>NC_135912.1:9617256-9739552 GCF_964194155.1 Cetorhinus maximus | reverse complement strand
CCTCTGACAGCGGGAATACCGGCCCGGATCCTGGGCTCACTCCAGGCCCACGGAGTTAGAAAACTTTACGAAACCGGCCTCCCCCCCCCCACCCTCTCTGCCCTCCCCCCACCCCAACTCCTGCCTCCACCTCCCCCCACCCCCCACTCCAGAATCCCCGCCCCCCCGACCCTGCCGAGTCCAGCAGCGATGCTGTACAGGGTGTGAGATGTGAGCCTGGCCCTCCTGCCTCTGTGAAATTTGAGACTGAAACCGAACCTGGGGGCATCTCCTCATTCCCCACGGTTACAGCCCTTAACCCTTCGTCAGCCGCGGGCCAGTTACCCAGCGGCCTCTAGCAGGCCCCCTGTTTGCTGTGATCTCTGCGTCTCCCACTTCACCCACCCCCCACCCCCCGGGTCAGGAACCACCCAGCACCTCCTGGGCACAGATCTGGCCGACTCTCCTCGATACTTGCCCCTCCCTCCCAGCCCCTTCTGGATTCCTTCCCCAAGTTTTCAAATGATCCAGTCCGCTTGCTGTCACGAGACGAGTCTTGTCTCTGGTGTTTAGCCCCATGACAGCGCCTGTCGGAGGAGTTTAGATGAAGAGAGGAAACAGGGGGCGGGTGACATGCTTCTGTTTGGGGGAAACAGCTTTTGCAATGTCTGAGATTTGGGATTTAACGACCCAGCGGCGTTTATCTGTTGGGAGGAAGAATTGGACAGGAGCTGGTGAGAGTTCCCTGCGTAGGTTAAAGCGATAGCAGCTGCCAGAGGGGCCGGCACTTGCCGATCACCTCCCTCGATGGCTGAGTGGTCAGCAGCTGCTTCCCTCCTCCACACACCGGCCGGGACAGTGACTCTGTGCCCAACGTTGAGCCTCGGGAAAGGAGGAGCTGGGCGGGGAGGGGGTGCCAGGGGTAGCAAGGAGGTGAGTCGCTTGTCCAGATCCCTGCAGCAGCGGGAAGACCCCCCCCACCCCCACCTCTCTCTCTGGCAGGAGGGTCAGAGGCCGAAACTCGCTGAGGACACGCGCCGTGTGTGGAGGGGGAGGGGAGGGGAGGGGGGGGCACTGAGTGTGGGGGAGGGGGAGGCACCTGGGTGCTGAATCCGGGCAGAAAGTGTTCAGAATCGGAGCGGGAATTCTCCAGAGTGGGAAGGTTTCCCCACGCGTGGAGAATGTCGGACAAGCCTGGCGAACGCAACGGAAATGCCCCTTGCCACACTCACCCCTCCCCCCCCACCCAGCCCACACTAACCTACCCCCCTCCCCCGCCCACCCTCACCCACCCCCCACCCAGCCCACACTAACCTACCCCCCTCCCCCGCCCACCCTCACCCACCCCCCACTCAACCCACACTAACCTACCCCCCTCCCCCGCCCAACCCCACCCACCCCCCACCCAGCCCACACTAACCTACCCCCTCCCCCGCCCACCCTCACCCACCCCCCACTCAACCCACACTAACCTACCCCCTCCCCCGCCCAACCCCACCCACCCCCCACCCAGCCCACACTAACCTACCCCCTCCCCCGCCCACCCTCACCCACCCCCCACTCAACCCACACTAACCTACCCCCCTCCCCCGCCCACCCTCACCCACCCCCCACCCAGCCCACACTAACCTACCCCCTCCCCCGCCCACCCTCACCCACCCCCCACCCAGCCCACACTAACCTACCCCCTCCCCCGCCCACCCTCACCCAGCCCACACTAACCTACCCCCCTCCCCCGCCCACCCTCACCCACCCCCCACTCAACCCACACTAACCTACCCCCTCCCCCGCCCACCCTCACCCACCTCCCACTCAACCCACACTAACCTACCCCCTCCCCCGCCCACCCTCACCCACCCCCACTCAACCCACACTAACCTACCCCCGCCCACCCTCACCCACCCCCACTCAACCCACACTAACCTACCCCTCCCCCGCCCACCCTCACCCACCTCCCACTCAACCCACACTAACCTACCCCCTCCCCGCCCACCCTCACCCACCTCCCACTCAACCCACACTAACCTACCCCCTCCCCGCCCACCCTCACCCACCCCCCACTCAACCCACACTAACCTACCCCCCTCCCCCGCCCATCCTCACCCACCCCCCACTCAACACACACTAACCTACCCCCTCCCTCACCCACCCCCCACTCAACCCACACTAATCTACCCCCTCCCCCGCACACCCTCACCGACCCCCCACTCAACCCACACTAACCTACCCCCTCCCCCGCCCACCCTCACTCAACCCACAATAACCTCTCCCCCTCCCCCGTCCACCCCCACCCAGCCCCCACTCAACCCACACTAACCTACCCCCCTCCCCCACACACCCTCACCCAACCCCCACTCAACCCACACTAACCTACCCCCCTCCCCTGCCCACCCTCACCCAACCCCCACTCAACCCACACTAACCTACCCCCCCTCCCCCGCCCACCCCCACTCAACCCACACTAACCTACCCCTCCCCCGCCCACCCTCACCCAACCCCCACTCAACCCACACTAACCTACCCCCTCCCCGCCCACCCTCATTCAACCCACAATAACCTCTCCCCCTCCCCCGCCCACCCCCACCCCGACCCCACTCAACCCACACTAACCTACCCCTCCCCCGCCCACCCCCACCCACCCCCCACTCAACTCACACTAACCTACCCCCTCCCCCGCCCACCCTCACCCACCCCCCAGCCAGCCCACACTAACCTACCCCCCACTCAACCCACAATAACCTCTCCCCCTCCCCCGCCCACCCCCACCCATCCCCCACTCAACCCACATTAACCTACCCCCCCTCCCCCGCCCACCCCCACTCAACCCACACTAACCTACCCCCCTTCCCTCACCCACCTCCACTCAACCCACACTAACCTACCCCCTCCCCCGCCCACCCCCACCCACCCCCCACTCAACCCACACTAACCTACCCCCTCCCCCGCCCACCCCCACCCACCCCCCACTCAACCCACACTAACCTACCCCCTCCCCCGCCCACCCCCACCCACCCCCCACTCAACCCACACTAACCTACCCCCTCCCCGCCCACCCCCACCCACCCCCCACTCAACCCACACTAACCTACCCCCTCCCCCGCCCACCCTCACCCACCCCCCACCCAGCCCACACTAACCTACCCCCCACTCAACCCACAATAACCTCTCCCCCTCCCACGCCCACCCCCACCCAGCCCCCACTCAACCCACACTAACGTACCCCCCTCCCTCACCCACCCCCACTCAACCCACACTAACCTACCCCCCTCCCCCGCCCACCCCCACTCAACCCACACTAACCTACCCCTCCCCCGCCCTCCATCACACACCCCCCACCCAGCCCACACTAACCTACCCCCTCCCCCGCCCACCCTCACCCACCCCCCACCCAGCCCACACTAACCTACCCCCTCCCCCGCCCTCCCCCACACACCCCCCACCCAGCCCACACTAACCTACCCCCTCCCCCGCCCACCCTCACCCACCCCCCCACCCAGCCCACACTAACCTACCCCCTCCCCCGCCCACCCTCACCCACCCCCCCACCCAGCCCACACTAACCTACCCCCTCCCCCACCCTCACCCACCCCCCACCCAGCCCACACTAACCTACCCCCTCCCCCGCCCTCCCCCACACACCCCCACCCAGCCCACACTAACCTACCTCCTCCCCGCCCACCCCCACTCAACCCACACTAACCTACCCCCTCCCCCACCCTCACCCACGCCCCCACCCAGCCCACACTAACCTACCCCCACCCCCGCCCACCCTCACCCACCCCCCACCCAGCCCACACTAACCTACCCCCTCCCCTTCCCACCCCCCACTCAACCCACACTAACCTACCCCTCCCGCGCCCCCCCTCACCCACCCCCCACTCAACCCACACTAACCTACCCCCTCCCCTGCCCACCCTCACCCACCCCCCACTCAACCCACACTAACCTACCCCCCCCACCCGCCCGCCTCCACCCAACCCAGAAGGTTTGTGGTTTCCCGGAAAAGGGATAAACCAGATTTTATTATTTGTTTTAAACAGACCAATTTCACCGAATTATAGACCCCTAAGGCATAAAAGGAGGCCATTCAGCCCATCGTGCCTGTGCCAGCTCTTTGAAAGGGCTGTCCAATTAGTCTTCATCCAGTTCCCTCTTGGAAAGCTGCTGCTGAATTGGATCCTGCCAGATTTGACCGGGGATTGGTTCCCCACCGTTTCCCCGGCTGCCTTTGGCCGATTGCAACTGGGTCCTTTTGCCGTTCCGGCCACTATTGCGGTATCGACACCGCGAGCTGGGTGACCTCAGCCTGAAACAACGTGCAGGTCTCGGCAAGAGGACGTCAGGGGACATGGTGACCACCACCACTGGCCTGTGGCCTCGCCCAGATGTGTATAACAGGGGGGGAGTGCAGAAGCCCATTGAAGAGCCAGGTCAGAGGGAGACTCGTTTGGTAAAGAAGAGCCTCCATTTCAGTCCAGTCGGGGAGCCTTGCTTTGCTTTGTATTTCAGTGTTATGGTCAGTGTGCTGACTGCCAATCTGCACTCACTCCTGTGCTGACTGCAGGCTCATTTACCGTGACATTTATTGTCATATTGAGGGACCTGGAGTTTGGGGAGCGACCCTCTGTTTACAGCCAGCCGCTGTTGAGTGGGTATCATGTCCTCGCCTCGGTGTCCAAGATTCTGGGACTGAGCCCCCCAGCCATCGTTTTGAGGCCATGTTCCAGGTCTGGCTGCCCCGGGGTAGTACGGAGGGGGGCGCTCAACTGCCCCGCTTTTCAGATGAGGCGCTAAACCGAGATCTCCCACTCTGGGCTGAACATCTTCAAAGTCCCGTGGGCGAGACTGTGAGGAGAGCGGCTTCTCTGTCAACCCTCAACCCTCAACCCTCATCCCTCAACCCTCAACCCTCAGCCCTCAACCCTCAGCCCTCAGCCCTCAACCCTCAACCCTCAGCCCTCAGCCCTCAATCCTCAACCCTCATCCCTCAACCCTCAACCCTCAGCCCTCAGCCCTCAACCCTCAGCCCTCAGCCCTCAGCCCTCAACCCTCAACCCTCAGCCCTCAGCCCTCAATCCTCAACCCTCAACCCTCAACCCTCAACCCTCAGCCCTCAATCCTCAACCCTCAACCCTCAACCCTCAACCCTCAGCCCTCAGCCCTCAACCCTCAGCCCTTAGCCCTCAGCCCTCAGCCCTCAATCCTCAACCCTCAACCCTCAACCCTCAGCCCTCAGCCCTCAGCCCTCAACCCTCAACCCTCAACCCTCAGCCCTCAACCCTCAGCCCTCAACCCTCAGCCCTCAACCCTCAACCCTCAATCCACAATCCTCAACCCTCAATCCACAATCCTCAACCCTCAACCCACAATCCTCAACCCTCAACCCGCATCGCCTAAAGATAACGATTACCTGGCCTCTACCGTGTTACAGTTTGTGGGATCTTGCTGTGCGCAAAGTGTCTACCGCGTTTCCGACATTACGACAGCGCCTACGCTTCAGAAAGCACCTCGTCGGCTGTGACGTGTTTTGGGACGTCCTGTGACCTTGAAGGGCGCTATACAAATGTAAATCTTTCTTGGATGCTAGACAATGGCGTTGGCTTTAGGAAGCGAATACAATTCAGTTTTGTGTCTCCCCTGGTGGCCGTGACAGCCCATGTTTCTCTGCCCAAGATGGTAAGAGTCGGTTTGAGGGGGGGTGGTGGGGGGGAGTGACCTGACAGAGGTCTTTAAAATTTACAAAGGGGGCGGGGTCTCTAAGGTAGGTAGAGAAGGTGTTTCCACTTGCTGGGCTTGGGGGGCGGGGAGGGGGAAGAGCCCATAGGAGAGCAGGTAGGGGTCAGGAATATCAGATGGTCACCAATAAATCCACTTTGGTGCACAGCGTAAACACCAGCTCCGAGCAAATGGGCCGAATGGCCTGTTTCCCCTGCTGTTCTGTGCAATTCTGTGGCCCGGCAATGTGAGCGTTCAATGAGAGCCACTGGTAACGCAACTTGGAAGAACAATTCTGGTCGTCTTTCCCAAAATCCTGGGATTATAGTGGCTCTTTGGATTTAAAACGCTGTAATCCCATTCAGGAGAGAGGATCTGGTGGGATTTGAGGGCCTGAACCCTGAGATCAGGGCAATATCTTGATTCACTGAGGTGTACGCATTCTTCTAAAGAATTTAGTTACTTGCTCGATCTGCCCAAATGGAACAGATTCCGATTTCCCAGGAGTCTGAGTGGTGGGTTTAAACCTCTCCTTCCAGACTGTCAGCTAGACTGAGTCTAATGTACCTTAGGAAATAGCAAAGAATTTAATCCCTCTGCTTGGTGCAGAATTTCAGGCAGGCTTGTTAAAATTTCTCTCAGTTTAATCCTATTCGCTAATCCGGTCGCGAAGCATCTCTTCTGAGCAGCTTCTCGGGGTTTGAAGACACTTGTAAACTGAACTCTCCAGCACCCCTCGGCCGATAGTTTAGGTGTCAGCTGTGGCTCCCACTCTCTGGCCTCTGAATCAGCGCGGTGTGGGTTCGAGTCCCATAAGACCCATAAGACATAGGAGCAGAAATTAGGCCAATCGGCCCATCGAGTCTGCTCTGCCATTCAATCATGGCTGATAAGTTTCTCAACCCCATTCTCCCGCCTTCTCCCCGTAACCTTTGATCCCCTTACCAGTCAAGAACCTATCTATCTCGGTCTTAAATACACTCAATGACCTGGCCTCCACAGCCTTCTGTGGCAATGAATTCCATAGATTCACCCACTCTCTGGCTAAAGAAGTTTCTCCTCATCTCTGTTCTAAAAGGTCTTCCCTTTACTCTGAGACTGTGCCCTCGGGTCCTAGTCTCTCCTACTAATGGAAACATCTTCCCCACGTCCACTCTATTCAGGCCTTTCAGTATCCTGTAAGTAGTCCCACCACAGAGCCCACATGATCCCGGCCAGTAGTCCCAGTGCCAGCGCTGAGGGGGTGCTACACTGTCGGAGGTGACATTAGACATTAAACCGAGGTGTTTCCCCTCTCCACCTTGTCTGCCCTCCCGGGTGGAGGGAAAAGATCCGACGGCCAGTAATTCAACTGAAGAGCCATTGGGAGGGAGGGTAAGCTCTTCCCCGGTATCCGGGGGCCCACATTCATCGCGCAGAAACAGCAGACGATCCGGCCATTGTCACGTCGCCGTTTGGTGGGATCTTGCTGTGCACGCGTTGGCTGTCAGGTTTCCGGCATTGCAGTTGTGACTCTGCTTCCAATGGCACTTCATTGGCTGCGAAACGGTTCTGGTGAATACGGAATGGGCGCTATAGAAATGCGGGGGCTTTCCTTTTAATCAGAAAACCTAAACTGCCCCAGTCGCCCTTTTTTGGAGCTGATGTGCCCTTCTTGTCCGGTCGCTAAGTGACGAGGCTGTCCTCTTTGTCTCTCTTTAGGTCCTTCCATGAGCTGCATGTACTAGGAGTCGAGAATGTCTCAAGAGCTCATGCCTGTTTTGCGCTTAGACCCTGAGCCACAGCTTGGTCTAGGTGACCTCCAAGTGTACGAGGACGAAATTGATCATTTCGAATGGGAGGAGAGCACAGGTAAGATGCCAAAATGCCTGTAGACACGTGGTGGTGGTGGTGTGTTTAACATCCCAACACCAACTTAAGGTGTGTAGTTAACACTGAAGGAGGCTATAAGAAAATCCAAGTGACCATTAACAAACTTGCAGAATGGGGGGTGCAATTGGCAAATGAATTCTCGAGTCCATGCTGGCTCTCTCTACACCAATCCTGTCAGCCCCATTCCCCCCGCTCTATCCCCGTGTCCCGGCAAGTTTATTTCCCTCAAGCGTCCATCCAATTTCCTTTTTGAATTCATTCATTCATTCACCACCCTCGTGGGCAGCGAGTTCCAGGTCATCACCACTCGCTGCGTTTATTCCCATCCCCACTCTATCTGTTTCCCAAAACCTTAAATCCATGTCCCCCAGTTGGTTTGGGTTGTTGCCTGTTTGCGTGCGGTGTTTTGTGGCTGGGTGAGGTTTCATTGACTGTCTAAGCGACTTGGAGATGGTCTGTATTTAGTTTATCTTGAAGCTATTTATTTACAGCTATTTATATCCAAGACCTCGTGGTGAGCACATTAGTCTCTGGACACAGACCGTTCGGCGTCTTGTTCCCTTGGGGTCACTCGGGCATCCGAATCTTATGTAATTATCCCATCATCATTAGCATCGTTGCCTAATTAACACGACCATTAACCCTTTACTCTACATCTCCAGCCAAAATCTAACCTCAAAAAATTATGAATCTATTTACATTACATTCCCGCCATCTGTTAGCCTCCTGTACTTTTGGCAGTTTCCCATTCAACTCCTACCTCACCTCCCTTCCTTGCCCCCATCCCTTTTTGCCAATGGCTCTTTTGGAGGGAGGGTAGGATGCATGTGTCCCCTTATCTTCTCCTTGGAAGGCAAACCCTTTGATGGAGCGGGGTGACAGCTGCTGGCTCCTGGACTGTGACTCTTACAATGACAAGGTAAGGGGGGAACTTCCCTACCACTGAGGGTAGGGATTTCACTTTCTGTAGGTAGTGGTGTAATTTCCATGCTAGCTCCAGCATGAGGCTGCTCTGCTGCAGACAGTGGGTTCTCCGAGTCAGCGGGACAAAGAAGGATTGTGCCATCACCAACAATGGAATAAGCTCCAGGACTGGGATCTATGGGAAGTTCCTGTGCAGTATTCTGGTCTGCATACTTACTTGAAAGTTCAACATTAGCTTTGGCCGTTGTTACTACAAGAGTGCCAGCAGTGATAGGAAAGATAGCTAGTGTCAGTACTTCAGATAGTTGCTCTATGGAAAACTCTTCCATCTAAGGCTGTGATCATTTCTTTAGGTGCGGCACCGCATTTATACCTTCTGGTACTACAATAGGTTCCCTTTCTTCTATTGCACCATTTCTAATGTGTAAATCCCCCTCTGTGACTTCGCAGTGCTGTGTGACTGGGTCTAATAGCTGGGCTTTTCAGCTCAGCCTTCTCTTTTAGGTGGTTAGGCTTCTCCCACTCTTGCTTAATTTCAATGCGTTCAACTTTAATGTTGGACTTAAAGTTTTCCTAAGGCACCCTTCAGCTGTAGAAGCTCTGTAGGTTGGGCCTCCGATTGTTTACTGAGAGGTAGCTGGAATGCTCCAAGGCTCACTGATGAGACCAAAGTGCGAGCTCTGACTTACTTTTCTACAAATTAATAAGCTTTGAACTTTCACTGTTGGTTCGATCCAACTTGGAGTTAAGGGTCTCATTCTCCCTGGCTGCTTACAATCATTGATGCACGTCACTGGTGGGATTAGAAGACAAATTCACCTCTTTATTAGCACCCTTCAACAAAAGGATGATTCTCCTCAAAAAGTAACGATGAAGACTTCACGATCATTGGCAGTGGAGTCAAAGGGAGTAGTGTCATCTGCCTCTGTGATGGCTTCATTCTCCCGAACTCCATCTCAAAAGAGCCAGCCAAGTCCGAGGAGCTCCTGTAGCAGGTAGTTACCGTCATGGCTGCTGCAATCCTGTTTCTGCCTCTTCCAGCCTGTCTGCAAAGAGCGAGTGAAAGACCCGCCATCTCCTCCTGTGGCCCAGTGGGACTGTGTTTCTTCATTCAAGGCTGGTTCGCTGAGTAATGAGTTGACTCCAATGTCTGCTGCAGTTTGGGGCTTTCCCCATTGGGAATTTGGCGATGCTATTTATTGGCGCCGCATCCGGAACATTTTAAAATAGGTGGAAGGGTTCTTCCCGCCTCTTTGGCGATCTTGGCTTTTCTGTGGGAGGGGTCTCCCCAACATAACTGGATCAACATCTCCCCGGAGTACATCACAATTCCACCTGCCTCGCAAACAGGCTTCTCGAACTCAAATCATCCTTGGTTTGCAAAAGTTCAATAGAGCCTCATCGAACACGCTGACGACAATGCAGCCGCAGATTAACTGGCATTTTAAAGTTCCATAGCCCCACCACGGGCCAGTCTGTACAAGCTGTTTATAAATGAATCGATGGATTCATCCGGCCTTTGGCTGAATCTCACCTGTTCAATGACTAGATTTTATTAGGGCTGAAGTAATTGTTGAAGGCCCTCAAAAGCTCCTCGTGGGATGTCAAGGTCTCCACAGTTCCTCGTCTCACCAGGACATCATCAGCCATGCTCCTAATAGTGTGCAATGGGGTATTGACCCAGTGTTTTTGTGCCTTCTCTTGTAAGCCTGAAGCTGTTTGGTACCTTTCAAACTGACAGCGCCAGATCTTCCTTTGCTGTCTTTGCTGCAGACTCTCGGTGTGTTGGAAGGACTTTGGAAGGGGATAGTAGCTGTTCAATTGCTGTAGACATCGCGAGTGGTTCACTCACTGTCCCCTACCAAGACACATCGTATTTTTATTCTTCTTCTTTGCAAAGTCGAGGTGTTCCTAGGTCTTCACCTGTGGATTACCAATCTGTGGCCTCAGTTATCTTCAACTGCGACCTCGAGAGCTGCCACCATGGGTTAGCTTGTGACCCTTTACTTGTCTTCTGGCTGGATGAGGTTTCGCATGCTCTATAAGTGACTTGGAGACAGTCAGTATTCAGTTTTTCTTGAAGCCATTTATTTGCAACTATTTACATCCAAGTACATTGTACTCTGAACGCAGGCTGTTCTGTCTTGCTCCCTTGGAGTATCTTGGTCATCTGACCCTGACCTCATGCTTACATCATCATCAACATCATTGTCTAATTAGCATAGCCATTAATCCGTCACTCTACAATAGTTGGTATAGCATCAGCCAATGGGAACAGCTTTTTTTTGTCTACCTCATCCACACCCATCATCATCTCGTACACCTCGATCAAATCTCCCCTCAACCTCCTTTGCTCCAAGGAGAACAACCCCAGCTTCCCCAACCCTAACCTTGGAGCTAAAATCCCTCATCCCTGGACCCATTCTGGTAAATCTCCTCCGCACCCTCTCAAGGACCCTCACATCCTCTTTAAAGTGTGGCGACCAGAACTGGACTCAATGCTCTAGTTGGGGCCTAACCAGAGCTTTATAAAGGTTCAGTAGAACTTCCTTGTCTTTGAACTTTGCTCCTCCGGTAATAAAGCTCAGGATCCTGAATGCTATTTTTTTGACAAGATTCTTATGTCGGAATGCTCAGTTCTAATGAAAGATCCAAACGTGAATCTATTTTTCTGTCTCACTTGATGTCTTCCGGGCTGTGCATTTCTTGCTGCTGTAAAGAGAGTTCAGGCTGGGGATTTCCTCGGTCTGTCAAGAGCATAGTGGGGCCGGCTGTTGACTGACATGGTTCCCCCTTAGCCCCCTAATTGCTTTTTACTGAGGACCACCCTAGTGAATTATGCAGGGTGGGTTGAAGCCTGGAATCACAGCTTTCCTATTCCTCTCTCGCTCATGTGCTTATCTTGTTAACCCCTTAAATGCATCGCTGTTACTCACATTCTCCCCACTCTCTGGGTAAAGGAGTTTCTTCTGAATCCCCCATTGGGTTTATTATTACACTGATGGCCCCAATTTCTGGTCTCCCCCCCACAAGTGGAAACATTTCTACGTCTACCCTATCGAAACCCTTTCAGAATTTTAAAGACCTCAATCAGGTCACCCCCTCAGCCTTCTCTCTTCTAGAGAAAAGAGACCCAGCCTGTCCAAGCATCCTTGATAGTTTTAACCTCTTCAGTTCTGCTATCATTTGGTTAGACTGTTTAAAATGGTGCATTGAAAGGAGTTGTTTGGGTTGAGGTGGTGGGTAGGGTTTGCCAGCTTGTGTGTGCCTGTGCGCTCTCAGCCTTGTTGCCCGTGTGCAGCCGGGGTGCGTGCATGTGTGCGCAGAGCCATTCCCTTGACAGGAGCCAATTACCCCCAAGGAGGGGAGGAGAATGAAGAATGACGTAAGAACATAAGAAAACAGATAGGAACAGGAGTAGACATTCGGCCCCTCAAGCCTGCTCCACCATTCAATAAGATCGTGGCTGATCATCTTGTGTTTCGAATTCCACATTCCCATCTAACCCCGATAACCTTTGATTCCTTTGCCTAACAAGAATCTATCTACCTCTGCCTTTAAAATATTCAATGACTCCTTCATCTTCTGAGGCAGAGAGTTCCAAAGTCGCACAACCCTCTGACTGAAAAAAATTTTCTCCTCATCTCTGTCCTAAAAGGGTGACCCCTAATTTTAAAACAGTGACCCCTAGTTCTGGACTCACTCCCAAGGGGAAACATCCTTTCCACGTCCACCTTGTCAAGGCCGTTCAGGATCTTGTATACTTCAATCAAATCACCCCTCACTCTTCTAAACTCCAGTGGAAACAAGCCCAGTCTGTCCAACCTTTCCTCATTAGACATCCCACTCATTCCAGGTATCAATCTAGTAATCCTCCCCTGAACTGCCTCCAATGCATTTACATCCTTCCTTAAATAAGGAGACTAAAACTGCACACACTGTTCGAGATGCAGTCTCACCAATGCCCTGTATAACTGAAGCATAACATCCTTACTTTTATGTTCAATCCCTCTCGTAATAAAGAATAGCATTCCATTAGCCTTCTCAATTACTTGCTGTACCTGCATTCTAACTTTTTGTGACTCATGTACTAGAACATCCAGATCCCTCTGCACCTCAGAATTATGCAGCTGTTCTCCATTTAAGTAATACTCTGCTTTTTTGTTCTTCCTGCCAAAGTGAACAACTTCACATTCTCCCACATTAAACTTCATTTGCCAGATCTTTGCCCACTCACTCAACCTACCTATATCCATCTGCAACCTCCTCATTTCCTCTTCACAACATACTTTCCTACCTATCTTTGTGTCACCACAAAGGGGAACATATGCAGGGCTATAGGGGGGAAAGAGCAAGGGGCAGTGAGACTAATTGGGTAGCTGTTTCAAAGAGCCAGTTCAGGCAGGATGGGCTGAATGGCCTCCTCCAGCGCAGTAGCAGTCGATGGTTGTCACTCAGAGGGCCAGGGTTGGAGGCCGGAGTGATGAAATGAAAGTTTCATGGCTGCATGGATCCACTGGGGGATGGTTTTAGACATTGCCAGCTCAAGGCCTGATGGGGCAGAAGCCTGCACCTCAGCCCCGACATGTTTCCGACCAGGTTCCACCACATAACTCCTCACCTCCCACCATCCCGACAATCAAACAGCTTTTCTTCCCACATTCCAGTACTTTTACGAAAGTTAACGGATTCAATGGAAGGAAATAATTATCTTTAATGCCTCCATGACCTTTTCCCCCTTGTCTTTGCTTGCTGTTTTCAGATTAATTTTTAATTCCTGGTTCGTGGGATTCTCTAATCCAGGCCGAGAGCCCCCTTTTGGGACATAAATGAAAGCAAAGAGTTCTAGAAAAACCCAGCCGGTCTGGCAGCACCTGCGGAGAGAGAAACAGTTAACGTTTCCAGTCTAATATGGCTCTTCTTCGGAATTGGCCACATTTTGGGGCTCCTAGCTTGTCTGTACCTGACCCGGAAGTGCTTAATGCCGGCAATGCTTGACCAGAATTGTGAGGCTATCACTGTCGGGAAAGGCTGAACAGACTTTGGGACTCTTCTCTTGAGAAGGGGAGGCTGAGGGGTGACCGAAGAGAAGTCTTTCGATTTAAGAACTGGTTCAATTGAATATTGCCGAAACAATATTTCCATGTCAACCCTGGGCAGTCAGATATTCCACCTCCCCCTGTATGTCGACGGAGAGACTCTGGAATGTGTTGAGCGCATCCCCATACCTTGGCAGCCACCTCTCTCAAAATTGATGAGGAGATCCAACACTGGATCGGCCACCCCAGCTCAACCTCCTACAACCTGTGGCGGCGAGGGTTTGACAGCAACGGCCTCTGCCGGTCAACAGAAGCCCGAATGTACAGAGCGGTTGTTGTCGCCGCGCTCCTGTACTGCAGCGAGACTCGACTGCGTCTCAGCGACACACAAGAGCGCTGGAGAGATTCAGTCAGCGACAACTCTGCCGCACCCTCCGGATTCAATGGGAAGAGCCTCGAACAAACACCAGGGTCCCCCTCGGAGCCATATCCACAAGAATTCGGGCAAAACTCCTGCAAAATTAGCTTGGGCGGACGGCTCACTGTGTCCGGATGGCTGAAAGCCAGGTTCTGTCTCCCCAGCTCTCACGTGGCCAATGTTCCAGGGGAGGATGAATAAAACGCTCCAGAGACGCTCTGAAACTCTCCTCGAAGCTCGGGAGAGGGGAGAGCCCAGAACCAAGGGGAGTGAGACCATCCAGCTTGTCTGAATGCCTTGCCTCTACTCTGGGCATCAATGGCGCACAACAACTGGAATCTTGCTCCACCAAACGTGGTGCACCTTCATTAAGAAACTGCACTTACTCACCACAATATCGATTGCCTCGCTTCCCTACGGAGTCCGTCTCGGTGGTCTTCCCTGCCATCTGTCTGTCTGCGACTTTAGCGTGACTGACCAGGTCACTCTCTAACCTCTGCAGCAGCGGTGTCTTTGATGCTCTTTATACTGTATTTGGCTCTGGCCTTGTGCCACATAAGGTCATGCCCTTTTATTTCGTCCTTTCAATTGATCTTCAGTTACGTTTACTGTCGTAGCCTTTTGTCCTGCGCTCCTCAGGACACACACCAATACGAGAGGAAAACAACAATTTATACTGCATGTGAAGAGAATGCTGATTGGTTGGCAGTTGGGCTCTGATTGGTAGAGGCGTCACTTTTTTTACAGCAATACTCAAATTCTGCACTACCAAACAACCATTCACATCACCGCCCTTTCTCAATACAGTCAGTGGGTTCACAGTTATCTCCTGTTTAGGCCTCGCTTTGAAGACCATGCTTGAGGAACCAGAGCCAGCTTGACACCGTGTTGCTATCTCTAACACTTACCAATCTCCAAAGCTGGGAGAATATTATTATTCCTCATGAGGGAAAGTCAGTTTCTTTTCCCTGGTACAAGCGCTTCTGCAGCTTAATTCATTTTGCACAACGAGCTAATTCCAGCATGACTCTGACTTGGCCGAATTAACCATCATACCCTGCTCCACCCCGACACAGCTCTTTAGATATCTTCAGCTTCGGATTGTTCTTTCACCTTAGTGTTCCATCTTAGCCCCTTGAGACAATCTCCGCACACAGGGCCGCACCACAGCCAGTTCACAGCCAATCATAGAAAAGAAATACGGCAATGGTTACATGGTTTTTTAAAAAAATGTACAAGGTAAATAATACATTTGCTTACAGGGGTGATGTCAGGGAGCATTTTTTCACGCACAGGGCAGTGAGAATCTGGAACTCTTTCCCCCACCCCAAAACAAAAAGGCTGTTGAGGCTGGGGGTCAACTGAAAACGTCAAAACAGAGATTGATAGATTTTTGTTGGGTAAGAAGATTAAAGATCAAGGCAGGTACATACAGTTAAACTCCAAATCAACCACCATCCAATTAAATGGTGAAATAGCGGGTGATAGAGGGTCACCTCTTCCTATGTTCTTAACCAAGTTAAGGATTCTTTTAAATCACCACTGAGAGGGGAGGGGGGGTGCATAAGAAAGTAGTCCTAGTATCCATGTACCATTTCATAAGCAGTTGCACATCAGATTTAACATTTTTTAACATCCACATTGCTGTGTACTGAGCCATTGGTAGATCAGTACACTTGCTCATGCCAATCTCAAGCCCCTTGTAATAGTATTAACATCCTGGGGGTTACCATTGACCAGAAACTGAACTGGACTAGGCATATAAATACTGCGGCTACAAGAGCAGGTCAGAGGCTGGGAATCCTGCAGCGAGTAACTCACCTCCTGACTCCCCAAAGCCTGTCCACCATCTACAAGGCACAAGTCAGGAGTGTGATGGAATACTCTTCACTTGCCTGGATGAGTGCAGCTCCAACAACACTCAAGAAGCTCGACACCATCCAGGACAAAGCAGCCCCACTTGATTGGCACCCCATCCACAAACACCCACTCCCTCCACCACCGACGCACAGTAGCAGCAGTGTGTGTACCTTCTACAAGATGCACTGCAGAAACTCACCAAGGCTCCTTCGACAGCACCTTCCAAACCCACGACCACTACCATCTAGAAGGACAAGGGCAGCAGACACATGGGAACACCCCCACCTGGAAGTTCCCCTCCAAGTCACTCACCATCCTGACTTGGAAATATATCGGCCGTTCCTTCACTGTCGCTGGGTCAAAATCCTGGAACTCCCTCCCTAACAGCACTGTGGGTGTACCTACACCACATGTAGGTGCAGCAGTTTAAGGAGGCAGCTCACCCCCACCTTCTCAAGGGGCAATTAGGGATGGGCAATAAATGCTGGCCCAGCCAGCGATACCCACATCACATGAATGAATATATTTTTTTAAATTTCAGTGTTCATGTTGAAATCCCTCCGTGTCCTTGCCTCTCCCTATCTCTGTGACCTCCTCCAGCCCCGCAACCATAGCCTGGTTACAACACAGAGGGAGGCTATTCAGCCCATTGTGTCTGCGCAGACCTCTCAAAGAGCAACTCAGCTAGCCTCACTCATCCAGTCTTTTTCCCTTAGCCCTGCAAATTATCCTCTGCAGATCATAATCCAATTCCTGTTTGAAAACCACCATTGACCCTGTCTCCGCCACACTCTCAGACAGTGCATTCCAGATCCTAACCACTCGATTGACCCTGTCTCCCCCACACTCTCAGACAGTGCATTCCAGATCCTAATCACTCGATTGACCCTGTCTCCACCACACTCTCAGACAGTGCGTTCCAGACCCTAACCACTCGATTGACCCTGTCTCCACCACACTCTCAGACAGTGCATTCCAGATCCTAACCACTCGATTGACCATGTCTCCACCACACTCTCAGACAGTGCATTCCAGACCCTAACCACTCGATTGACCCTGTCTCTACCACAGTCTCAGACAGTGCATTCCAGATCCTAACCACTCGATTGACCCTGTCTCCACCACACTCTCAGGCAGTGAATTCCAGATCCTAACCACTCGATTGACCCTGTCTCTACCACGCACTTAGGTCGCCATTGGTTCTTCTGCCACTCACCTTAAATCAATCACCTTAAATCTGTGTCCCTCTCGTTCTCGATCCTTCCACCAATGGGAACAGTTTCTCCTTATCTTCTCTGCCCAGTTCCTTCATGACTTTTGACTATCTCTACTGCACCACCTCTCAACCTTTAAGAACAAGGCCTACTTCTCCAATCTATCCAGGAAACTGAGGTTCCTCATCCCTGGAACCATTCTCGTGAATCGTTACTGCACTTTCTCTAAAGCCTTCACATCCTTCCTAAAGTGCGGTGCCTGGAACTGGACACAATCCTCCAGTTTAGGTTGAACCAGGGTTTGATACAGGGCCAGAATTTTCACATCGGTGTGTGGCGTTGGGCCCCGCTCGCCCAGGCGTGAAATGACGCACGGTGACATCGGGGGTGCTTCCCAACGTCACCTCATGTCATTCAGACCTTTCGTTGGGTGAGGGAGTGCCGGAGGCAGCTGTGCACCTGCCGAACTGTCAAAGGTTTGTTAAGGCAAATCGAAAACCAATTATCGCAATTATCAGCGCTGCCCGTCCAACCTTAAGGTTGGCGATTTTCAGAAAATCTCACCCACGGGCGGGATGAGGTTTCCTGAAGGTTTTATTAAACATATAAATATATTTTTCACATTTTCATAAACATGTCCCAGTTCACATGAGGGGATGTGTCTAAATAATTTTTACCTTTCTTTATTGAAGTGTTTCAATGTGAACCTAATCTCCCTGAGGCAGCTCCGTACCACAGGGAGATTTCTGTGCTCTTCCGCGCTCTGACTCTTCCTCTTTTCTCCCTCCACCCCCTCCCGCACCCCATCCCCCACACCCTCCCCCCTAACCTGCACAGATAGCGCTGAGCGCTACAGACCTTGTGTCACCCTGGGCGTGCCTTAATTGGCCCACCTACGTAAAATGGCGGCGGGGAGCTGATCGCAGGCGGTGTTCGGCTCTCTGCACGCTCCAGCCCAGCCCGCCCGACAGGGAGAAAATTCACCCCCCCGGGTCGAAGATAACCTCCTCGCTCCTGTACTCTTTACCTCTATATTATGAAGACGGAGATCCCATAAGCTTTATTAACTACGCTCTCCACCTGTCCTGCCACCTTCATTGACTTGTGCGCACATACCCCCATGTCCCCCTACTTCTGTACCCCCTTTACAATAACCTCTTTTATCTTACATTGCTTCTCCTCGTTCTTCCTACCAGGATGTATCTCTTCACACTCCTCTGCACTGAGTTTTGTGGACCATGTGTTCGTCCATTGCACCAGCCTGTCTACGTCCTCCTTGAAGGCTATCGCTATCCTCCTCACTCTTCTCAACACTTTCAAAATTTGTGCCATCTCCAGATGTTGAAATTGTGCCCTTTACACCCACGTTTAGGTCAATAACTTGGATCGAGGAAAGCATTTGTCCTTATACCAATCCCTGGGAAACCCCAATGCGAACATCCCTCCAGTCTGAAAAATGAACATTCACCATTTCTGTTCCCTGCCACTTCGCCAAGTTCTATTATTACATTAATTCCACGAGTTTCAACATTGCTGGCAAGCTGGTTGTGTGGCACTTTATCAAAGGCCTTTTGGAAGTTCATGTATACCACATCAACCACATTACCCTCATCAGCCCTTTTCTGATACCTCATCAAAGGACTCCAGCATGATCCTCCCCGATCTCTGCGCTCCTCCAACCATATTCTATCAGGCGTCCTTGCTTTCCTTCGCTGCAGCATTGGCGGCCGTGCCTTCAGCTGCCTGGGGCCCGAAGCTCTGGAATTCCCTCCCTAAACCTCTCCTCGTCTCCCTCTCCTCCTTCAAGAGGCTCCTTAAAAGATCACTCTGACCAAACTTTTGGTCACCTGTCCCTAATATCTCCTTAGGTGGCTCAATGTCACATTCTGTTCGATAATGCTCCTTGGGATGTTTATTCTATGTTATGGGTGCTATATAAATGCAAGTTGTTATTTTTGTTAATGTACTTTCAGAGGAGCTCCGCAGCCCCTATCTACTTGTCTATAACATCAAACCGTTCAAAGAGCAGAAACGACAAGTGTTTCTGAAGGGGGTGCCCGTGACGGTTCATATTGAAGGCACTGAGCGTCACCTTCGGGGGTTTAAGGTAGGAGCTTTCAACGCCTCACAAATGCATTCCGTCCAACTATTAAGAGTGATGTATGGGGAGCTGAATACTTGAATACAGATGAAGGCCCAAAACCTGTGCTGAAAGGTGTTGTATTATGTCCCTCAGCGATTGCAGCATGACATCACTAGAAAGGAAGTGTGTCATGACATCCTGTTTTAGTTTCACATATGCTTTGAACAGAACGTGCACGCACACGCATGTGCACACACGCACACACCCACACGCACGTGCACACACACGCGCACACACACACGCACACACACACACACAGACACACACACAGGCACACACACATACACACACACAGACACACACACACATACACACACAGACACACACACACATACACACACACACATACACACACACACATACACACACACACATACACACACACAGACACACACACACACACACACATACACACACACACACACACATACATACACACACACACACACACACACACACACACACGGCTCTGATGTCTTCAAGCTTTTCATTCACATATACATGTTCTCATGTGCATACTTTAAATAAATGTACCCATAATATGTTTGTCTAACCCCTTTTGAGTGATTTGTGCCTTTATATCATTATAAAAACACGAGATTATCACAGCAGTGGTTCCTTCTAAGTGAAATGGTGCTCATCCTGGGCAGCAAGATTAAATACAGGCACCACATGATGAACAGTCTTAGATCATGCTACATGGCACAAGATTATCTCGGTGTCCTGGTCAGACTGTGTCGAAGCCGCAGGTCGGAAAGTGTTGAAACTGCAGTTTGCTGACTGCACAGAAAGCCTGAAGGCGTCAGAGCTGTCCGTGCTGCGCTCTGCTCAAGGCGAAAGTGAAACTGAAACAGTGTCGCATGACACACTTCCTTTCTAGTGATGACATGCTGCCGTTCCTTAAAGGCATAAAAACAGAAGATGCTGTAAAAGCTCAGCACATCTGGCAACATCTGTGGCGAGAGAAATGGAATTAACATTCTGTGTCTATATGCCGCCTCCTCAGAGCTTCAGAGCTCTGAAGAAGAGTCATATGGACTGGAAATGTTAACTCTGTTTCTCTCTCCACAGATGCTGCCAGACCTGCTGGGCTTTTACAGCATTTTCTGTTTTTGTTTCATATTTCCAGCATCTGCAGTATTTTGCCTTTACACCTTAAAGGCATATTACAACAAAAGGATCATTTTCTAGATGCCCTATCACTCCTGTCACAGCATCTTTGGAGCTTGGAGGAGTGAGGGGGGTGTTGATGTTCCAAGGAACAGCAGCCAGAATAGATTAAGGAGCAGAATTGGTTTAAAAATAACTGGGGTTAATGAGGTAAAAGTGGAACTAATTTGGATAACTCTTTCAAAGAGCCAGCACAAGCAAGATGGGCCAAAAGGCCTCCAGCTGTACTATATGATTGAATAAGAACAGTGCCAATGGAGAGGATCATGGTGGAGATTTATTTTCGAATCCAAGCAATAATCTGTCTTTAGCAGTGAGGTTGTTGGAGCTGGGGTAACGTTGACTAGAATTAATGCATTTTTGATGGTTGTGTTCCTCACGAGAGTAGCCACTTCTTCCAGCCAAACCTAACGTTTCTCGGTTTTATGACTGCACCCCTCCTCCACCCAAGGTTCGGCCAAACACGGTTTATATAATGAGGATAACGCACGGAGACTTCACATGGATGGTGAAGAAGAAATTCAAACATTTTGAAGAACTACATCGAGATTTGTTGAAGCACAAGTTCAAAATTCGGGTCATTCAGCCCTTAGCCAGGTAGGCCTTGTCTCTCTCTCTCGCTCACGCTCTCTCTCGTGCTTGCGCGCTCTCTCTCGTGCGCTCCCGCTCTCTCTCGTGCGCTCCCGCTCTCTCTCGTGCGCTCTCGCTCTCTCTCGTGCGCTCTCGCTCTCTCTCGTGCGCTCTCGCTCTCTCTCGTTTGCTCCCGCTCTCTCTCGTGCGTGCGCACTCTCTCTCATGCACTCTCGCTCTCTCTCGTGCGCTCTCACTCTCTCTCGTGCGCTCTCACTCTCTCTCGTGCGCTCTCACTCTCTCTCGTGCGCTCTCTCTCATGCGCGCAAACGCTTACGGCTCCTGCTGTGCATAACATGGCTAGAATTGAGTAAAAAGAAAAAGTAGGGAGGTGTTACTATAAGCTGTACAGGGCCTTAGTAAGACTGAATCCAGGGTACTGTGTACAGTTTTGGTCTCCCTACTTAAGAAAGGATGTAACTGCATCAGAATCAGTCCAGGGAATGTTTGCCCAGCTGATTCCTGGGATAGTGGGTGGTTATCTAGCTAGGAAAGGTTGGACAGGCTGGGCCAGTACCTATTGAAGTTTAGAGATCGAGACGTGATCTTATTGAAGCATGTAAGATCCTGATGGGACTTGACAGGGTGGATGCTGAGAGGACGGTTCCCCTCACGGGAAAATCTGGAACGAGGGGGCACCGTTTACAAATTAGAGGTCTCCCATTTCAGACGGAGATGAGGAGAAATTTTTCCTCTCCGAGGGCTGTGAACCTTTGGAATTCTCTCCCCTCCAGAGCAGTGAAGTCCGGATCATTGGGGATATTCAAGGCTGAGTTAGACAGAATTTTTATTGACCAGGGAGACAAGGGTTATGGGGGGGTGGGTGGGGGTGGAGGGGGATAGGCAGGAGAGTGGAGTTGAGACCACAATTAGATCAGGCCTGATCTTATTGAATGGTGGATAGGCTCAAGGGGCTGAATGGCCACCTCCTGCTCCTAATTCTTGTGTTCTTCTGTCATCCCCTGTAAGTCAACAGTGGCTGCGAGTCAAAGGTAGTTTTCTGGTTACAAGTTGGAACACTACCCAATCGGAATTCAGATTCAAATTACCTTTACCCAAGTCCATAATACCCCCGACAAATAATGTAGATAATTTGGTTGTAAGTACATCTAGAATGATATTAAAGCCTCCTGATACTAAACCGAGGGCCTTTGTAAAAGGAGAGGGGAGATTATAGGAGAGCAAGTGATGGGCAAGCATATGGCAAATACAGTTTAGCAAAAAGCACAATGATAACACATCGCAAGTAGTACGATTCTTAAGAGTGGAGGACAGAGAGATCTGAGGGCAGAGTCTGCGGAATGAAATATCAGGACTTCAGTTCATGTGGAGAGAGACTGGAGAGGCTGGGATTGTTCTCCTTGGAGCAGAGAAGGTTAAGGGGGAGATTTAATCGAGGTGTTCAAAATCATGAGGGGGTTTGGATAGAGTGAATAAGGAGGAACTGTTTCCAGTGGCGGGAGGGTCAGTAACCAGAGGGACACAGATTGAAGAGAATCGGGGAATGAACCAGAGTGGGAGATGAGGAGAATTTTTGTTTTTTTACACAGCGAGTTGTTGTGATCTGGAAGGCGCTGCCTGAAATGGCAGCAGAAGCAGACTCAACAGGAACTTTCAAAAGAGGAATTGGAGAAATAAATAGCGGGGCAATGGGGGAAAGAGCAGAGGGATTGGGACTAATTGAAGAGCTCTATCAAAAAGCCAAGTCGTCTCCTCCTGCGCTGCCTCATTCGATGATCCTGCCGTGCTCCCATTTGTTGTGGCATCATTATAACATAATCATTAATAAACCCAAGGGGGAATTCAGGAGAAACTCCTTTACCCAGAGAGTGGGGAGAATGTGGAACTCGCTCCCACAGGGAGTGGTCGAGGTGAATAGTATCGATACGTTTAAGGGGGAAGCTGGATAAACACATGAGGGAGAAAGGAATAGAAGGATAGGCTGATAGGGGGGTAGGAGGAGGTTCGTGTGGAGCAGAAACACCAGCACAGAGCAGATGGGCCGAATGGCCTGTTTCTGTGCTGGAAAGTTTGATGTAATTCTGCGTAGTTGAAGACAGAATTGATGCTTGTTTGAGAAACCTGTCAGTACAAACTGCCGAGACTTGGGTAGAATGATAAAACTGAGTTTTTTGTATTCGTTTGTGGGATGTGGGCTTCACTGGCTGGGCCCAGCATTTATTACCCATCCCTAATTGCCCCTTGAGAAGGCGGTGGTGAGCTGGCTCCTTGAACCGCTGCAGTGCATGTGGTGTAGGTACACCCACAGCGCTGTTAGGGAGGGAGTTCCAGGATTTTGACCCAGCGACAGTGAAGGAACGGCCGATATATTTCCAAATCAGGATGGTGAGGGGTTTGGAGGGGAATTTCCAGGTGGTGATGTTCCCATGTGTCTGCTGCCCTTGTCCTGCTAGTGGTCATGGGTTTGGAAGGTGCTGTCGAAGGAGCCTTGGTGAGTTCCTGCAGTGCATCTTGTAGATGGTACACACACTGCTGCTACTGTGTGTCAGCGGTGGAGGGAGTGAGTGTTTGTTGATGGGGTGACAATCAAGCGGGGCTGCTTTGTCCTGGATGGTGTCGAGCTTCTTGAGTGTTGTGGGAGCCGTACTCATCCAGGTAAGTGGAGAGTATTCCATCACACTCCTGACTTGTGCCTTGTAGATGGTGGACAGGTTTTGGGGAGTCAGGGGGTGAGTTACTTACTGCAGGATCCCCAGCCCCTGACCTGCTCTTGTAGATAAATTTGAGTGAGGGGACAAAAACTGGACTGCGAGGGTCAGCAGAGGAGGAAAGACTGAAACGTTATCTGGAAATTCAAGCTCTGCCTTCCTGTCCATTGATCTGCAGACTGGCAGCAACTCAGGGACTTAGACGGGAGCCTGGAGTTACCATGACAATGCCTGCCCTTCCTCACCAGCCGGAGTGGGCCTCCTTGAGGCAAGCTTCTAGTAAACAGGTAAGTTTAGGCCCTAGGCCTCTGGGCAAAGATAGGAGGTGAAATTAGATGGCTCACAAATTGGGTGATGTGTGTTTTTTTTTTAATTTGTTCATGGGATGTGGGCGACACTGGCTAGGCCAGCATTTGTTGCCCATCCCTAATAACTGGGTGGTTTGCTAGGCCATTTCAGGTCTGAAGTCACACATAGGCCAGACCAGGTAAGGACATTAGTGAACCAGATGGGCTTTTACAACAATCAACAATGGTTTCATGGTCATCATCGGCCTTTTAATTCCAGATTTTTATTGGATTCAAATTCTGCCATTTGCTGTGGTGGGATTGGAACCCAGGCCCCCAGAGTATTACCCTGGCTCTCTGGATTACCAGTCCAGTGGTAATACCACTACGCCATCACCTCCCCAGACTGATGTTCATGACCGTTGACACCAAAGGAACTTGATGTTCTCTGGGTCTATGGTGGCCTGTAAAACCTGATGCGCAATTTTGTGGATGTGGTACTGTGGGAGGGCCGCAGTGCCTGTGGATCAGTACCACGGCACCGTTTGGTTATCGACTGTGTCTCAATGGGTCACGCTCTGGCCTCTGGGTCAGAAGGTCGTGGGGTCAAAACCCACTGCAGGGGCTTCAGGCCCCTAATGCAGGCCTGCACTCCCAGTGCAGGGCTGAGGTGGTGCTGCACTGCCAGAGGTGCCACCTCTCGCATTAGACGTTAAGCCAATGGGTGGATATAGAAGATTCCATCCTGGGTCCAATATTTATCCTTAGCTGACATCACTGAAACTGATGATCTCATTGTTTATCACATTTCTGTGGGATCTTGCTGTGCGCAGACTCGCTGCCACACTTCCTACATGACAACTGTGACTATGCTTCAAAAGTGCTCCACTGGCCGCGAAGCTAACGGGATACCCTGAGGTCGTGAAAGGCGCTATAGAAATGCAAGTTCCTTCAGTCGCTTGGTAGTACAGACCTTGAGTATTGCTGAGAAGAGAGACGAGTTGCCAAAGCTTTCCATCTTGGAATCATCAGGACAAATGCAAGAATTCCAAATTTCAAACCATCACAGCAATTTATACAACAGGAGCAAAGGATGTTGATTGGTTGGGAAGTTGACTCTGATTGGTCAAGGCGTTGCCTTGGAGAAAGCAATGGTGAACTCTAGGTTCCCCAAGCTCCTGGGTAATTCAAAAAAGCTGCAAGGTTTGAACATATTCCTCTTGTTTGCAGAGAACGGGTCCCTGTGTATGAATGTATGTCACTTATAGCAAGTATAAATAAGCCACGTTACCAGCTCAACTGATTATATTTCAAATTGGCTGTTAGTGTAGCTATTAGCTAGAAGCGACATACATTCATACCCGGGAAACCACTCTCTGCAAACAAAAGGAATATGTTCAAGCCTTGCACCTTTTTTGAATTCCCTGGGAGCTTTGGAACCCCATTGTTTTCTCCATGACAATGTCTCAGCCAATCAGAATCAACTTGCCAACCAATCAGCATCCTTTTCTCCTGCAATGTAAATTGTGATTGTTTAAAATTTGGAATCATCGTGTCCTTACAATGCAGAAGGAGACCATTCGGCCCATCGAGTCTTTACTGGCTCTCTGGAAAAGCATTCCACCTAGTCCCACTCCCCTGCCTGATCCCCATAACTTTGCACATTCTCTCTTTTCAGGTAGCAACCCAATTCCCTTTTGAATACCTCGATCGAACCTCCACCACCCTTTCAGGAAGTTCGTTCCAGACTCCAACCACCCTCTGGGTGAAAACATTTTTCCTGACCTCTCATTTACCCCTTTTGCCAATTATTTTGAATCTGTGCCCTCTAGTTCTTGATGCCTTCTTGAGTGGGAACAGTTTCTCACTATTTACCCTGTCCATACCCCTCAGGATCTTGAATACCTCTATCAAGTCTCATCTCAGCCTTCGTTTCTCCGAGGAAAACAGTCCCAACCTCTCCAATATATCCTCATAGCTACAGCTCTTTATCTCTGAAATCATTCTTGTGCATCTCCTCTGTACTCTTTCCAAAGCCTTTACATCTTTCCTGGGCCAGAACTGGATGCAGTTCTCCAGATGAGACCCAACTAGTGTTTTATACAAGTTCAACATGACCTCCTTACTCTTGTACTCAATGCCTCTATTAATAAAGCCTAAGATACTATATGCTTTATTAACTGCTCTCTCAACAAGCCCTGCCATCTCCAATGACCTATATATGTCTACACCGAGGTCCTTCTGTTCCTTTAGAGGCTCTCCCTTTATTTTGCACTGTCTCTCCATATCTTTCCTGCCAAAATGAATCACCTCACACTTCTCTGCATTGAACTTCATCTGCCACTTGTCTGCCCAATCCACTAACATGTCTATATCCTTTTGAAGTTCAAGACTATCCCCATCACAGTTGCCAACATTTCCAATCTTCGTATCATCTGCAAATTTTGAAATCATGCCCTGCACACCACAGTCTAGGTCATTAATATATATCAGGATAAGCAGGAGCCCCAACACTGACCCCTGAGGAACAAACCTTCTTCCAATCTGTCTGAATGAGCGCAAGATGAAAAGATTCAGGAGCGTGTCGCTCTCTCTCCGGCGACACTGACGGTCATTCTTCTTTCTGTTAGCCTCTTTGGGAATGAAGAGGAGAGAATCAGAGGAGGCTTCTTTGTTAACAGAGCGGGAGAGCTGGTGTGAAAATATCTAAACAGAAAAGGAGCAAATGGGGTGAAGGGGCCAATATGATCTCGCGTACAATCCTGAGCTGTTTCTGCTTAAATCTTCAGAAACGCCTGGAAGACTATCTGAACAAACTGCTCGAGAAATCCTTCTACAGAAACTATCACGGAATGGTAACATCAATCCCCTGAGTTCTTCTCCTGATGTCTGTCCTACAATCTTTGTGGGTAACTTTATCCTTCTGAGTTTCCCCCCTCCTTCTCCTATCTGTATTAGCCTCTGAAAAGGACTGGATGCTGCTGGGGCAATAGCGATGTGCCTTTGTTAATGAGGAATCGTGAACTGTGAATCTCTCCAGAACTCACTGGTCCAATTCCAACATTTGACTCACGCAATTGGCACCTTGCCCTCAGTCTGCCCATTATCTTTGAGATCTGACTGTTTTTGCACAATAATTGCCCTTTAAGCCTGCTGTGGAATGTCAAAAGCCCTCATTAGAAGTCTAAGCACCATTTTACCAACATGACATTTTTAATATGTCTGTCTCGCCAAGAAAGGGGACCGGTTAAACAGTGGAGGCCTTCAGGAAGTAAATTCTTCCCAGAGATTTAAAAGTTTCAAATCGTATTGTTTTTTCTCTTGTTCTGACACTCTTATTTCTGTCTTATTTTTCCCCGCTCTTTACTTCCTCCTTCAAACCTGATTTGGCTTTGTCTCACCTCCTCGCTGCCCTTCCCTCTCTCCACTCAGCTCCCTCTCTCCACTCAACTCTCTTACACTCACTCACTCTCACACACACACACACACACACACACCACACACACTCTCTCTCTCTCTCTCTCTCATATTAATTGTCCGTGAACATACATAAATAGGGGATAGCTGGGACACTGGGTTGAGTGGGAGGAGAGCTGTGAGACTGAACAAGTCAATAAGCTCTCTCAATAAAGAAAAGGTCTGTGTCTTAGTTTTGGCTTCACCGAGTGGCCTGGATCCCATTAACATCCTCCCCTCCCCTCCCCTTCTTGCCCTGGCCCCACTATTTCCCACCCACCCCCACACTCTTCTTCACCCTCTCGGTTCATTTCTGAATCCCTAAATCCCATTGGTTGATGAGGTGCCCTGTTTGACTTCTCCATGTCCCAATCAGCTCACATTCCAGCAAGGGAGGTGCAAAAGATTTTTTGAGGAAAATGTTTAAGAACCACATGTCATGAGATCGCGCAGTTCCAACAAGCTCCTGCCCGATTCTCTCTGCTTGGCTAACCTCTCTCTTCCCTCCATTACTGTTTACCCTGCATTCCTGGGCTGAGAGGCCCAAGCTGGAGTGCCCTGGACGCTGGGAGATCCGGCAGATTGAAAATCACCTCCTTTGTGAGATTGTCCTGCGTTTTAGTCCATGTTGCTCTGTCTTTCACAGTTTTATCTAAATGTGTGACCACAAAATGGAAAAGGTGTCAACAGGTGATGATTCCAGGGCTAAAAGACATTGAGGCAAACAACGAATATACAAAAAAGATATGAAGTAGGAGCAGGAGGAGGCCAATCGGCCCCTCGAGCCTGCTCTGCCATTCAATAACAGCGAGGCTGATCAGATTGTGACCTTAACTCTGCCTTCCTGTCTGGCCCCCAAAACCCTCGACTCCCTTGTCAATCAGAAATCTGTCTAACTCAGCCTCGAATATATTCAACGACCCAGCCTCCCTGCTCTCTGGGGCAGAGAATTCCAAGCACCGACAACCCTTGGAGAAGAATTTCCTCCTCATCTCCATCTTAAATGGGAGACCCCTTAAAGGGGGATAAGCACGTGAGGGAGAAAGGAATAGAAGGATATGCTGAGAGGGTGAGATGAAGAGGGAGTAGGAGGAGCAGAAGAACTGACATGGAGCTGATGGGCCCAGTGGCCTGTTTCTGTGCTGGAAGTTCTGTAAATTCTGGTTGGTGGAAGGAAAGGGACTGAAGGACTGATTGATTGTTTTTCTCATGCCCCAGCTCCCTTGTGTCTCTGGTAAGAACAGAGAAAGTGAAATGGTACAAAATAAATGTTTAAATAATGGTGAATTTACCCCAGAGTCCCCACCATTCTGCTCAGTTTAAGTTTTTTTTTAAAAATGTAACGCTTCTGGCAAAACCCTCGTCACTCAGAATGTATTTCATCTTAAAAAAGGCCAAATAATTTGGCTTTCTCAAATCTTAAGAAGTCTAGAAATTAATTTTTGGACTTGAATTGAGGGATAGGGTGAATGTGAGGGTCCTTGAGAGGGTGCGGAGGAGATTTAACCAGAATGGGTCCAGGGATGAGGGATTTTAGCTCCAAGGTTAGGGTTGGGGAAGCTGGGGTTGTTCTCCTTGGAGCAAAAGAGGTTGAGGGGAGATTTGATCGAGGTGTACGAGATGATGACAGGGTTGGAGAAGGTAGACAAAGAAAAGCTGTTCCCATTGGCCGATGGTGCAAAGACTCAGGGATACAGATTTAAGGTTTTGGGCACTGGGGGGAAATGTGAGGAAGAACTTTTTTATGCAGCGAGTGGTGATGACCTGGAACTCACTGCCCACGAGGGAGGAGAGGAGACGATGAATGATTTCAAAAGGGGAATTGGACAGGCACTTGAGGGAAATAAACTTGCCAGGATATAGGGATAGAGCGGGGGAATGGGACTGGCTGGATTGGCGTACAGAGGGGCTAGCATTGGGATCGATGGGCTGAATGGCCTCCTTTTGTGCCATAATGGCTATGAAAGTGGAGTTGAGGTTGAAGGTCAGCTATGATCTTGTAGAATGGCGGAGCAGATTTGGCCCAGTCCTGCTCTGATTTCTTACGCCCGTGTGCTGTCTGTGCACAGCACCAACTGTAGATACCGGAAACGATGACCTTACTGCCCACCACCCTCCACCCTAGCGCTCATCTGCTGCTAAAGCCCTCATTCCTGCCTCCGTTACCTCTAGACCCAACTATTCCAACGCATTCCTGGCTCCCACATTTTACCCTCCGTAAACTTAAGGTCATCCGAACCTCTGCTGCCCGTGTCCTAACTCTCACCGAGTCCCGTTCCTCTATCATCCCCTGTGCCCCCTGACCAATGTCAAGCAATGCCTTGATTTTAAAATTCTGATGCTTGTTTTCAAATCCCTCCACGGCCTCTCCCCTCCCTCTCTCTGTGATCTCCTCCAGCCCCCACATCCCTCCAAGATCTCCGCGCTCCTCCAATTCCACCCTCTTGAGCATCCCCCCCCCGATTCCCATTGCTCCACCATTGGCGGCCGTGCCTTCAGCTGCCTGGGGGCTCTAAGCTCTGGAATTCCCTCCCTAAACCCCCTCCACCTGTCCACCTCACTCCCTCCCTTGTTGCTCAGCATGTGGCACTCTTGCTCTGAATCGCAAGTTTCTGGATTCAAGTCCAACTCCGGAGCAAAAAACAGATCAAGGCCAACCCTCCCGGTGCAGTACTCGTGGAGTGCTGCGTTGTCGGAGGTGCTGTCTTTCAGGCAAGTCGCTGCTCTAATGGATGTAAAAGATCCCATGCTCACTATATCGAAGAGGAACAGTGCAGGCAGTTCTCATAGGTGTCCTGGCCAATGTTGATCGCTCAATCGACAGAAATACAGACGATCTGGTCATTATCATGCTGCTATTTGCGGGAGCTTGCTGTGCACAAATTGGCTGCTGCCTTTCCCACCTGAGCAATAGTGATGATGCGTCCAAAGCTCTTCAACTGTTGTAAAGTGCTTCGAGACGTTCTGAAGCCAAGGTAGGAGCTATGCAAATGCGGGCTTTCTTTTTAAAGGTGCTCTTTAAACCGGCCTCTTTGACCATGCTCTCGGTCGCCTGCCCCTCATATCTTCTTCTGTGGCTCAGTTGCTTTCCAATGCTCCTGTGAAACACTTTAGCGTGTGTTGGCATGTTGAAGGCCCCATGGGGCCACAAGCCGTATTTGTTGTGAAGCACTTGGGAACACCCTGAGGTTGAGTCTGGAGCAGCGCTGACGGTAGCCAACTCCCCCTCGAGAGACGATCCTGGTTTGAAACTTGAGCTGAGATTGGGCTGCTGGTGGTTAACCGGGTTGTTTTTTTAATTTCAGATGGCTTTCCTGGATATAAGTGAACTGTCCTTCATTCACGAGCTGGGTCCAAAAGGCCTGTAAGTGACTTAAATTGTTTAGTCAGTCGAACGACTTGTGAAGAATCGGACAGGTTGGCGATAGTTTTGCCCCTCCCCCACCCCTCCCAACCCCCGGAGCGGTCAGCCTTTTGTATTTGTTTCTTCGACAAAATCCTGTTTTCCAACACCCGTCTTGAGAAGGGAAAGTTTTTCGGGTCGACTGTAGGAGGCGTGCCTGTAGGCCTTAGGCCTTAGGCCTTAAACTGTAGCTCACTCCCACCAGCAGGAGACGGGGTAACAAACCGGGAACCGTTGCCCCCACTGTTTTCACTCAGGCCTTTGACAGGCGCACAACAATTTAGCAGCGGGAGGGCCTGTGTCGAACCTGTGGGTGTCCTTTTTTCCTGACCGGCTCCTTTGGAGTCTCTCAAAGGCGCCAGCGACACTGGGGACAAATCAAAATGGCCGATTGCAACCGCGTCGAGCTGGTCACAACCTCCAGGTACCTGTGGCTCAGCGGGTAGCAGTCTCACCTCTGAGCCAGAAGGTTGTGGCTTCGTAGTCCCACCCCAGAGACTTGAACACGTAATCCAGGCCGAAATTCCCGGTGCAGTCCCGAGGGAGTGCTGCAATGTCGGTCTTTGGGATGAGATATTGAAAGGGCATCCCCCCCCACCCTGCTCTCTAAGTGACCCCATGGTTAAGGGAGAGCAGAGGAGTTCTCCACAGTGTCCTCGAATCAATATTTATCCCTCAACCAACATCACTAAAACATGAACAAAAACAGAATTACCTGGAAAAACTCAGCAGGTCTGGCAGCATCGGCGGAGAAGAAAAGAGTTGACGTTTCGAGTCCTCACGACCCTTCAACAGAACTAAGTAAAAATAGGAGAGGGATGAAATATAAGCTGGTTTAAGGTGGGGGGGGTGGGGGGAGAGAAGTTGGGGGTGGGGTGGTTGTGGGGATAAGCAAGCAGTAATAGGAGCAGATAATCAAAAGATGTCACAGACAAAAGGAACAAAGAGGTGTTGAAGGTGGTGATATTATCTAAACGAATGTGCTAATTAAGAATGGATGGCAGGACACTCAAGGTACAGCTCTAGTGGGGGTGGGGTGGAAGGACTGACAGGGCATTACAGGTATAGATTTATAAATAATGGAAACTGGTGGGAAAAGAAAAATCTATATAAATTATTGGAAAAAACAAAAGGGAGGGGGAAGAAATGAGGTGGGGATGGAGGAGGGAGTTCAAGATCTAAAGTTGTTGAATTCAATATTCAGCCCGGAAGGCTGTAAAGTGCCTAGTCGGAAGATGAGGTGCTGTTCCTCCAGTTTGCGTTGGGCTTCACTGGAACAATGCAGCAAGCCAAGGACAGACATGTGGGCAAGAGAGCAGGGTGGAGTGTTAAAATGGCAAGCGACAGGGAGGTTTGGGTCTTTCTTGCGGACAGACCGCAGGTGTTCTACAAAGCGGTCGCCCAGTTTGCGTTTGGTCTCTCCAATGTAGAGGAAACCACATTGGGAGCAACGAATGCAGTAGACTAAGTTAGGGGAAACGCAAGTGAAATGCTGCTTCACTTGAAAGGAGTGTTTGGGCCCTTGGACGGTGAGGAGAGAGGAATCACTAAAACATGGCCTGCTCGTTATCCAGTTTCTTTTTGTGGGAGCTTGCTGTGCGCAAATTGGCCGCTGAGTTTCCTACAACAGTGATGACACTTCCAAAGGTATTTCCTTGGATGTATAACACTTTAGGCTACCCCAAGGCTGCTGTATCGATCCCATGGCCATCACCCATATCCTAGTCGTAACAGCCTGTCATCCATTTCAGGATCTGGAGGTTACATGTTAACAGAGGGTCAGGGCTCCTGTTACTGCAGAGGGTGGTTACTGAGGTGGAAGACATTGCAAAGCAACATGATCTGGGTGCGCAATGGTGGTATCGTGTTGCAAACTGGTGAATGGGGAGAAAAAATATGTTGGCAAAAGGTTTCCAAGGAGGACGGTCGCTCATGAGCTACAGGGACTGAGGAGCAGCTGACCTGGATTGAATTGCAATGCTCTGTTTCGCAGGGAGGGGATGATTGTGAAGCGTTCTGGAGGACACAGGATTCCCGGCTTAAACTGCTGTGGGCGGCATAAAGTCTGCTACCAATGGTCAAAGAGGTCAGTGGCATTTGGATCCCACGATACGAAGTTCATGAGAAACCATCCAATTCATTTGTGCGCACCGACCCTTTAACTGGCGTTCTGCAGGAGAGAGTCTGGGTGGAGATTTTCACCCGACTTCCCCCCCTCCAATTACCTCGGCCCCTCCCTCACACCCGCCTGATCTGTCCATCCTCACAGGGTACTCATTCCCATAGCCCATTGGACAGTGAATACACTGCATTTGTTAACTGATTGGATAGTCCTTCACCGTCAATCCCATTGGACCGTGAACACCCTGTTCGTTCCCTTCACCATCCATCCAATTGCCTTCCCTCTCCAACACTTCGTAATAATCAATGACCAGTATTTCACAAAAAATAGCTACCTCTTGCATCTAGTGCACACTGCACAGGAGCAGACACTGAGACACACACAGATCGTATAGGGCCAGCCGCGTGTGAATCCTTTCCTCTTCCCTGCTGTATGTACTGTACCAGCGCAGGCTGTGAGGGCAGCGCGTACCAGCGCAGGCTGTGAGGGCAGCGCTTACCAGTGCAGGCCCGAGGGCAGCGTGTACCAGCGCAGGCTGTGAGGGCAGCGCAGGCTGTGAGGGCAGCGCGTACCAGCGCAGGCTGTGAGGGCAGCGCTTACCAGTGCAGGCTGTGAGGGCAGCGCTTACCAGCGCAGGCTGTGAGGACAGCGCTTACCAGCACAGGCTGTGAGGGCAGCGCTTACCAGTGCAGGCCCGAGGGCAGCGCGTACCAGCGCAGGCTGTGAGGGCAGCGCTTACCAGTGCAGGCCCGAGGGCAGCGCGTACCAGCGCAGGCTGTGAGGGCAGCGCTTACCAGTGCAGGCCCGAGGGCAGCGCGTACCAGCGCAGGCTGTGAGGGCAGCGCAGGCTGTGAGGACAGTGCTTACCAGCACAGGCTGTGAGGGCAGCGCTTACCAGTGCAGGCCCGAGGGCAGCGCGTACCAGTGCGGGCTGTGAGGGCAGCGCGTACCAGCGCGGGCTGTGAGGGCAGCGCAGGCTGTGAGGGCAGCGTGCACCAGCGCAGGCTGTGAGGGCAGCGCAGGCTGTAAGGACAGCGCTTACCAGTGCAGGCTGTGAGGGCAGCGCTTACCAGTGCAGGCTGTGAGGGCAGCGCTTACCAGCGCAGGCTGTGAGGACAGCGCTTACCAGCACAGGCTGTGAGGGCAGCGCTTACCAGTGCAGGCCCGAGGGCAGCGCGTACCAGCGCAGGCTGTGAGGGCAGCGCTTACCAGTGCAGGCCCGAGGGCAGCGCGTACCAGCGCGGGCTGTGAGGGCAGCGCGTACCAGCACGGGCTGTGAGGGTAGCGCAGGCTGTGAGGGCAGCGTGTACCAGCGCAGGCTGTGAGGGCAGCGCAGGCTGTGAGGGCAGCGTGTACCAGCGCAGGCTGTGAGGGCAGCGCAGGCTGTGAGGGCAGCGCGTACCAGCGCAGGCTGTGAGGGCAGCGCAGGCTGTGAGGGCAGCGCCTACCAGCGCAGGCTGTGAGGGCAGCGCGTACCAGCGCAGGCTGTGAGGGCAGCGCAGGCTGTGAGGGCAGCGTGTACCAGCGCAGGCTGTGAGGGCAGCGCAGGCTGTGAGGGCAGCGCAGGCTGTGAGGGCAGCGCAGGCTGTGAGGGCAGCGTGTACCAGCGCAGGCTGTGAGGGCAGCGCAGGCTGTGAGGGCAGCGCGTACCAGCGCAGGCTGTGAGGGCAGCGCAGGCTGTGAGGGCAGCGCCTACCAGCGCAGGCTGTGAGGGCAGCGCGTACCAGTGCAGGCTGTGAGGGCAGCGCGTACCAGCGCAAGCTGTGAGGGCAGCGTGTTCCAGCGCAGGCTGTGAGGGCAGCGTGTACCAGCGCAGGGTGTGAGGGAAGCGCGTACCAGCGTGGGCTGTGAGGGCAGCGCGTACCAGCGTGGGCTGTGAGGGCAGCGCGTACCAGCGCAGGGTGTGAGGGAAGCGCGTACCAGCGTGGGCTGTGAGGGCAGCGCGTACCAGCGTGGGCTGTGAGGGCAGCGCGTACCAGCGCAGGCTGTGAGGGCAGCGCGTACCAGCACAGGCTGTGAGGGCAGCGCGTCCCTGTCTGATTTGAATCTCCTGTGAACTCGCTGGTGTCGATTGTAAGATCAGTGAGCCCTGGATCAAAGTCCTTGATTAGATCGGGAGGTTAGTTCAGAAGTGAAACCCACTCTTACTATGACTACTCTAGCTTGTAATCTGCTTTTTTACATAGCATTAGCAACACAGGAACAGGCCATTCAGCCCATCTGCTCTGTGCTGGTGTTTCTGCTCCACACGAGCCTCCTCCCACCCCCCTCTTCATCTCCCCTATCAGCCTATCCTTCTATTCCTGTCTCCCTCCTGTGTTTATCCAACTCCCCCCCTTAAATGTATCGATACTATTCACCTCAACCACTCCCTGTGGGAGCGAGTTCCACATTCTCCCCACTCTCTGGGTAAAGGAGTTTCTCCTGAATTCCCCATTGGGTTTATTATCTGTATTGGGCACAGGAGGAGGGCCATTCGACCCCTCCAGTCTGTTCCAGCCACTCAACGGGTTCATGGCTGTTCAGGTACCCAGCTCCCTATATCCACCCCGTGTTCCTTAATCACTATGTTAACACATAAAAATCAATCTCGGGCTTAAAATCAACAATTAACCTAGGATCAATTGCCATTTGCAGAAGAGTGTCAAACCTCTCCCATCCCATCCTTGCAGAAGCGTTTCCTGATCTCGCTCCGGAGAGGTAAATTTTGAACTCTGTCCCCTGGCCCCAGACTCCCCAAGCAGCGGAAATAGGGTCGAGAGAGAGAGAGGAACTATCTGTTCCCTGTAATGTCCTCATTCCAATTGAACGGTATCAGTGCGTTCTGACTTAAAGTGGCTGAGTAAACCCACGGCTTCTGGTGGGGAGGGGAGAGGGGGGTGGGGGGAAGCCAAGCAGAGAGTGTGTTTGACTTTTGTAGTTTATTGTTGAACGTTAAGATTTTTTGGGTTTTTTTTTTTAAGTAACCGATTCTGTCCTGTCACAAATTTATTTAAGAGAGATCAGAGCTTGGCAAAGGCTTTCGACCTGAAACTGCATCGCGTGTTGCATCTACTGCCAGTTCAGACAGGATGGGCTGAATGGCCTCCTCCCGGGCCATTAAAATCCTGTGGTCCTGAAAAGTTCTATCAAATTCCCCCTTTAACGTTCTAAATTCCATGCCTGAGGGTGTAATGTTGCTTCACATTTTACTCAATGTTTCCCTTGTGTTTTTGCTGCTGTCTTGAGTACTCTCCCACTTTGACATTGTATGTAAATCTTGGAATTCATATTTAAAGCAATTCTACTACATGATTGTAATAATTCCCCAGTTTGCGTAAATGATGAACAACAACGATTGGAGCACTCATCTCTGTGACACCATTTTCCAATCGGTCTGGGTGAATCACTTCAATCGCCAACTCTCTCTCTTTGCTACTGATTTATCATTTTTTAAAAATATATTCGTTCATGGGATGGGGGCATCACTGGTTATATTGCCCATCCCTAATTGCCCTTGGGGAGACGGTGGTGAGCTGCCACCCTGAACCGCTGCAGTCCACATGGTGGGCTCGGCCATTTTAGAGGGTATTTAAGAGTCAACCACGTGGCTGTGGGTCTGGAGTCACCTGTAGGCCAGACCGGGTAAGGACGGCAGATTTCCCTCCCTAAAGGGGCATTAGTGAACCAGATGGGCTTTTTACAACAATCGATGATAGATTCATGGTCATCATTAGATTTTTGATTCCAGATTTTTGTTATTTGAATTCAAATTCCACCATTTGCCATGGCGGGATTCGAATTCAGGCCCCCAGAGCATTCCCCTGGGTCCCCGGATCGCCAGTCCAGTGACGATACCGCGACGCCACTGCAGGCGGGATATTCTGGTCCTGACCCCAGCCGTGATCGTCCAGTCCCGCCGAATGGGCCTTTGGCCGGGCTGCCGAATCTCCCACAGCGGGAATCGGAAAATCCCGGCCTACCTGTCTCCATTGGCTTCTTTCATCATTTGTTTGAAGGTGCTGGATTGGCTGATAGTTAAAATATTTATCCCCGGCGCCGCTGAGGTTTAACCCGTCCTGTTTTCCAGGTGGATTGTCATTAAGGACTCCTTCCTCCTCTACATGAGGCCTTCGAATGGTGTCATCTCCTTCGTGCTGCTGTTCGACAAGGGGTTCAATGTCCAGGTTGGAAGCAAGGACACAGGCACAAAATACGGAGTGATGATCGAGAATTTGTCCAGGTTTCAATCTCTTGTCGTCTTGACCTGCTGCTCCGGTCTGTCTGTTCGCCTTTCCAGGAGTGGGAACAGGAGCTGGGAGGCCACTCTGCCCCTTGCGCCTGTTCCACCATTTTGGATAGTTCACGGCCGCTCGGCATCCTAACTCCTCGCTAAAAGCCTGACAAAAATCCAAAGGGGGTTGACATTTAAATCGATGACCTCTTGTCAGAGGTCACACAAGGTGACGAAAGGTCACCAACCCGAAATGATAACCCTCTCTTTTTCCCTTCCCCACCGGTCTCACCAGACCTGCCGAGTATTTCCTTTTTTGGATTTCCATCGCCTGTGGTTTTCGCTTTTGTCAAAAAGAAGTCGAAGTTGATTTTGAAATTTTCAATTGCCCTCAGCCTCGACAGCCTTTCAGGGAGAGTTCCAGATTTCCACTCCCCCATCTAAGTAAACATAACGTGTGGGAATTCAGCTCCCTGAGCCTCCCCCACCGTTTAATAAAGGTCATGATTGATCTTCTCCCTCCAATACATTTTCCCACTCTATCCCCGTCCAAAAACCGATCGATCCCAGCCTTGAATCTACTCGTTGACTGAGCATCCACAACCCTCTGGGATAGTTTCCAGAGGGCCACAACTTCCTTCTTGAGTGAAGACATTTCTCCTCATCTCAGTCTCAAATGACTTGACCACCTTATCCTGACCCTCTGGTGCCTCGCTGAAACTCTTCAGCCATTCACATGACATCCCCCCCAAACGGCCTGGCTATCATTTTAAGTTCTTTCCCCTTGTCCTGGACTCCCCCAACCCTCCCCACCTCCCCCCAGGCTACCCCACCCCCTACCAGAGGAAATAGGGTCGATGGAGAGGAACTATCAAATCCTCTGATTGTTTTAAGCACCTCAATCCGATCACCTGACTCAAAGCGGCACAATTTGTATTTTTATATCTCCCCCGAATAATTTATTTTTTAACTGAACGGCCAAGAAAGCAGCCAGAAAAATGTACAACCGGAGGGAGATTTGCACCTTGTCCCCTTAAATATCCATCATCTTCCCATTTTTCTCCTTGCTGTGTATGGTTGAGGTCATTATTTTGGCTGGAAGTTCAAAAAAAAAGGAATAAAAGTAGACCATTCGGCCCATCGAGCCTGCTCCACCACTCAATATGATCATGGCTGATCTTGGGCTTCATCTCCACTTTCCATCCCACTCCCGATATCCCTTGATTCTCCGAGAGACCAAAAATCATATCTCAGCCTTAAATGTATTCAACGATGGAGAATCTGCAGCTCTCTGGGGTAGAGAATTCCAAAGATTCACAACCCTTTGAGTGAAGAAATTTCTCCTCATCTCAGTCCTAAATGATCGGCCCCTTATCCTGAGACTGTTCCCCGTGTTCTCAATTCCCCAGCCCGGGGGGAACAATCTCTCAGCGTCCACCCTGTACAAACCCCTTCAGAATATCACATGTTTCAATGAGATCACCTCTCATTCTTCTAAACTCTCAGAATCACACAGTGCAAAAGAGGACCTTCGGCCCATCGAGTCTGCACTGACACGTGAGAAACACCTGACCTACCTACCTAATCTCATTTACCAGCACTTGGCCCATAGCCTTGAATGTTATGACGTGCCAAGTGCTCATCCAGGTACTTTTTAAAGGATGTGAGGCAACCCGCCTCCACCACCCTCCCAGGCAGCGCATTCCAGACCATCACCACCCTCTGGGTAAAAAAGTTTTTCCCCACATCCCCCCTAAACCTCCTGCCCCTCACCTTGAACTTATGTCCCCTCGTGGCTGACCCTTCAACTAATGGGAACAGTTGCTCCCTATCCACCCTGTCCATGCCTCTCATCATCTTGTACACCTCGATCAGCTCGCCCCTCAACCTTCTCTGCTCCAACGAAAACAACCCAAGTCTATCCAACCTCTCTTCAAAGCTGAAATGTTTCATCCCAGGCAACATCCTGGTGAATCTCCTCTGCACCCCCTCCAGTACAATCACATCCTTCCTATAATGAGGCGACCAGAACTGCACACAGTACTCCAGCTGTGGCCTCACCAAGGTTCTATACAACTCCAACATGACCTCCCTATTTTTGTAATCTATGCCTCGATTGATAAAGGCAAGTGTCCCATATGCCTTTTTCACCACCCCACTAATATGTCCCTCCGCCTTCAGAGATCTATGGACACACACGCCAAGGTCCCTTTGTTCCTCAGAACTTCCTAGTGTCATGCCATTCATTGAATACTTCCTTGTCAAATGACTCCTTCCAAAGTGTATCACCTCACACTTTTCAGGGTTAAATTCCATCTGCCACTTATCTGCCCATTTAACCATCCCATCTATATCTTCCTGTAACTCCAGAGGACATAACCCCAATTTACTCAGCCCCTCATCATAGGGACCAGCCTAGCGAGTTGATGGAGGGCAGCGTGTGTTTGAAGGCTGCAGACTGTAATGATTGAGCCAGCAAAAAAGGTGAACTGAAGGATTACAAAGTTGAGAGTTGTGGAGCATTCATCTTTCACTGAAACTTAGCAACGATGAGGAGGGCGGAGGGTCACAGTCCCCACCACGGTTGTGATTGTGAGTGTAATTTTCCCGCGATATGTGATGGTTGGTGCAATTGGGCAAATTGGGCTTGTTTGAGCGATACATTCATGAAGCTTATAAAAAAGAGCTACGTGCTGGTGTGCGCACGCCTCTGAGCGCTTCCCGGTTTCCAAACCCCTTGTCTAAATCTGTTCCCAGACTGTGGGGTCAGAAGGCACAGGCACAAGGGTGTAAGACAGACTCGTCTGTGAAAATCTCATAATCTTTATTCCTGGGACAGACTCTGTCCCTTAGGGACTGAGAAGTTGTTTATATAAAACGGTCATTGTGCAGTGTTTTTTTGTACTTCCTCTACTCAGTCATTCCAATCTCCACTCAGTTTACAGTCTCAGTGACAAGGTGAAATCCTACAGAGGCTGGAACTCTGAAATTCAAAACAAGAAACACAGCAGAACAGACAGCACCAGTGGAGAGAGGAAAACAGACTCAATGTTTCAATCACATTCTGACAGGCCTGAGATGTAACAGGGTTTGGAGTAGGTACAAGGATGGTGGGGGGAGGGGGAAGAGGGTGGAGCGCAGGAGAGATTATATGATAAAAGGGACGATGTAATGGGAAATATAAAGAAACAGAAGGTGAGTCCAGAGGAGGTGTGGATGGTGGGGTCCAGAGGAGGTGTGGATGGTGGGATCCAGAGAAGGAGTGAATGGCAGGGTCCAGAGGAGATGTGGATGGTGGGGTCCAGAGGAGGTGTGGATGGTGGGGTGCAGAGGAGGTGTGAATGGCGGGGTCCAGAGAAGGGGTGAATGGCGGGGTCCAGAGGAGGTGTGGATGGTGGGGTCCAGAGGAGGTGTGGATGGTGGGGTGCAGAGGAGGTGTGGATGGCGGGGTCCAGAGGAGGTGTGAATGGCGGGGTCTAGATGAGGTGTGGATGGCGGGGTGCAGAGGAGGTGTGGATGGCGGGGTCCAGAGGAGGTGTGAATGGTGGGGTCCAGAGGAGGTGTGAATGGCGGGGTCCAGAGGAGGTGTGAATGGCGGGGTGCAGAGGAGGGGTGAATGGCGGGGTGCAGAGGAGGTGTGAATGGCAGGGTGCAGAGGAGGTGTGGATGGTGGGGTCCAGAGGAGGGGTGAATGGCAGGGTCCAGAGGAGGTGTGGATGGCAACAGCAGAATTATTACCAGCATCCACTGTCCAAAAAAACTGGGAGCAGCGATTCCGTATGTAATTGTTGATCCTCGTGTTGAAGGCTATGAAGTGCCTAATAGAAAGATGAGGTGCAGTTCCTCGAGCTTCCTTAGGACAGGCCAAGGACAGAGAGGTCAGAGTGGTAGTGGGGCAGAGAACTGAAGTGACAATCTCAGGACACGGTTCTAGATGTCAAACAGCAGGGATCTGATGCTATTCCTCCCACAGCAGGGTCAGTGTTAACAGTGACAGGTTTATGGCAGATGAGCATCATTTGGAAAAAGTGGTTCTATCCTGAAAGCCTCAAGCTGGACATTGGCACAGCTGTTTGAGATTCCCAGTTTGGCTCAAAAGCTGTTATTAAATGTCACCAACTGTCAACCTACTTAACAAACGACCGAATTAGTGATGGTCAAAATTAGACCAGCTAGAGTGTGATGTCAGTGATCACAGGCTGTAATTATTTGGTGAAAAAATTGCTTTTAGCCTCGAGGCTGAATTTAAAAAATACATTTGGATTGGCGAGGGAAACATAGCATTACCGTTCCAACAACAACCACCTGCATTTATATTGAATCCTTCATGTAGTAAAATGTCCCAAGGCCCTTCACTCCTTCACGTTCTCTAAGCAAAGTTTGATAACAAGCCATATCGGAGATATTGAGGCAAGTGGCCCAAAGTTTGGATTGCAAGGTAGAGTGTTTAAGGAGGAATTAAAGGCAGAGGCGCTTAGGAGAGAATTCCAAGCTGAGGAGCACAGGCAACTGAGGCACAGCCGCCATTTCCTTTTAGAACCATAGAACACTACAGCACAGAAAACAGGCCATTCGGCCCTTCTAGTCTGTGCCGAAATATTATTCCGCTAGTCCCATTGACCTGCACCTAGTCCATAACCCTCCAGACCTCTCCCATCCATGTATCTATCCAATTTATTCTTAAAACTTAAGAGTGAGCCCGCATTTACCACGTCAGATGGTAGCTCGTTCCACACTCTCACCACTCTCTGAGTGAAGAAGTTCCCCCTAATGTTCCCCCTAAACCTTTTCCCTTTCACCCTAAAGCCATGTCCTCTCGTGTTTATCTCTCCTAATCTAAGTGGAAAGAGCCTACTCGCATTTACCCTGTCTATACCCCTCACAATTGTGTAAACTTCTATCAAATCTCCCCTCATCCTTCTACGATCCAAGGAATAAAGTCCTAACCTGTTTAATCTTTCCCTGTAACTCAACTCCTTAAGACCCAGCAACATCCTAGTAAATCTTCTCTGCACTCTCTCAATCTTACTGATATCCTTCCTGTAGTTAGGCGGCCAGAACTGCACACGATACTCCAAAGTTGGCCTCACCAATGTCTTATACAACCTCACCATAACATCCCAACTCCTATACTCAATACTTTGATTTATGAAGGCCAGTATGCCAAAAGCTTTCTTTACAACCCTGTCTACCTGTGACGCCACTTTCAGGGAATTATGTATCTGAACTCCCAAATCCCTTTGTTCCTCCGCACTCCTCAGTGCCCTACCATTTACTGTGTATGTCCTACCTTGGTTTGTCCTTCCAAAATGTAACACCTCACACTTTTCCGCATTAAATTCCATCTGCCATTTTCTGGCCCATTTTTCCAGTTGGTCCAGATCTCTTTGCAAGCTTTGAAAGCCTTCCTCGCTGTCCACAACGCCTCCAATCTTAGTGTCATCAGCAAACTTGCTGATCCAATTCACCACATTATCATCCAAATCATTGATCTAGACAACAAACAACAATGGTAATTTATTCTTTCATGTGGATGTGGGTGTCACTGGCAAAGCCAGCATTTGTTGTCCATCCCTAATTGCCCTTGAACTGAATGACTTACTCAGCCATTTCAGAGGGGCAGTTAAGAGTCAACCACATGGCTGTGGGTCTGGAGTCACATGTAGGCCAGACCAGGTAAGGAGGGCAGATTTCCCTCCCTAAAGTGAACCAGATGGGTTTTTAATGACAATCGATGATAGTTTCATGGTCACCATTACTGAGACTCTTTCAATTCAAGAATTATTCAATGCATTATGACCTTTTTAAAAGAAAATCTAGGTTAGCATCCACGTGTCCAGATCATGCCACACCTCCCATTTTGCAAAAGCAAACTTCAATCTTGAGAGAGATGATTCTAACAACTCTGTTTTGAAAAAAAAAATGGTTTGCCCTTGCGTCACCGCCGATTTTCAAAGAGTAAATCGGGCAATAACTTTGGCCACCTGCACATGCGCAGTTAAACTGGACGTTGCTGTCAGAGTTGGCTTGCCCCTCTAACAGCGCGGCTACACCATCATCTCATCCAGAAATACACGGAATGGCACGGAGGTGCTGTACCTGGGTGATAAACACTTAGTAAACTCACCATGAAAAGGCCAGGACTTGTCCATTCCAGTGTCATTATTGAAAAACAGCCTCTCGGGCCCTGAAAAACAACATTTTACAAGTGTGGAGTCTAATTCCTTCAGATTTTTTGTTATTCTTGGAGATTTTTTAAAAATTAATTATTTTTTTTTTACTTTTGTCTCTTGTATTCTTCTCTCTTAGCCTCGTGTTCCTTTCCTTCTCTTTAATTTTGCTTTCTGTACATTATTTGGCAGAGAAGTAACTAACTTACACTCCTGGTTCAAACTCCGCATGTCTCGGTGAGGATTTCTTCCATCCAATTGGTTAAGGAGACACACAATTGCTTCCCCTATTCACACATGCCCGCTATGTTTAGTGCCTCTCATCACAACAGGTTTCAGTGCCAAAACCAACAAAGGCTGAGGCAGGTCTGCTTTGCAATGGACTCCCGGCCCCCTGTGGCAACGACAGTTAAAAACCCCGGCCAACGTGTTTGTGAAATGCCACAATTCCCGCCCAACCCTGAGAAGATGGGCATAGCTGACGCCTGATCGGATGCATTAATAGGGAATTCAGGGGAAACTCCTTCAGTGGGGAGAATGTGGAACTCGCTCCCACAGGGAGTGGTCGAGGTGATACGTTTAAGGGGGAAGCTGGATAAACACATGAGGGAGAAAGGAATAGAAGGATAGGCTGAGAGGGGGTGGGAGGAGTCTTGTGTGGGGCAGGAACACCAGCACGGACTGGATGGGCCGAATGGCCTATTTCTGTGCTCTGTATTCCATGTAATGTAACGTCTTGATGTCACTCTACTTTGTAGTAATCTAGCTGAGAGCAAAAGGGCTTTTAGCGCAATGTGATAATAGTTAGTTCAACAACAGCCTCACTCCCCCCCCACCCGACCCCTGTTTCCAACTAATGTTGCTCCCTTTTCTTTCCTGCCCAGGACTCTGATCATTAAATGCAGCAGCTACAGGCAGGCTTGTTGGTGGAAACAGGAAATAACTAACTTAGCCGAGAGGCACGGCCAGGACTTCCTCGCAGAACATCGCTTCGATTGCTTTGTTCCTGCCCGCCATGACACCCTGGCCCGATGGTAACTATTTGCCAATTTGTGCGCAGCAAGATCCCGCAGCATCAACGTGGTAAACATCCAGATAACCCCTTTTTGGATGAATACCGACCAGGCAGGACTCTTTGAAACCGCTGCCCTGGTGTCCGTCAGAGTGGGCGGACGGGGCTAAACACCTGGTTTACCGTCTCGTCGGAAAGGCGGCACCTCCGGCAGTGCAGCACTCCCTTAGCACTGGGAGTCTCAGCCTGGATTGTGGCCTTGTGTCCCGGGAGTGCGACTTGAGCCCCTGGCTTTTTGTGACCCAGAGGCTCTGAGCCCCAGCTGGCACCGGGTGTCCTGGGGTCCCGATCGGTGGGGTGGAGCTTGAATGCCTCTGTTTGAAGCCGAGTTGTTCTCCCTTATCGCAGCATGGTTGGGATCAGCAGGAGTTTAGACGTCTCGCCCTCATGTTGGTCTCGCTTGTTTGCAGGTTTGTGAATGGCAGTGGGTATTTCTCTGCTGTGGCTGATGCTTTGGAACAAGCCAAGGAGGAGATTTTTATTGCCGATTGGTGGTAAGTCAGCTCCTGTTATTCTTTTGGGGAATTTTCAGTTACGTAATCACACAGCACAGAGGGAGGCCTTTCGGCCCATCGGGTCTGTGCTGGCTCTTTGAAAGAGCTATCCAATTAGTCCCACCCGCCAACCCTTTCTCTGTAGCCTTCCAAATTTGTCTTTGTTTAAATATTTCTCCCAATTCCCCTTTCGAGTGTTCCCATTGAATCTGCTTCCAACACCCTTTCTGGCAGCACCTTCCAGATCACAACAACTCTCAAAAAGAATTTCCCCCTCTGGTTCTTTTGTCAATCACCTTCAATCTGTGCCCCCTGGTTCTTGATTCTTCCACCAATGGGAACCGTTTCTCCCTCTCTACTCTGTCCAGACCCCTCGTGATTTTGAACACCTCTGTCAAATCTCCCCTCAACCTTCTCTCCTCCAAGGGGAGTAGCCCCAACTTCTCCAATCTATCTATCCCCGTCACTGAAGTTCCTCATCCCTGGAACCATTCCCGTGAATCAGTTCTACGCCCTTTCTAAAGCCTTCCAACGTCCCCCAGAGAGCGTGGTCTCCCTCTGTGCTGTACGTTACTGAGAGATCTGAAGGAAAAAGTGAAAATGAAGATTTCCCACTTTGTTGATGCCACGAAGACTCGTGTTGCCTTGGGTCCTGATGTTCATGCCCGCTCCCCATGTGGAGTTAATGACTTGGGGTGAGGGGGGAGTGGTGGGGTGCAGGGTGGGGGTGGGGGTTAGACAGGAAAGTGGAGCAGGCTGAAGAGGCCAGATGGTCTCCTCCTACATTCCGATGTGAGGCGGGAGTGGAGCGGCTTTGTTTATTTCCTGAATTTGACCTCTTCTGGCAATGTATTTCCTCAATAGGCTGAGCCCGGAGATCCACCTGAAAAGACCAGCGAAGGACAACTACTGGAGGCTGGACGTGCTCCTGAAACGCAAAGCGGTGAGTCACCAAGTCTTTACAGTGCACAAGGAGGCCATTTGGCCCATCGAGTCCGCACTGGCTTTCTGTACGAGCTTTCCACCTCCTCCCACTCCCCTGCATTATGCCCATAACCCTGCACATTCGCTCTTTTCAGGTAGCGATCCAATTCCCTTTCAGATACCTCTACCGAACCTGCCTTCACCACCCTATCAGTGAGAGTCATCGATAGAGCTGTTTGAAAAAAGAGCAAGGATTTTATAATTTGCTAACAGTGCCATTATTCCAATAGATTTTTTTTTCAGTGGGATGTGGATATTGTTGGCAAGGCCAGCATTTGTTGCCCATCAACTGAGTGGCTGAGTCACATGTAGGCCAGACCGGGTAAGAACAGCAGATTTCCTTCCCTAAAGGACATTAGTGAACCGGATGGGTTTTTACAACAATTGATAATGGATTTCAATTCCAGATTTATTAATTGGATTTAAATTCGACCAGCTGTTGTGGTGGGATTTGAACCCATGTCCCCAGAGCATTAGCCCGGGTCTCTGAATTACAAGTCCAGCAACATTACCACTACACCACTCTCTCCCACTCATGGTAATGGTTCCAGGGATGAGGAACTTGGTTACGTGGGTAGATTGGAGAAACTGGAATGGTTCTAATTGGAGAAGAGAAGGTTGAGTGGAGATTTGATAAAGGTGTCCAGAATCATGAGGGGCCTGGATGGAGTAGATAGGGAGAGACTGTTCCCATTGGTGGAAGCGTCGAGAATGAGACGGCGCAGATTTAAGGCGATTGGCAAAAGATGCAATGGAGACATGAGGATAAACTTTTTCAAGCACTGTCTGAGAGTGTAGTGGAGACAGGGTCAATCGAGTGGTTAGGGTCTGGAATGCACTGTCTGAGAGTGTAGTGGAGACAGGGTCAATCGGGTGGTTAGGATCTGGAATGCACTGTCTGAGAGTGTGGTGGAGACAGGGTCAATCGAGTGGTTAGGATCTGGAATGCACTGTCTGAGAGTGTGGTGGAGACAGGGTCAATCGAGTGGTTAGGGTCCGGAATGCACTTTCTGAGAGTGTGGTGGAGACAGGGTCAATCGAGTGGTTAGGATCTGGAATGCACTGTCTGAGAGTGTGGTGGAGACAGGGTCAATCGAGTGGTTAGGATCTGGAATGCACTGTCTGAGAGTGTGGTGGAGACAGGGTCAATCGAGTGGTTAGGATCCGGAATGCACTGTCTGAGAGTGTGGTGGAGACAGGGTCAATCGAGTGGTTAGGGTCCGGAATGCACTGTCTGAGAGTGTGGTGGAGACAGGGTCAATCGAGTGGTTAGGGTCCGGAATGCACTGTCTGAGAGTGTGGCGGAGACAGGGTCAATCGAGTGGTTAGGATCTGGAATGCACTGTCTGAGAGTGTGGTGGAGACAGGGTCAATCGAGTGGTTAGGGTCCGGAATGCACTGTCTGAGAGTGTGGCGGAGACAGGGTCAATCGAGTGGTTAGGATCTGGAATGCACTGTCTGAGAGTGTGGTGGAGACAGGGTCAATCGAGTGGTTAGGATCTGGAATGCACTGTCTGAGAGTGTGGTGGAGACAGGGTCAATCAAGTGATTAGAGTCTGGAATGCACTGTCTGAGAGTGTGATGTAGACAGGGTCAATCGAGTGGTTAGGGTCTGGAATGCACTGTCTGAGAGTGTGGGGGAGTCAGGGTCAATCGAGTGGTTAGGATCTGGAATGCACTGTCTGAGAGTGTGATGGAGACAGGGTCAATCGAGTGGTTAGGGTCTGGAATGCACTGCCTGAGAGTGTGGTGGAGACAGGGTCAATCGAGTGGTTAGGATCTGGAATGCACTGTCTGAGAGTGTGGTGGAGACAGGGTCAATCGAGTGGTTAGGATCTGGAATGCACTGTCTGAGAGTGTGAGGGAGACAGGGTCAATCGAGTGGTTAGGATCTGGAATGCACTGTCTGAGAGTGTGATGGAGACAGGGTCAATCGAGTAGTTAGGGTCTGGAATCCACTGCCTGAGTGTGTGGTGGAGACAGGGTCAATCGAGGCTTTCAAAAGATGGTAATTATCTGAAGATAAAAAATAATTGCAGGGCTATGGGGAAAAGGAAGGGGAGTGAGACTAAGTGAGTTTATCTTGTAGAGAATTAGCACATACACAATGGGCAGAATGGCCTCCGTCTGTGTTGTAACCATTCAATGATTCAAGAAGATTTGGAGATGGAATTGACCTACCATTCCTAGGATAGGGAGAGGGACAATAGTGGGATTGGGAATTGTACTGTTGCTGGAACTTGCTGCATTCCTGCATTCCTATTTTGCTCTTCCCTGTCATAAAGAGGACTTCAGCTGAGGACAACATTAAACCTTGTCTTTAATAGTTGAATGCCCCAGTACATTGTCTAGACCCCCGGCTGAAGAACGGCTACCGGAAAGAATTCTGGAGACTTTTTATTCATTCATGGGGTGTGGGCTTCACTGGCTGGGCCAGCATTTATTGCCCATCCCTAATTGCCCTTGAGAAGGTGGTGGTGAGCTGCCTCCTTGAACCTCTGCCGTCCATGTGGTGTAGGTACACCCACAGCGCTGTTAGGGAGGGAGTTCCAGGATTTTGACCCAGCGACAGTGAAGGAACGGCCGATATATTTCCAAGTCAGGATGGTGAGTGGCTTGGAGGGGAACTTCCAGGTGGTGGTGTTCCCATGTGTCTGCTGCCCTTGTCCTTCTAGATGGTAGTGGTCATGGGTTTGGAAGGTGCTGTCTAAGGAGCCTTGGTGAATTCCTGCAGTGCATCTGTAGATGGTACACACACTGCTGCTACTGTGCGTCGGTGGTGGAGGGAGTGAATGTTTGTGGATGGGGTGCCAATCAAGTGGACTGCTTTGTCCTGGATGGTGTCGAGCTTCTTGAGTGTTGTGGGAGCTGCACTTATCCAGGCAAGTGGGGAGTATTCCATCACACTTCTGACTTGTGCCTTACAGATGGTGGACAGGCTTTGGGGAGTCAGGAGGTGAGTTACTCGTCACAGGATTCCTAGTCTCTGACCTGCTGTTGTAGCCACAGTATTTATATGGCTAGTCCAGTTCAGTTTCTGGTCAATGGTAACCCCCAGGATGTTGATAGTGAGGGATTCAGTGATAGTAATACCATTGAACATCAAGGGGCGATGGTTAGATTCTCTCTTGTTGGAGATGGTCATTGCCTGGTATTTGAGTGGCACAAATGTTATTTGCCACTTGTCAGCCCAAGCCTGGATATTGTCCAGGTCTTGCTGCATTTGGACATGGACTGCTTCAGTATCTGAGGAGTCGCGAATGGTGCTGAACATCATGCAATCATCGGTGAACATCCCCACTTCTGACCTTATGATGGAAAGAAGGACATTGATGAAGCAGCTGAAGATGGTTTGGCCAACCTGAGGACACAACCCTGAGGGAATCCTGCAGTGATGTCCCAGAGCTGAGATGACTGACCTCCAAAAAGCACAACCATCTTCCTTTGTGCTAGGTATGACTCCAACCAGCAGAGTCCTCACCCTGATTCCCATTGACTCCAGTTTTGCTAGGGCTCCTTGATGCCACACTCGGTCAAATGTTGCCTTGATGTCAAGGACAGTCACTCTCACCTCACCTCGTGAGTTCAGCTCTTTTGTCCATGTTTGAACCAAGGCTGTAATGAGGTCAGGAGCTGATTGGCCCTGGTGGAACCCAAACTGAGTGTCAGTGAGCAGGTTATTGCTGAGCAAGTGCCGCATGATAGCACTGTTGAGGATGCCCTCCATCGTTCTCTGTGGCACTATCACCGTGCTAAATGGGATAGATTTCAAACACATCTAACAATTCAAGACTGGGCATCCATGAGGTGCTGTGGGCCATCAACAGCAGCAGAATTGTATCCGAACACAATCTGTAACCTCATGGCCCGACATATCCCCCACTCCACCATTACCATCAGGCCAGGGGATCAATCCTGGTTCAATGAAGAGTGCAGGTGGGCACAATGATCCCTTCCATTACTTTACTGATGATCGAGTGTAGCCTGATGGGGCGGTAATTAGCCGGGTTGGATTTGTCCTGCTTTCTGTGTACAGGACGTACCTGGGCAATTTTCCACATAGCCAGGTAGATGCCAGTGTTGTAGCTGTACTGGAACAGCTTGGCTAGGGACGCGGCAAATTCTGGAGCACAAATCTTCAGTACTATTGCCAGAATATTGTCAGGGCCCATAGCTTTTGCACTATCCAGTGCCTTCAGCCATTTCTTGATTTCATGTGGAGTGAATTGAATTGGGTGAAGACTGGCATCTGTGATGCTGGGGACCTCCAGAGGAGGCTGAGGTGGATCATCCACTCGGCATTTCTGGCTGAAGATTGTTGCGAATGCTTCAGCCTTATCTTTTGTACTGATGTGCTGGGCTCCTCCATCATTGAGGATGGGGATATTTATGGAGCCTCCTCCTCCTCCAGTGAGTTGATTAATTGTCCACCACCATTCACGACTGGATGTGGCAGGACTGCAGAGCTTAGATCTGATCCATTGGTTGTGGGATCGCTTAGCTCTATCACTTGCTGCTTATGCTGTTTGGCACGGAAGTAGTCCTGTGTTATAGCTTCACCAGGTTGAAACGTCATTTTTAGGTGTGCCTGGTGCTGCTCCTGGCATACCCTCCTGCACTCTTCATTGAACCAGGGTTGATCCCCTGGCTTGATGATAATGGTAGAGTGAGGGATATGACGGGCCATGAGGTTACAGATTGTGTTTGAGTACAATTCTGCTGCTGCTGATGGCCCACAGCGCCTCATGGATGCCCAGTCTTGAATTGTTAGATGTGTTCGAAATCTATCCCATTTAGCACTATCCCATTTAGCACAGTTGGTGTGCCACACAACACGATGGAGGGTATCCTCAATGTGAAGCCGGGAATTCGTCTCCACAATGACTGTGCGGTGGTCACTCCTACCGATACTGTCATGGACAGATGCATCTGCAGCAGGCAGGTTGGTGAGGATGGGGTCAAGTATGTTTTCCCTTCTTGTTAGTTCCCTCACCACCTGCCGCAGACCCAGCCTAGCAGTTATGTCCTTCAGGACTCGGCCAGCTTGGTCAGTAGTGGTGCTACCGAGCCACTCTTGGTCATGGACATTGAGTCCCCCCACGCAGACTACACTCTGTGCCCTTGCCACCCTCAGTGCTTCCTCCAAGTGGTGTTCAAGGGAGGGCAGTACGTGGTAATCAGCAGGAGGTTTCCTTGCCCATGTTTGACCTGATGCCATGAGACTTCATGGGGTCCAGAGTCGATGTTGAGGACTCCCAGGGCAACTCCCTCCCGACTGTATACCACTGTGCCCACCTCTGCTGGGTCTGTCCTGCCGGTGGGACAGGACCTACCCAGGGATGGTGATGGTGGAGCCTGGGACATTATCTGTAAGGTATGATTCCGTGAGGATGACTATGTCAGGCTGTTACTTGACTGGTCTGTGAGACAGCTCTCCCAATTTTGGCACTAGCCCCCAGATGTTAGTAAGGAGGACTTTGCAGGGTCGACAGGGCTGAGATTGTCATTGTCAGTGGCTAAGTCGATGTCGGGTGGACAGTCTGGTTTTGTTCCTGTTAGACTTTGCAGCGGTTTGATACAACTGAGTGGCTTGTAGGGCCATTTCAGAGGGGCAGTTAAGAGTCAACCACATTGCTGTGGGTCTGGAGTCACATGTAGGCCAGACCAGGTAAGGACAGCAGATTTCCCTCCCTAAAGGACATTAGTGAACTAGATGGGGTTTTTACAACAATCGACAATGGTTTCATGGTCATCATCAGACTTTTAATTCCAGATTTTTATTGAATTTATGAATTCAAATTCCACCATTTGCCGTCCCTGGGTTACCCTGGGTCTCTGGATTACTCAGCCAGTGACAATACCACTATGCCACTGCCTCCCCACAATGGGACATGAAATGAGATACCCAGTGAAATATAAGAAAGTAATGAAGATGTACAGGGTAAAGGAGAATAGGGGAGGGGGGCTCTCCCTCTCTCAGCTGCTGCTTGACCTGCTGAGTGTTTCCATGTTTTATTTCCGATTTCCAGCTTTAGTCACGCTGTCTGGAAGGATATTCCAGACCCCGGTATCTCCGCGGGGCCTGATGGGTGGGAGGTCACGTCCTGGCTCTGAACTAACCTGCCCTCAGTTTGAATTCTGATCCTTGGTCATGTAGCAGGAGTAGAAATCTTTCCTGTTGTGTCTCTCTCTCTCTTCAGGAACAAGGAGTGAAGATCTTTGTCCTGTTATACAAGGAGGTGGAACTTGCCTTGGGCATCAACAGTGAATACAGCAAGAGGACTTTGACATCTCTCCATTCAAATATCACGGTACAATTTCCGTTTGCTCAAATTTCTGTCTCTCACGGTTTTGCTTGTATCCACTCTTGCCGCTGCTGCCAACGCTAATGCCATTTTTCTGTCACATCTACAGCTTTTTGGGGAATTACACCCAAGTGCGGTGACTCTCACTATTCAGATGTTGTCTCGCTTAATTTTAGCCCTTTCTTTATTGGGATGTGGACGACGTTGGCAAAGCCAGTGTTTGTTGCCCACCCCTAATTGCCCTTGAGCTGAGTGGCTTGCTGGGGGGTAGTTAAGATTCGACTACATGGGTCTGGAGTCACATGTAGGCCAGACCAGGTAAGGACGGCAGATTTCCATCCCTAAAGGGACATTAGTGAACCAGATGGGTTTTGACGACAGTTGATGAGAGTGTGATGGTCACCATTACTGAGGCTAACTTCCTATTCCAGGTTTATTAATTGAATTTATATTCCACCAGCTGCCATGGTGGGATTTGAACCCATGTCTCCAGAGTCTGGGCCTCTGGATTACTAGTCCAGTGACATTACCCTGACGCCACCACCTGGTAGCCACGTTAAAGTGATGGTCGACCACCTTTGGTTATTCCTTTTCCACCTCCATTGGCTAGTTCAGTCCATGAGCATGAAATGCAGACCATAATTGTCTCAGATTAGGATCGCTAGTAGACCAGCCTGGGCAGGTTCAGTTCCCAGAAGGATGTTCATCAACCTGTTGAGCTTTCTTCCCTGTGTTATACCACGCTTCAAATTTAACTTGATCTTCTGTGAAGTGCTTCCTGTCCTGAGATCTTTAAGGATAAAAAAGGAAGACTTGGGCCTGAATTTTTAGGATGGTGGGAGCTCAGCACCTTGGCCATTTTAAGCCCTAACGAGTGTTGATTGGCCAGAGGCAGGACTTCTGCCCCTCATGTGGGAGGTAGCCCCGCCTTGGAGAGCTGCTGGCCAATCAGTTTGGCCGCCAGCTCTCCGGTCCCTCCAGCAACAGCGCCGCAGTGGTCGGAAGAGGCCCTGCAAGGAACTGCCTAAGACTCAGCCCAGGGAACTGGAGACAAGGTCAGGAGGTCCGAGGGTGGGGATGATAGGGAAGGCTTGGGGGGTGGGGGTGCAGGGGGACGGTGGTGAGGGAGGCGATTGGGATCTCGGGGGATGGGCTGAGGTGGGAAGGAGGTCCGGAGGTCACCGGGTGTTAAGGGGAGGGGGGTGCCCCCCCCACCCCCATCAGGAGGTGGCTTCGATTGGAGGGACCCCCTCCCCACCCCCAAACCCCACCCCTCCACCCCCAAATCCCACCCCACCCCACCACCACCCACCCCCACCCCCACCCCCCCACTCCCAGCATTTCTTTTAGTCAGCTGATCTCACAGAATCATTATGGCACAGAAGGAGGCTATTCAGCCCATCGAGTCTATGCTATACACCAATCCAGTCAGTCCCATTCCCCGCTCTATCCCCATAGTCTGGCAAGTTTATTTCCCTCAACTGTCCATCCAATTTCCTTTTGAGATCATTCATTGTCTCCGCTTCCACCTCCCTCGTGGGCAGCGAGTTCCAGGTCATCACCACTCACTGTGTTTAGAAACAGATTTGTTATGGCACTGAAGGTGGCCATTTGGCCCATCATGTAAGCACCAGCTCACCAAATGAGCAATTCGCTTCGTGCCATTCTCCCACCTTCTCCCCATAACCCTGCACATTTTTCCTTTTCAGATAACACACTAATTCCCTTTTGAATGCTTCAGTTGAACCTGTCTCCACCACACTCTCAGGCAGTGCATTCCAGACCCTAACCACTCGCTGCATGAAAAAAGATTTTTCTCATATCATATATTTTCTCATACTTTAAATCTGTGCCCTCTCATTCTTGATCCTTTCACCAGTGGGAACAGTTTCTCTCTATCTACTCTGTTGAAACCTTTAAGATCCTAAGAGGTCTTGACCGGGTAGATGTGGAGAGGATGATTCCTCTTGTGGGAGAATCTAGAACTAGGAGTCACTGTTTACAAATAAGGGATCGCCCATTTGAGGGAGAGATGGGGACAAATTGCAGAAGGCCGAGAGTTCTTTGGAACACTCTTCCTCAAAAGGTGGTGTAAGCAGAGTCCTTGAATGTTTTTAAGGCTGTTATGATCCCCAGCTGTGATTACCCCACTGGACAAGCCTGATCCCAGGGTGGAGCCCAGCTCGATAGATCCAAACTTTTATTTGTTTGTTTAGATACGTGGAGAGTGGCTACTGAACAGAGTCACAGGAGTCAGCTGCCGAATTTTTAACAAAAGACATTTATTCAACAAGAAAAGATGAACTATATTACAATACTCCTTCACCCACAACTATACCTTTACAGATATATACAGATTTGTAAAGATAACACAAGTTACGAACGCTGTCTTATACACCAATGTTCACAGTAAGTACACAGTCCATGCACTAATAGGCACCCTGTGGTCAGACACACCACACGCTGAAACCAATTGACAGATGCCACCTCAAACGAATGCTATAGATCTATCCTCAATACCCCCCAGATGTTTGTCACATCATGAGCCAACCAGTCTCACTGCACTCCGTCCTTCACACGAGGGTTTCCAATCTCCACTCTCCAAAACCTCACCTTGGAATCTTCTCCCAAACCGACACTTTCTGTCAGACGCCTTCCACAATGGTTTCAAACTCTCCTTCCGCTGTTCCTCACCCCTGGGTCACCACATGAATTCAAGCTGTCTTCCACCCACTCTCACTGTTGTTAACAGTACCTATGCGTCACATGCCCATAACATTACAGACTTTCAGTTGTCTCTTTGGACCTTCTTGCCTCTTGCAAGCTGTTCTCGCTTTAAATCTGCTTTCTGCAGCTTTTGTCTCTTTAAATCTGAAGCTTGGAGCCTTTCTCTTTGCCCCTCACTCTTAACTTCATTAACAAGACCTTTTCCAGGTTCCTGTCCTTCCTTTAACTAGAAGGTCTGCTTAGGACTTTCCCCCATTTCTGTCTCACTCCTTTGGCCTTCGGACCCTTTTGGTTCTTTTGGGAAATCTGCAGCTCCCTCTCCCAGTGTCCAGTCTCTCTGGGGCCTTGGCTTCAAACTGATCTTCAAACTGCTGTTTCTTTAGTTTTTCTGTGTGTCTGTGGGAGGGACCTGCCTCTCTGGACCCCTATTGCTAGGTAACAGCCCAATTCCTCTATTCATGTTTCCTTAACTTAGCCTACAGTCGTAAAAACCCTCATGAGAAATGCAGGCATCTTTATAAAGTGAAATTAAAACTCAATTTGACCTTTCTTAACACACAGATACAGAAATACACATCAAACTTAAACTTTAAAGCTAAAACTCATTCTTAACACCTAGAAATACCAATATAACTTAAACTGTCTCTATTTCCTAAAAAGGCAGAGGTAGAAAGATTCTTGATAAGCAAAGGGGTGAAAGGTTTTTGGGGGTAGGCGGGAATGTGGGCTTGAGGTTACAATCAAAGCAGCCACGATCTTATTGAATGGCGGAGCAGGCTCAAGGGGCCGAGTGGCCCCCTCCTGCTCCTAATTCATATGTTCAGACCCCTCATGATTTTGACCACCTCTATCAAATCTCCTCTTCGCCAAGGAAAACAGTCCCAACTTCTCCAATCTATCTTCATAATGAATTTCCTCATCCCTGGAACCATTCTCATGAATCTTTTCTGCACTCACTCCAAAGCCTTCACTACCTTCCTAAAGTGCAGTGCCCAGAACTGGATACAATGCTCTAACTGAGGCCGAACTAGGTTTTGTACAAGTTCAACGTAGCCTCTTGACTCTTGGGCCTCACTGACAGCTCAGATGGGATGATTAACAGTCTTTGTTTGTTTGTTTGTTTGTCTGTCTGTTGCCTGCTCAATCGGGAAGCTTTGGACCTGTGTAACCTTCTCTCTCTTGGTCTCTGTTGGCAGGTGATGAGACACCCAGACCACGTCGCGTCCACGGTGCTGCTGTGGGCCCACCACGAGAAGCTGGTCCTGGTCGATCAGTCGGTGGCCTTCCTCGGAGGGCTGGACCTGGCCTACGGGAGGTGGGACGACCAGGAGTATCGCCTCACGGACGTGGGCAATGCCGCGCTGGCCAATCCCACGGTAGACCCGGTAGGAGCAGCTGCCTCAGTCAGATCTGATTGGTGGCCTTGGGCCTTCTCGTTTTCCCCCTCACTACTTTGTAACATTATTTTTTAAGTTCATTCACGGGATGTGGGCGTCGCTGGCAAGACCAACATTGGCTACCCATCCCTAACTGTCCTTGAGAGGGCAGTTAATAATCAAGGGTCTGGAGTCACCTGTAGGCCAGACCAGGTAAGGACAGCAGATTTCCTTCCCTAAAGGACATTAGTGAACCAGATGAGTTTTTACATCAATCGATGATGGTTTCGATTACTGCACAGCAACCATGAAACTAGCTTTTGATCCCGGATTTGAAGTTAAACTTCATCAGTTGTCACAGTGGGATTTGTACCCCTGTCCCCAGAGCATTAGCCTGGGCCTCTTGGATTACTAGTCTGGTAGACATTACTATTACACCACAATCTCCTGCAGAGGCCGTGCACCAAAGTCATAGCGGACTGGAGGGAACTTTAAGGGAGCCAGGCTCCCTGTCCCCCTCCTGCTCCCCCTCCCCCTCCCCCAACGCCCCCACACCCCCCACTGTCACGAACAGCAATGAGCCCAGTGACCAGATAACCCCTCTCAGTGATGAGGACAGATTAGGATTGCATTCCCTTGAATGTGAAAGATGAAGGGCTGATCTAATTGAGGTGTTTAAGTTGAGCAAAGGGGTTGACAGGAGGCTATTTCCTCTGGTTGCCGAGTTTTGAAATAAATGGGCATAAATTTAAAATTAGCCTCGAGGTGCTAAATTCAACATCGGTTTTAGGATAAGTACCTCTTTGAAATAGTGGCCTTCTACCCAGGAAGGCATGACCGGGCCTCGGGTCTCTGAAAGATGGCACCTCTGCCAGTGCAGCACCCCCTCGGTAGTGACACTGGGAGTGACTGCCGAGATTTTGGGCCCGAGTGTCTGGGAGTGAGGCAGGAGCCCACCTCCTCGTGACACAGAGGGCAGGGAGTGTTTCTCACAGAGCTCGCACACACACATACACCCCCACATACGTAAAGCAATCTTGACAAATTTATTCCCCCAGGTCAGTAATCACAATGAGGCAGAGCCTCTGGAGGAGTTTCCGGAGGGTGAGGGTTCCCGGGTGGAGGAACTGAAGGAATGTCCATCTCACTGCCGGGCGGACTCGACAGACTGCAGCAACGGTGGACAGTTCTGGCTAGGGAAAGATTATTGCAACTTCATTCAGAAGGACTGGGTGGAGTTGGACAAGCCTTTCGAAGGTAAAGCTAGCTTCCTATTGGTTATAATTTGACTGGGTGGAGTTGGACAAGCCTTACAAAGGTAAAGCTAGCTTCCTATTGGTTATAATTTGACTGGGTGGAGTTGGACAAGCCTTACAAAGGTAAAGCTAGCTTCTTATTGGTTAGAATTTTCCCAACATTCTCAGCAGAAACATCATTTCACTCCCTGTGCCACAGGTCAAACAGGCACCTATGTCCATGCTATTACCCACCAGAGACTCTAAAGGTCATCTGTTGGGTTTTTATGGGATGTACTTCACAAATCCAATGTTCTAGTCATTAATCCGGTATTCCTAATACAAACTTGAGGACTCGGATGCAACGACAGAAGGACAGTGCCTGAAGACCTCAGGTTGTCCCAAAGTGCTTTAAACCCACTGAAGGGCCTTTGAAGTAAATTTATTGTTGTGTTGTCAGGAAACAAGTCATGATCATTTGAGCACAGCAAGATCCCACAAAACACAGTGAGGTCATGACAAGAAAATATTTTTTTTCAGAGATGTTGTTTGAGGGATAAATGCAGGCCAGGGGACTGGGGATAACTCCCCTATTTGTGTGCCAATGGAAACCACCAGATCTTTCACATCAACCTAATGGGGGCCTCAGTTTGGCATCTCATCTGAAAGACAGCACCTTTTGACAGTGCAGCACTCTCATGGTAGTGCATTGATCAATGTCACCTTGGATTATGCTGCTCAGATCACAGAGATGGGACTTGACCCCGTAGCCTTTGACTCAGGCAACGCTGATGTTTGTAGTGACAGGCTAAAATTGATAAAGGAATTTATTTACAAATAAAATAATTACACGGAGCATGTGTCACTTTACTCCAGTAAAGAATCCTTCCTCCACCTATAGATTTCATTGATCGAAGCTCAACTCCACGGATGCCTTGGCGTGATATTGGCGTGGTCATCCACGGGGCAGCAGCACGGGATGTGGCGCGGCACTTCATACAACGATGGAACTTCACCAAGGTCATATCGCTATGGCAACAGAAAGGCCAAATATTTGTCAGACATTGACAGAGTTTGCTGTTGACTGTTATGTATCCTATTTGACCATGAGCCTGAGCTTCTAATTCCACATCCACTCCACCACCAAGACTGCCCGCTTCCTCTCCATCATCATGCCCCTCTCTGCCCTTGCCTTAGTTCGTCAGCTACTGAAACCCTCATTCATGACTTTGTTACCTTCAGACTTGATTATTCCAGTGCTCTCCTGGCTGGACTCCTGTTTTGAATCCTTCATAATCTGAGTCCTGTAATAATCTGTTGTCCATAGCTTATTTCACACAAAGTTCTGTTCACCCATCACGCCTCTGGTAATTGATTTACATTGGGTCCCAGTCTGCCAATGCCACTGTCATATGCTGAAATCCCACCATGGCCTTACCCAGCCCTGTGTCTGTAACCTCCTCCATCCCTACAAGACCTCTGCGCCCCTCCAATTCTGATCCTCCGATTTTTAATCACTCCACCATTGGCGGCCACGTCTTCAGCTGCCTGGGGGCCCTAAGCTCTGGAATTCCCTCGCTAAACCTCTCCGCCTCTCTCTCCTCCTTTAAGACCCTTCTTAAAACCGACCTCTTTGAGCTTTAGGTCACCTGTCCCTCATATGCGGCTCAGTGGGTCTGATATCTCTCCCCTGAAGCACTTCTTGCCATGTTAAAGGCGCTTTGTAAATGCAATTAGATCATGGCTGATCTACCCCTCAGCTCCATCTCCCTTCCCTGGTCCCCTATCTCTCTTCCCTGGTTCCCTATCTTTCTATACGTTGTTTCTCAAAATCGGTCATACAATTAAAGAACAGTACAGTACAGGCCAGAAGAAAGCCACTCGGCCCATTGAATCTATGCTGGCTCATTTCAAAAGCAATCCAGTTAGCTCTGACTCCATCTCTATACCCCTGAAATTTTACTTTCCTTTCACTATTCTTCCCAGTTTCCTTTTGCAAGCTACCATTAAATCTGTAACCACTGGGGAACACAAAGTTTGCATGCAGGTGCAGCAAGCAATGAGGAATGTAAATGGCACATTGGCCTTTATTATAAGGGGATTGGAGGTCAGGAATAAAGAAGTCTTGCGGTAGGATTTTGGTGAGACCACACCTGGAATACACACCCGGAGTGGAGCTCCTCTAACTCGGTCCCTGGGCTGAGGGGGATGTTCTCTGACGAGAGGCTGAGTAAATTCGGTCGGTATTTTTTGGAGTTTAGAACAATGAGAGGTGATCTCATTGAAATGTACATCATTCTGAAAGGGTTTGACAGGGTGGACGCTGAGAGATTGTTCCCCCAGGGCTGGGGAATTTAGAACACGGGGAACAGTCTCAGGATAAGGGGCCGATCATTTAGGGCTGAGATGAGGAGAAATTTCTTCACTCAAAGGGTTGTGAATCTTTAGAATTCTCTACACAAGAGGGTTGTGGATGCTCCATCGTTGACTACATTTAACATAGAAACATAGGAACTAGGAGCAGGAGTAGGCCATTCGGCCCTTCGAGCCTGCTCCGCCATTCATTATGATCATGGCTGATCATCCAACTCAATAGCCTGCTCCCGCTTTCTCCCCATATCCATTTGGTCCCTTTCGCCCCAAGAGCTATATCTAACTCCTTCTTCAAAACATACAATGTTTTGGCCTCAACTACTTTCTGCGGTAACGAATTCCACAGGCTCACCACTCTCTGGGTGAAGAAATTTCTCCTCATCTCAGTCCTAAATGGTCTACCCCATATCCTCAGACTGTGACCCCTGATTCTGGACTCCCCCACCATCGGGAACATCCTTCCTGCATCTACCCTGTCTAGTCCTGTTAGAATTTTATAGGTTTCTATGAGATCCCCCCTCATTCTTCTGAACTCCAGCGAATATAATCCTAATCCACTCAATCTCTCCTCATATGTCAGTCCCGCCATCCCAGGATGGTGATAGACAGATTTTTTGGTCTTTCGGGAGATTAAGGGATATGGGGAGTGGGGGGGAAAGTGGAGGTGAAGCCCAAGATCAGCCATGATTAGATTGAATGCTGGAGCAGGCTCGATGGGCTGAATGGTCTACTCCTGCTCCTATTTCTTGTATTCTTGTGTTCACCATCCTATCAGGCAGTGAATTCCAAATCCTAACCACTCGTTACATTAAAAAAAGCCCGTTGGTTATTTTTCCTTAAATCTGGTTATTAGCTTTCAGCCACAAGAAACAGTTTCTCTTTATTAATTCGATCTAAACCCTTTGTAATTTAAATGTAGTCTCCTAGGCCCAAATATCTTCAGCTGTTTCATCAATGACCTTCCTTCTATAATAAGGTCAGAAGTGGGGATGTTCGCTGATGATTGCACAATGTTCAGCACCATTCGCGGCTCCTCAGATACTGAAGCAGTCCATGTCCAAATGCAGCAAGACCTGGACAATATCCAGGCTTGGGCTGACAAGTGGCAAGTAACATTCACGCCACACAAGTGTCAGCAATGACCATGACATTCAATGGCATTACCATCACGGAATCCCCCACCATCAACATCCTGGGGATTATCATTGACCAGAAACTGAACTGGACCAGCCATATAAATACTGTGGCTACAAGAGCAGGTCAGAGGTTGGGAATCCTGTAGCGAGTTACTCACCTCCTAACTCTCCAAAGTCTGCCCACCATCTGCAAGGCACAAGTCAGGAGTGTGATGGAATACTCTCCACTTGCCTGGATGAGTGCAGCTCCAACAACACTCAAGGAGCTTGACACCATCCAGGACAAAGCAGCCCGTTTGATTGGCATCCCATCCACAAACATTCACTCCCTCCACCACCGACGCACAGTAGCAGCAGTGTGTGTACCATCTACAAGATGCACTGCAGCAACTCAACAAGGCTCCTTCGACAGCACCTTCCAAACCCACGACCTCTACCACCTAGAAGGTCAAGGGCATCAGATGCTTGGGAAGACCACTGCCTCCAAGTTCCCCTCCAAGTCACTCACCATCCTGACTTGGAAATATTTCGGCCGTTCCTTCACTGTTGCTGGGTCAAAATCCTGGAACTCCCTCCCTAACAGCACTGTGGGTGTACCTACACCACATGGACTGCAGCGGTTCAAGAAGGCAGCTCACCACCACCTTCTCAAGAGGCAATTAGGGATGGGCAACAAATGCTGGCCCAGCTAGTGACACCTACAACCCATGAAGGAATATTAAAAAAAAACACCTCGATGAATCTCCTCTTAGCCTTCTCTGTTTGAAGGGGAGTGTTTTCCCAGACCATCCAAGTAACTGTGATCCCTCATTCTTGGAATTATTTTTGTAAATATTTCCAAAGCTTCACATCCTTCCCAAAGTGTTGTGTCCAGAATTGAACCCCAAACTAATGCTGGGGCCAAACTAGTGTTTTATGTCAGTCTAGCATTGTTTCATAATGACGGAGATTGACTGGTTATCAACCGAGCCAGCCCAATGAAGCAGAAAATATGTTGACAGGAGAGTTGGAAATGTTCTAACCCAAAATATTATCTTCAATTTCCAGATTGTGAAACCCAAGTACAAACCCTCGTGCTACCCTTACCTGTTGCCAAAATCCCACACCACCGCTGACAGACTTCCGTTTGTCATTCCAGGCTCTATTTCAGCCAATGTTCAGGTGAGCAACAAAGACCAGAAGCATTCATGAAGTTCATCTGTTCCTGCTTGAGAATTGCTGAAAAGAGAGACACGTTGCCAAAGTTTTCCATCTTATGCTCATCAGGACAAACACAAGAGTACCAAATTTCAAACGATCACAACAATTTATACTGCAGGAGCGGAATGTGCTGATTGGTTGGCAAGTTGACTCTGATTGGCTGAGACGTTGCCATGGCGAAAACAACGGGGAATTCTTGGCTCCAGGGTAATTCGAAAGGCTGTGTTTGTTGTCAACGCCTGCACATGTGCAGTTGTATGTGCACAGGGCGGGGGAACAACGTGTAATAGGCCACACGCGCGGTCATCACCTGCTCTAAAGTTGCAAAGATTACAGCACCGGCAGTATCGAGTTAACACCTTTAACAACCCCTTCCATCCACAGCTCACCCCAAACCTCACCGACAGGGCACGTGGCAAATGGGACCCACTCCATCCGCCCGTCCTCAACCCCAACCGCCAATTAATTGGTGTCTTTTTTAGAAATGTATTGAAAGATGAAGAAATGGCAGGGGAGAGGGAGGGGAAGCAGGAGAGGCAGAGACAGGGAAATGGCCGCACCCCGAGTGCCCGCTCGCCGCAGGGATCAGGAAACGTGGCATTGCCTGAAATTTCAGACCCGCCGTTTAATTCGTGCTGTGAGATGGTCCACCTGACTGCTTTATATTTTTTTTCCTGGGATAAATCACTTTGGGGGTATAGGGGCAATGAAATAAGATTCATTATTAAAAGTTTGAGGACGGTCGAAAAGAAGCTGTCACCATTTGAGGGTGGATTTGTGTCTCCTGTAAATGATGTCATTGGATTCTGCGTATGCGCAGACAGGTATGGGCGGCCATCTTTCATTGGCAGGAGATACAGTGATTCAAAAAAGGCACAAGGCTTGATCATATGCCTTTCGTTTGCAAAGAGCAGACCATTGTGTATAAGGTCATAGGAAATAGGCACAGGAGTAGGCCATTCAGCCCCTCAAACCTACTCTGCCACTCAGTAAGACCATAGCTGATCTGATTGTTGCCTTCCACTTTCTTGTCTGCCCCCGACCCCTATAACCCTCGACTCCCTTGTCAAAATCTGTCTAACCCAGCCTTGACTATATTCAACTGGGGAAGAGAATTCCAAACACTAATGACCCTCTGAGAGGAGAGGAATGAATGTTCTCTGCAAACTGTGAAGGAATATGTTCATGCCTTACCCGGGAGCTTGGGGAGCCTATCATTCTCCACTGCTTTCTCCATGGCAATGCCTCAACCAATCAGAGTTGACTTGTCAACCAATCAGCATCCTTTGCTCCTGTAGTATAAATTGTTGTGATTGTTTGAAATTTGGTATGCTTGTGTTTGTCCTGATGAGTGCAAGATGAAAAGCTTCTGCAACATGTCTCCCTCTTCAACAATACTTAAGTTCTGTACTATAAAGCAACTCATCCTGTTTGTTTAACACATCTAACAAATACAGCAGCAAAAGTTTCAAAGGCATTCATTATTTCCCTGCAATCCTACAGATGGGCGACAATTGCTCAGGAGACAAAGTTGTTTGTACAGTCTGGGTGTCAGCTGTGGTTCATTGGGTATCACGATACTCTCTGAGCCAGAAGGTCAAGAGTTTGACTCTCACCCCAGAGAATCCTGGCCAACACTCCCGCTGCAGTTCTGAGGGAGTGCTGCATTGTCAGGGGTGCCGTCGTTCAGAGGAGGTCGCCATCTCAGGTGGATGTAAAAGATCCCAGGGCCACTATTTGGAGGAAGAGTTGGGGTGCTCTCCAGTCGGGGAATGCTATGCCTCATGACCTAGAAAGTTGGAGATTTTCCCAATGGTGGGTGAATGGAAGAGTGGGGAATTGGCTAGGGTCAGACCAGGGTCAGAGAAATACAGAATTTTTGAAGGGTTGAATGGTTGGAGGAGGTTAAAAAAATAAGGGCTAATGAGATAGAATGCGGCAGGACTTACCAAAATCTGAATCTACAGTAAGCAGTTTATTTAAAGAGTCTCTACGAACTGCAGCAAACAGAACTCTTGACTGGAATGTGGGTGTCACTAGCTAAGCATTTACCCATCCCTGCTTATTCAGAAGGCATTGCAGCAGGTTGGTTTTTATGTCAATGGTTTCTGATGGTCACTATCAGACTTTTAATTCCAGATTTTTTATTGAAATTAAATTCCATCATCTGCCATGGTGGGATTTGAACCCAGGTCCCCAGAGAATTACCCTGGGGTCTCTGGAATATCAGTCCAGTGATAATACCACTACACCACCATCTTCCAACAAAAGCAAAATGCAGTTAGTGGAGGACAATTACTCAAATAGAAGATTAGAGGGGGGGAGGGGGGAGTGTGGGGGGGAGGTGGCGGGGAGGGGGGAGGGGGGAGTGTGGGGGGGAGGGGGGAGTGTGGGGGGGAGGGGGGAGTGTGGGGGGGAGGTGGCGGGGAGGGGGGAGGGGGGAAGGGAGAGTGTGGGGGGGAGGGGGGAGTGTGGGGGGGAGTGTGGGGGGGAGGGGGGAGTGTGGGGGGGAGGGGGGAGTGTGGGGGGAGGGGGGAGTGTAGGGGGAGGGGGGAGTGTGGGGGAGAAGTAGGAGGGAGGGGGGAGTGTGGTGGGAGTGGGGAGTGTGGGGGGGTAGTGGTGAACAAATCGAGGTGTTTAAGATTGGAGGGTTTGACAGGATAAGAACGGAAGAGAAAGAAAGCCTTGCGCCTGTGTCGGGCTTTTCACGGCCGCAGGACATCTCAAAGTGCTTCACAACCAATGAAGTGCTTTCGAAGAGCAGTCGCTGTTGTAATGCAAGGAAAACGGCAGCCAATTGTTTACACAGCAAGATCCCACAAACAGAAACTGTTCTTGTGATTTTGGTTGAGGGATAAATGTTGGTCAGGACACCAGGGAGAGCGAACGGGTCTTTTGCACCCACCAGACCTTGGTTTAACTCCTAGATAGAGAGAAGCTAATGCCTCTGGTGGCGGGGGGTGGGGGGAGTCCAGGACAAGGGGGCAGAGCCTTAAAATTCGAGCCAGGCCGTTCAGGGGTGATGTCAGGAAGCACTTCACACAAAGGGGAGTGGAAATGTGGAACCCTCTTCCACAACCACCACACCCCAAAAAAAAGCTGCTGAGGTTGAGAGGGATCAATTCAAAATGTCAAAACTGGAATTGATCGGTTTTTGATGGGTAAGGGGATTAAGGGCTGCGGAATCGAGAAGGGTAGATGGAGTTACGGTAGAGATCAGGTTGCATGACGGAACAGGCTCGAGGGGCTGAATGGCCTCCTCCTGATTTTTTTTTTCCCCCATTTAATCAGTCCACTTGGATTGGGACATAGGTTCCTGACCGTATCTGCCCTGGCCAAAATAGACGGGGCTCCTCTCCATTTGGTCGTTGAGAGGGTTCCCATCTGATATGGAAGGATTCACAGCTACTGCCAAAGGTCAGAGCCACTTCAGAAAGGGTGTAAAATAATGAATCGATTTTTAAAAATGTAGTTTCCCTCTTTCAGGTCCTCCGATCGGTGGAATGTTGGTCTGCAGGTTCGAGTGAACATTCCATCTACAATGCCTACCTGCAAGTGATCCGAGACAGTCAGTATTTTGTGTACATTGAGGTAAGACCCATTGCCAGCAAGCACTTGATCAGTGTATTCGGGTCCTCTGCCCAGCGATTGCTGTATAGAATTTTACAACATGGTAACAGGCTATTCTGCAGATGATACAAAACTTGGAAGCATTGTTGACTGTGGGGAGGACAGTGTAGAACTTCAAAAGGACACAGACAAGTTGGTGGAGTGGGCAGAGAGGTGGCAGATGAAGTTCAGTGCAGACAAATGTGAAGTGGTAGGAAGAACATGGAGAGACATTGTAAAATAAAGGGTTCAATTCTAAAGGGGGTGCAGGAGCAGAGAGACCTGGGTGTATATGTGCATAAGCCATTGAAGGCAGCAGGACAGGCTGAGAGAGTGGTTAATAGAACACATGGTATCCTGGAGTGACTTAGAGTACAACAGCAAGGAGGTTATGTTGAACTTGTATAAAACACTACTTCAGCCTCAGCTGGAGTATTGTGTACAGTTCTGGGTGCCACACTTTAGGAAGGATGTGAAGGCATTGAATAGAGTGCAGAAAAGATTCACGAGAATGGTTCCAGGGATGAGGAACTTCAGTAATGAAGATAGATTAGAGAAGTTATGACTGTTTTCCTAGGAGAATAGAAGGTTAAGAGGAGATTTGACAGAGGTGTTCAAGATCACGAGGGGTCTGAACAGAGTAGATAGAGAGAAACTGTTCCCATTGGCTGAAGGATCGAGAACCAGAGGACACCAATTTTAAAGTAATTGGCTATAGAAGCAAAAACAATATGAGAAAAAATGTTTTCATACAGTGAGTGATTAGGGTGTGGAATGCACTACCTGAGAGTGTAGTGGAGACAGGGTCAATTGAAGCATTCAAAAGGGAATTAGGCTGTTATCTGAAAAGGAAGAATGTGCAGGGTTTCAGGGAGAAGGCAGGGTGAAAGTGAATTGCTCATTTGGAGAGCGGGTGCAGACACAATGGGCCGAATGGCTTCCTTCTGCACTGTAATGATTGTGATTCTGCTCAACAGTTCTCTACCACTCCACAAGGCACTAGTCAGGAGTGTGATGGAATACTCTCCACTTGCCTGGATGAGTGCAGCTCCAACAACACTCGAGAAGCTCGACACCATCCAGGACAAAGCAGCCCCGCCTGATTGGCAACCCAGCCAAAAACATTCACTCCCTCCACCATCGTCACACGGTAGCAGCAGCAGTGTGTACCATCTACAAGATGCACTGCAGCAACTCACCAAGGCTCCTTCGACAGCACCTTCCAAACCTGCAATCACTACCATCTAGAAGGACAAGGGCAGCGGACACATAGGAACACCACCACCTGGAAGTTCCCCTCCAAGTCACTCACCATCCTGACTTGGAAATATATCGGCCGTTCCTTCACTGTCGCTGGGTCAAAATCCTGGAACTCCCTCCCTAACAGCACTGTGGGTGTACCTACACCACAGGGACTGCAGCGGTTCAAGAAGGCAGCTCACCACCACCTTCTCAAGGGGCAATTAGGGATGGGCAATAAATGCTGGGCCCAGCCAGTGAAGCCAACATCCCGAGACCCCAAGAATGAATAATTAAAACAAAACTGAGTTTGTGCTCAATGAAGAATTGGATGGCTGGGGCCAAGTTGAACATGTCTGGGGAGGGTGGGGAGACAGGGAGTAGGCGAGGAACTCTCGCTGGCTTTATACCACTCACCCGCCAACCATCCCACAAACTGCTTGGTGGGGATCTGTTCACACGTCTCTTACCCTACCCCGACCCATTTGTCATGCATGTGTTTTACCTCCTTGCTTGTGTCTCTGCCTGTTTCCTCTCAGAATCAGTTCTTCATCACCTGTGCCGATGACGGCAGTGTCTCTAACCAGATCGGAGATGTTATCGTGGAAAGAATTCTCAAAGCACACAGGTGAGGTCTTAAAAGTGCAAATTCTCTGACGCCTTCCCCCACCCACCCCCCCCAAAACCCCCAACACTCCCTCCTCCCTGGCCCCGCCCCGCAAAGGGAACGTGGGCCTCTGGATGACTTTGTGTGAATGTTGGATGTTACTCCAGTATGGAACACGAGTTCATTGAGGAAGTAGGGCTCAGTGACCAGAGAACCTCTAATGTTTCAAGCGTGAAGATCTGATATTGACGCCAATTTTCGACTTGGTTTACTTCACCTTGGCCTCGCCCCCCCCCCTCTCCCTATCTCTGTAACCTCCCCTAGCCCCACAGCCCTCCGAGATCTCTGCGCTCCTCCAATTCCGAACACTTGAGCATCCCCCGATTCCCATCACTCCGTCATTAACAGCTGTGCCTTCAGCTGCTGAGGCCCGATAATCCCTCCCTAAGCCTCTCCACCTCTCTGTGCCTTTCTCCTCCTTTAAAATGGTCCTTAAAACTTTGACTGATCTTAGTCTTGTGCATGAGACTTGCTATGGGCTCCAATTAGGTCCTGTTCTTACAATAATGTTGAGCATAAACCTTTAGCCCTTTCTTGTAGCTCATCACTTTTCCGTTTTAGGTCAAGACCAGGGCCCAGATAAACCAAAATCACCTGTTGACCTCCTCAAAGTAATTTCTCTCACTCTCCACTTCTGAGATTCTGGGGGTTACCATTGACCAGAAACTGAACTGGACTAGCCATATAAATACTATGGCTACAACAGCAGGTCAGAGGCTGGGGATCCTGTGGCAAGTACCTCACCTCCTGACTCCCCAAAGTCTATCCACCATCTACAAGGCACAAGTTAGGAGTGTGATGGAATACTCTCCACTTGCCTGGATGAGTGCAGCTCCCACAACACTCAAGAAGCTCGACACCGTCCAGGACAAAGCAGCCCTGCTTGATTGGCACCACATCCACAAACATTCACTCCCTCCATCACCGAAGCACAGTAGCAGCAGTGTGTGTACCATCTACAAGATGCACTGCAGGAACTCACCAACGCTCCTTCAACAGTGCCTTCCAAACCCACGACCACTACCATCTAGAAGGACAAGGGCAGCAGATAGATGGGAACACCACCACCTGCAAGTTCCCCTCCATGTCACACACCACCCTGACTTGGAAATATATTGGCCGTTCCTTCACTGTTGCTGGGTCAAAATCCCTCTCTAACAGCACTGTGGGTGTACCTACACCACATGGACTGCAGCGGCTCAAGAAGGCAGCTCACCACCACCTTCTCAAGGGGCAACTCGGGATGGGCAACAAATGCTGGCCAAACCCATTGAATCATCCCTGAAATCCCAGTATCTATGGGTGGGTGTTGAGTAGGGGGCTCACTGTGCTGTTCCAATGCTGTGGCGTAGGGGGATGATGCAATTATTTAATTCCGGCCCTCGCTGAAAATGACCGCTGTTTCTTTTTCTTAATTTCTCCAGAGCAAAGAAGAGATTCCGTGTGTACATCGTCACTCCATTGTTGCCTGGTTTTCAAGGAGACATAACAGCCGGTGGTGGGAATTCCATCCAGACCATCCTGCACTTCACATTCCGGTAAACCTGGAATCAGTGGGTGTAATGATCTATTTTAGTTCAGTGCGTGTAGAACAACCATGGGTAGCTTCTGTCCAAAGGCCAAGCACATACTTTATCTTCATTAAAGGCACTTGTTACCTTGCCATTTTCAGAGAGTGCTGCCCCCTCATGTTGTAGTGGTGTACCACTCCTGAACTCTACCCACGTGGGACATTGGAACAGGAGGAGGCCATTCAGCCCCTTGAGCCTGTGCTGTTATTCAATGAGATCAAGGCTGAACCTGCACCCCAGCTCCCTGGAGAATCTGATTTTTAATGCGGCGAGTGGTTAGGATTTGGAACTCACTCCCCGATGGGGTGGTGGATACGGAGTTAACAGCTGCCTTCCGAAAGGAATTGGATAAACGCTCGGTGACGGAATAAAAGAAATTACAGGGATATCAGGAAAGAGTTGGGGAGTGGCGTGAGCTGTTCAAAAGAGCTGGAGCAGGCTCGATGGGCTGAATGGTCTCCTTCTGAGCTATATCCCTCACTGACTCTACTACCCACCTTGCGATTCTGTCACCCTCACTGTCCGAGCCAAATGAAACTCATTCAGTCTCAGTTTGGAAGCTCCCAGGTGACACCCCAGCCTCAGCAGTGTGGTGTGGGTCTGAGTTAAATGGGATACACTAATCCCCGCACATCTCCAAGCAATAATCTTTAAATATTCTTGATAAACCTGTGATTATGAAATGGCCAGAACGGAATAACTGATGCCAAATTCAGTAGCCCCCCCATTGCCACCCCCAGACCTCCGCCAGAGATAACAGACAGACTGAGAGAAAGCCGCAGATCTCTCCTTGCACTGAAAGTTTCACTTTGCTGCTATTCTCTTCGTGAGTTTTACAAACCTTGCTTTTAAATTTCCCCGTCGTCTAGATCCATGTGCAGAGGTGAATATTCCATCGTTGAACGTCTAAAAAAATACAGTGAGTATGTTTTAGTCTCTGTTTTCTGTTGCACAGCGCTGCGAATATCCTGCCAGGTCATGTTCAACTCTGCAAAGGTCGTGGGAAGCCAGCACCATTGCAGTCGACGAGTGGGTGTTAAGCTGATCCCAAGCCAGTTTTTTTTAATTCTTACATGGGATGTGGGCGTCGCTGGCAAGGCCAGCATTTGTTGCCCATCCCCAGTTACCCTTGAACTAAGTGGTAGTCCGTTTCAGAGGGCAGTTTAAGAGTCAAGCAATTAAGAGTCGTGTGTAGGCCAGACCAGGTAAGGAGGGCAGATTTCCTTCCCAAAAGGGACATTTTATAACAATCGATAGTTCAGTGACCATTAGCTTTCAATTCCAGATTTTTAATTAATTGAATTCAATCTCCACCAACTGCCATGGAATTTTTTTTATTTTATTTACTCATGAGACGTGGGTGTCGCTGGCTAGGTCAGCAGTCATTGCCCATCCCTAATTACCCTTGTTCAGAGGGCATTAGCATAAGAGTCAACCACATTGCTGTGGGCCTGGAGTCACATGTAGGCCAGACCAGCAGATTTCCCTTCCCTAAAGGGCATTAGTGAACCAGATGGGTTTTTCCAACAATCGACAATAGTTTCATGCTTTCAGATTTTTTTAAAATTGAATTCAAATTTCACCATCAGCTGTGGTGGGATTTGAAACAGGGTCCCCAGTGCATTACCCTGGGTCTTTGGAATATCAGTACAATGATAATACTACTATACCACCATCTCTCCCTAGTTGGTGAAGTATGAAACTAGACACTAATACTTTTCCTGGTTTATTTACAGAATGCGCCATTACATATGCCTGCATCTGATCTATTACACGCAATTCCCAACAGTCTCCCTTTACAAGTACTCTAGGTACTTAATTGAACAATGCCATTCACCCCTGTATCATTAACCGTGGATGCCATAGCCCAACGGGAAGGATAGAGAGAAGCAGGGTTGGGCTTGGTCAATTTGCAATCATTTTTCCGATATCTTGAGAGAGCTTTAGATGCTCGTTGGGCATGAGAGAAATGTCCATTTAGTTTGGAGGGGACAATTTCACACTATTTTGTGTTTGGCTAATGATGGGGGGGGGACTCCTGAAGCCAACTGAATTGGGCAGAACACTCAAAAGGGTTGAAGCAGGAAACTTTCTCATTGGATCTTCCTTTTCTTAATGCAGGAGTTTGAAAATCAAACCAAGTACGGGGACAGTACCTGTAATTCGACACCCGAGACCATGCCAGATTTCCAATCTTGGCGGATTTTGGGTTGGGTGTTTTGGGCCGTGGGGGCAATCCGGATTAAACCGGATCGGGTAGGGTCAGGGGTTGCGGGATAGAGCGCGTGGTTAACTCGTCTGGAGTCACGCTGCGCCAATGCAGCACCTAGCCGAATTGTCCAGGTGATTTCTTTTTTCACTTGTTTTCAATTAAATTTGAGGCGAGGACCATTCTAAACTTGTCCAGTTTGCGGACGTTGCTGGTTTTCGGCTAGCCGGATTTGAGGTACTCTACCTGTACTCATTATCCACCAATTCTGAATCTCCTTCCTGTCGATGTAACAGGCAGTTGATTGGAAGAAGAGGTGGGGGGAGTTTCCCCACCCCCCAGCACCCCCGGTGTGTGGGCCAAGCAAACCCTCGATCGATTTATCACTCAAGCAACGTCACTGAGAACCCACGCTCCAGTTATTATCGCGGTGCTGTTTTTGGGAGCTTGCTGTGCGCAGGCGGTGGGAGTCCTGCCCGCTGGGCCGTGGCCCACGCCTGCTCCTCATGACCCCCTGGCCCTTGAGAGGAAGCAGACCCTCACATTGTCGCTTTTTCATTCACAGTGGGGGATGACTGGGTGAACTACATCTCATTCTGCGGACTGAGGACTCACGCAGAGCTCAACAGCAGCCTGATCTCGGAGCTAATTTACATCCACAGTAAGATGATGATCGTGGATGACCGACAAGTCATCATAGGTGAGCAGCCGAAGGATGGTACATGCTTTGCCCCACTTTGTTTGAATGTTTGGAATCTCAGACTGCAGTATTCACCCCAACCGTTAAAAAGGAAGTGCTTGGTTTCCCGTGTGTATGCCAAACATTTCTACCCAAACAGGGTAGGCGTATTTCTCAAGAGAAGCGTTTTTGCCAAAGCTTTTCATCTTACACTCATCAGGACAATTACAAGAATGCCAAATTTCAAACCATCACAACAATTTATACAACAGGAGAAAAGGGAGATGATTGGTTGGCAAGTCGACTCTGATTGGTGTTGCCATGGAGAAAGCAATGGTGAGCTCTCGGTTCCCCAAGTTCCCGGGTAATTCAAAAAAGTTGCAAGGTTTGAACATATTCCTTTTGTTTGCAGAGAATGGGTCGCTGTGTATGAATGTATGTCACTTCTAGCAAGTATAAATGAGCCATGTTACAAGCTTGACTGATAAGAGAGGTTTAGCAGACCAAATGGTCCTTGCCAGTTCCCTCCTTCACAACCTGCATATCTCCCTTCACCTCAAAGTATTCTTGGTTCTCTTCCTTCTCGCAACCAGGTTCAGCAAACATCAATGACCGCAGTATGCTGGGTAAACGGGACAGTGAGATGGCTGTTCTTGTGGAAGATACTGAGATGGAGACGTCTGTAATGGATGGTGAAGAATACCAGGCAGGAAAATTCGCCCATCGCCTTCGACTTCAATGTTTCAAGTATGTTTTTTAACTCGACTTTCTTTTTAGTCTTTCACAGGATGTGGGCGTCACTGACTGGGCCAGCATTTATTGCCCATCCCTAATTGCCCCTTGAGAAGGTGGTGGTGAGCTGCCTTCTTGAACCGCTGCAGTCCCTGTGGTGTAGGTACACCCACAGTGCTGTTAGGGTAGGGGTTCCTGGGTTTTGACCCAGTGACAGCGAAGGAACGGTGATATATTTCCAAGTCAGGATGGTGTGTGGCTTGGAGGGGAACTTCCAGGTGGTGGTGTTCCCATGTGTCTGCTGCCCTTGTCCTTCTAGATGGTAGTGGTTGCAGGTTTGGAAGGTACTGTGTAAAGAGGTTTGGTGAGTTGCTGATGGAATCTCTCTTCGGGTAGAATTGTAGCCTGCATTCTTAAGTGTGGGACAGCATGGTTGTTAGTTCCCCTGTCGTAACTGATCTTGGCATCGAGTAGCATTTGACCGGCTGCAGTAATAAGGGGTCTTATGAAGTCAATGGGAATCAAGGGGAAAATCCTCCACTGGTTGGAGTCATGACCAAATGCCTTTGTGCTAGGCGTGGTTGTTGGGGGCCAATCATCTCAGTCCCAAGATGTTGCTGTTGGAGCTCCCCGGGTCTCCCAGGCCCAACCATCTTCAGCTGCTCCATCACTGGGAACTCTTCACCACCTCGAGTGCAGGAATTCAAGAAGGCAACCCAGTGCATTCACAGAGCTTTGAAATTGGTCCTGCTCCAGAAAAGAGGGGGAGCAATTTCTACTTGATAGAATTTCTGCTTAATTTAGGGATGTATTTGGGAGGGTTGCTGTCCACATGTCTATTCGAGAGAGCAGGGGCAACATCAGTGGAAGTATAGGCCATTAACTCAGGGACTTTAGAGATGGTCAGCCCATGATTGCCTGGAGTTCATTTTCCTGGGACTGTCGGATTCAGTCATTCTCCCTGTCTCTGCAGGATACACCTTGGACTTCCCGATGACCAGATGACTGATGTGGAAGACCCCGTTAGTGACCGGTGTTTCCAGGAGATCTGGAATGCCACAGCCACCACCAATTCAACCATTTATGACCAGGTGGGTTCTATTGCGAGGCTCTGGGTCTAACTCACAGCCACAGTGTACATGCCCATGTTGAACCACTACACACTGTGCATGTGAAGCCCATGGTGGGATAGCATGTGGCACAGAGGGGAACTCTGTGGCGACGGTGTGCACCTGCTGCCCTTGGCCTTTTCGGTGGTGGGAGCTATAGGTTTGTGATGTTTAATGCAGCTTATGTCCAATTGATCTCCATTGAACAGAAGCCAAAAAGCCTTGTCAAACCCACCTTTTGTTTTAGTGCCATTTTAATGCAAATGAGGTACCTGACACAGAAGAAACTTATGCGTTGGGAGAAGTGGCTGGAAGGGTCGATTAAAAACGGGTTTTGAGGATGGTAACGGAGAGGTGGAGGGAAGGAGTTTGGGGAGGTCCTCTGAGAGAAAGGCGTAGGATGTCCAATGACTGTCACAGGTCGTGAAGAGGGGTTGGCCAGGAGGTTAAGGGTCACACAGTGAAAGGCAGGATGGGAGGAGGTTAGAGATAAGCTTGAGGTGAGGCTATAGTAGGGCAGTTCTCGTGACAATGACCTTTTAAAAGCAGGACAAAGTTCCTTATTTTGATGGGGGGGGAGGGGAAAAGATGGTTATCAATTCCTCTCGGACAATATTTGTTGATTGAAGCCCCTCTGCTGTTCTGATTATAGGAGTTCACAGGTAGTGTGTAGTCCCATGCTTTCACACACTTTGTAGAAATGTGACACTTTGCTGAGAGAGAGGCTATGATCCTACCGGTTTTAGAATAGTGATTTTTCTTCCCCACCCCCATTTCCGCAAGGTCTTTGGTCGAATCGTCTTCTTGATCGCCGGGATAATTTGTCAAACGTCTGACTGGATTTCTTATCTTCCTTCTCGTCCCCAACCCCGCCTCAGGTTTTCAAGTCTCTCCCCTCGAATTCCGCTCCGAGCCTGGTGGAGCTGCGAGAGTTTGTGTCGGCGCCCGGTCTCGTGACCTCAGTTCCCGAGGAAGCCCGGGAGAAGCTGAAGAGCGTCCGTGGCTTCCTGGTCCAGTACCCCCTCTACTTCCTGTGCGAGGAGTATCTCCTGCCCCCGCTCAATAGTAAAGAAGGAATGGTTCCAGTGGAGGTTTGGACTTGATGAGAATCGGACGGTTTTCGGCTGACGCTACCAGCCGAATTTCCCCCATCGTTCAGTTTGGGATTTCTGGACCAGTCTTAACTCTCTCGCAAATCTGAACTTCCTCATTTGTTAACATTTTTAATGGCTCATTTTGACAGCCAAGTGCAAGGAACAGACACATTAGAGAGGCATACAGGACTGCCAATGTGTTGACTGATTGGAGAGTCTTCCCTTGGTTGGAATTAAGAGACCTTTTAGTCTCACCTCTGCCAGCTTCTGAGTTGTGTTTTTACGGGAAACTTTGGAACTGACGCGACCAGGCGAGGAGTTTCGTATGTTCCAGGTTGTCTTGTATCTGGAAAGCCTGGAAAAGCCAATCTGGCCCCAAAGGCCTTGAGATAGGAGATTGGTTCTGTTCCTCAGCTTCATCTCAATTTCTGATTTTTCTGCCTATTCTTGCTTTATGATGTCATTTTTATACTGTGCGTATGTTTTTTTTTTAATTAACCTCTTCTTAAATCACACACCTGAAGGTGCGAAGATTACAGGAGCACCCTCACTAGGAATTCCTCGTCACCACGGCAACCACTCAGAATTTCGACCACCTCTGGGCGGTTCAGGTCTTGCCTGAGATTTGGATTAGGTGCCGTTCTGCCGGGCGTGACAGAGAGCTCGAACCTTTGCAAATCCGAACGTTCGCATTATCTCACGGGGCTGGTCATATCTTAAAGCACATTGTCTTCCACTCACATCAGTCATTATGTGAGGCAGAGGTGTCTTCGAGAGAGCACTGCACTTAGCTCTGTGTAAAGGTAACTCAGTTTGAATTCTGGTTCGAAAGGTTTGTGGCTACTCATTCCATGGTGAGGGAACATTTTTGCAACCGATATTACAGAACTTTTGTGTTACATTTTAATCAAGGATGATTAGTTCTGGTTAGAACAGAATTCAAGATTTTAATAAAACAGCTTGGAGTTTTGATGTCTACAGTTACCTGTGTTTTTTTTCTCTGTAGAAAGAACTTGCATTTATATAGCATATTTCACAGCCACAAGGGCATCCCAAAGTGCTTTACAGTCAATGACACACTTCTGTTAAGTGTAATCACTTTTTTATTTGTTCATGGGATGGGGGTGGCATTTATTGCCCATCCCTAACTGAACTGAGGGGCTCGCTTGGCCATTTCAGAGGGCATTTAAGAGTCAACCACATTGCTTTGGGTCTGGAGTCACCTGTAGGCCAGACCAGGTAAGGAGGGCAGATTTCCTCCCCCAAGGGAGCATTAGTGAACCAGATGGGTTTTTACGACAATCAACAATGGTTTCGTGGTCACCATTACTGAGACTAGCTTTCAATTCAAGATTTGTTTTATTAACTAAATTCAAATTCAATAACTGGATTCAAACCCAGGTCCCCAGAGCATTACCCTGGGTCTCTAGATTACTAGTCTGGTGACAATACCACTACGCCAACAGCACCCACCCCTTGCAATGTCAATTTGTGCACTGCTGCTGTAGTGTTCCTTTGTGTGATAGGAGCATGACATCACTAGGAAGGAAGTGTGTCATGTGATCCAGCCTTAGTTTCACTTTTTTGCATTTGAGCAGAGTTCTCACACACACACACACATACACACACACAGCTCTGCTGCTAGTGCCATCAAGATTTCTGTCCATGTATACATCATGTATACATGTGTACACCGTGTCCACAGGTTGCTAGTATCAATAAATGAACCCACAATGTGTTTGCATAATCCCTTATGAGCGATTGGTGTCTTTATATCATCATAACACACATGGCAACAGCAACCCCTCCACAAACAGCAATAAAATAACGGCCAAGGTACCAGAGAGAACTCCTTCAAAATAGTGCCATGGGATCTTTCTGTGTTCACCTGAGAGGGTAGATGGGGCCTTGGTTTTAACGTTGTATCCAAAGGGTGGCAGCTCTGACAGTGCAGCACTCTCTCAGTACTGCCCTGGGAGAGATTTTTGTGCTCAACTCTCTGGTGTGGGGCTTGAACCTCCAGCCTCGGACTCAGAGGTGAGGTGCTAGCCACTGAGCCACGGTTGAGTCCAGGAGGCATGAAATGGGGCAAAAGAGCAGAGGGGAGGTTGTCCACCGTCTCGATAAGAATAAGAATGAAGCCCACCATTTACCGCATCAAAGAGCCACTAACAGCACGATGGGCTGAATGGCCTCCTTGTGTGCTGTATGGTCCTACACTGCTCTCAGTCCCTCTGCTGGCGTCTCTGTGTACCACTGCACTCAGCCATGCTTTCACCTTGCTCTGTTGATACCTGTGCTGCTGAGTTCAAGCAAGGACAATTTCTCAGGTCATCCATCACACGGTGTTAGAGCATTGTCGATTCCTGAGTGAGAGAAATTTAAAATATTAGCGAAAGGTTAGGGGGAGAAAACCCTTTGTTCAAGGTCAGGTTCATGCTCTGGGTGACATAGCACAAGCTGAAATGGGATCCTGCTGCTGTTACAGAGAGGGCCCAATGCACAAAGGTTGTTCCAAATAATCACTTAAAATCAAAAAAACAAAATCACCTGATAGAAATTCTAGCACAGAAACAGGCCATTCAGCCCATCTGCTCAATGCTGCTGTTCCTGCTCCACATGAGCCTCCTCCTCTCCCCCTACCAGCCTATCCTTCTATTCCTTTCTCCTTCATGTGTTTATCCAGCTTCCCCCTTAAATATATCGATACTATTCACCTCGACCACTCCCTGTGGGAGCGAGTCCCACATTCTCCCTGGGTAAAGGAGTTTCTCCTGAATTCCCCGTTGGGTTTATTAGTGACTGTCTTAGAACCATAGAACCATAGAACACTACAGCACAGAAAACAGGCCATTCGGCCCTTCTAGTCTGTGCCGAAATATTATTCCGCTAGTCCCATTGACCTGCACCTAGTCCATAACCCTCCAGACCTCTCCCATCCATGTATCTATCCAATTTATTCTTAAAACTTAAGAGTGAGCCCGCATTTACCACGTCAGATGGTAGCTCGTTCCACACTCTCACCACTCTCTGAGTGAAGAAGTTCCCCCTAAACCTTTCCCCTTTCACCCTAAAGCCATGTCCTCTCGTGTTTATCTCTCCTAATCTAAGTGGAAAGAGCCTACTCGCATTTACTCTGTCTATACCCCTCAGAATTTTGTAAACTTAAGTCTTATACTGATGGCCCCGAGTTCTGGTCTGCCCCCACAAGTGGAAACATCTGCTCTACGTCTACCCCATCGAAACCCCCTTTATAATTTGAAAGATGTTCAACGAGTCTCCAATTGACCTCTTTTCAAGGGAAAAGTGCCCCAGTCTGTTCTTTTCCTTTATGGAGAGCGTTAGGGTGTTAAGGTGAGGAGTAAAATGGTACCCACTCTTCAACCAGGGCCAGTGCAGCCACGAGTGGGACAAAATTTGGAGGGGGGCGGGGAGGCGGAAGATGAATCTCAGTGGACTACTCATGAGGCTACATAAATAAACAAACAGGCTTCAGCAGTGTGAATGAACGGCCTCGATCTCCTGATTATCCATCCACTTCTTCTGACATACATTGCAGCCTGTCCAAAATGTCATCCTATTCCTCATTCTGCCATTGCAACAGCTTTACCAATTTGAACATCTATGTGACTGTTCCAAAACTCTGATCAAAGAGCATCATTTAATCTGGCCCACTCTACCGTGATAATTATTCTTGGTGTAAACTGTGCCTAAAATCATCTAGTAACTGTTGGAGGGACACGCGGTATTACATGATGTGAACAATGTTAAAACGTCGTGTTGTACCAGCCTTGCTGTTGGGGTTGAGAGTCAGTTGAAAATTTCATAACTGAGATTGATAGATTTTTGTTAGGTAAGGAGGTTAAGGGTTAGATAAGAAATAGGAGCAGCGGTAGACCACTCTGACCCTCGAGCCTGCCCCACCATTCAATAAGTTAATGGCTGATCTGATTAAATTAACCCCTTAACCCCGCTTTCCTGCCTTCCCTCCCCCTGCCCCAATCCCCCCCCACCCAAAACCCTTGACTCCCTTACAGATTTAAAATCTGTCTAACTCAGCCCTGAATATCATCACGGACATGTAAATACAATATTGTTGGATAAAGAGATGTGCTGTCAAAGCTTTTCATCTTGCGGTCTGTGTAGTAGCAACACGAGTGGTATTACATAGAAACATACATAGAAAATAGGAGCAGGAGAAGGCCATTCGGCCCTTCGAGCCTGCTCCACCATTCATCACAGAATCACAGTGCAGAAGAGGCCCATCGAGTCTCCACCGACACATGAGAAACACCTGACCTACCTACCTAATCCCATTTACCAGCACTTGGTCCATAGCCTTGAATGTTATGACGTGCCAAGTGCTCATCCAGGTACTTTTTAAAGGATGTGAGGCAACCCGCCTCCACCACCCTCCCAGGCAGCGCGTTCCAGACCGTCACCACCCTCTGGGTAAAAAAGTTTTCCCTCACATCCCCCCAAAACCTCTTGCCCCTCACCTTGAATTTATGCCCACTTGCGACTGACCCTTCAACTAAGGGGAACAGCTGCTCCCTATCCACCCTGTCCATGCCCCTCATAATCTTGTACACCTCGATCAGGTCGCCCCTCAGTCTTCTCTGCTCCATCGAAAACAACCCAAATCTATCCAACCTCTCTTCATAACTTAAATGTTTCATCCCAGGCAACATCCTGGTGAATCTCCTCTGTACCCCCTCCAGTGCAATCATATCCTTCCTATAATGTGGCGACCAGAACTGCACACAGTACTCCAGATGTGGCCTCATCAAGGTTCTATACAACTCCAACATGACCTCCCTACTTTTGTAATCTATGCCTCAATTGATAAAGGCAAGTGTCCCATATGCCTTTTTCACCACCCCATTAACATGCCCCTCTGTCTTCAGAGATCATTCATTATGATCATAGCTGATTATCTAACTCAATAGCCTGCTCCCGCTTTCTCCACATATCCTTTGATCCCTTTCGCCCCAAGAGCTATATCTAACTCCTTCTTGAAAACATACAATGTTTTGGCCTCAACTACTTTCTGTGGTAGTGAATTCCACAGGCTCACGATTCTCTGGGTGAAGAAATTTCTCCTCATCTCAGTCCTAAATGGTCTACCCCATATCCTCAGACTGTGACCCCTGGTTCTGGACTCTCCCACCATCGGGAACATCCTTCCTGTCTGTCTAGTCCTGTTAGAATTTTATAGGTTTCTATGAGATCCTCCCTCATTCTTCTGAACTCCAGCGAATATAATCCCAACCGGCTCAATCTCTCCTCATATGTCAGTCCCGCCATCCCAGGAATCAGTCGGGTAAACCTTCGCTGCACTCCCTCTATAGCAAGTACATCCTTCCTCAGATAAGGAGACCAAAACTGCACACAATATTCCAGGCGTGGTCTCACCAAGGCCCTGTACAATTGCAGCAAGACATCCCTGTTCCTGTACTCGAATCCTCTGGCTATGAAGGCCAACATACCATTTGCCTTTTTTACCGCCTGCTGCACCTACATGCTTACCTTCAGCGACTGGTGTACAAGGACACCCAGGTCTCATTGCACATTCCCCTCTCTCAATTTATAGCCATTCAGATAATAATGTCTTCCTGTTTTTGCTTCCAAAGTGGATAACCTCACATTTATCCACATTATACTGCATCTGCCATGCATTTACCCACTCATTCAGTTTGTACAAATCACACTGAAGCATCTCTGCATCCTCCTCACAGCTCACCCTCCCACCCTGCAAATTTGGAGATATTACATTTAGTTCCCTCATCTAAATCATTAATATACATTATGAATAGCTGGGGTCCCAGCACCGATCCCTGCGGTACCCCACTAGTCACTGTCTGCCATTCAGAAAAAGACCCGTTTATTCCTCCTCTTTGTTTCCTGTCTGCCAACCAGCTTTCTATCCATCTACCCCCAATCCCATGTGCTTTAATTTTACACGCTAATCTCTTATGCGGGACTTTGTCGAAAGCCTTCTGAAAGTCCAAATAAACCACATCCACTGGCTCCCCCTCATCAACTTTACTAGCCACATCCTCGAAAAATTCCAGTAGATTTGTCAAGCATGATTTCCCTTTCATAAATCCATGCTGACTCTGTCCGATTCTGCCACTGTTTTCCACATCCTCAGCTATTAAATCTTTTATAATGGACTCTAAAATTTTCCCCGACGTCAGGCTGACTGGTCTATAATTCCCTGTTTTCTCTCTGCCTCCCTTTTTAAATAGTGGGGTTACATTAGCTACCCTCCAATCTGTAGGAACTGTTCCAGAGTCTATAGGATCTCGGAAGATGACCACCAATGCATCTACTATTTCGAGGGCCACTTCCTTAAGTACTCTGGGATGTAGATTATCAGGCCCCGGGGATTTATCAGCCTTCAATCCCATCAATTTCCCCAACACTATTTCCCTACTAATACTGGTTTCTTTCAGTTCTTCCCTCTCACTAAACCCTGTGTTCCCCAACATTTCTGGTATGTTATTAGTGTCCTCCTTTGTGAAGACAGAACCAAAGTACTCCACTAACAGGGTGCTGCTGTTGAGTCAAAAAGATGTTCTGCCTATCATGGGTAACGCGGTATATGGATTTCAGTGCCAGGTATGTAGGTGGTATGTTCCAACGTCTGGCAGATTGTATCGAACAGCACATCCCTTCAGCTGTGTGCAACAGGCAAAGTGCTGACCGTATCCAACCAGCTGCTTGCAAAACTCAAAACGTAGGCCTGAATTTTTCTGTTGGCGGGTGGGCTCGGTGTGAGTGGGCCTGGGCCTGCGCACGACAGAGCTCTTCAATCTCCCTGAGGCACGGAGCTGCTTCAGGCAGTTTGAAGCTATTGTTCAAACAATAAATAAATGGATTAAAAATGTCATTGAGCATGTCCCCTCATGTGACTGTGTCACATGAGATGGGACATGTCTTTCTATTTCAGAGAATTTTAAAAATTTAATTAACAAAAGCTTTAGGAAACCTCATCCCGCTCGTGGATGAGGCTTCCTAAAATACGTGAAGGCCGCTTGGCCTTTTCGCCTGCCCCGCCAACCTTAAGGTTGGACGGGCAGTGTAAACAATTACATTGGTTAATTCGTTAATGGCCTTAATAAGCCTATCAGTTATTGGCGGGTGCACAGCCGACTCTGGTGCGCACCCGCCGAACGAAACATCGCCAGACAGTGTGATGATGTCAGGAAGCATGCCCCACGACATCGCGCGTCATTTTATGCATCGGAGTGTCAGGCCCGCCCCCGCAGGCCGACTGAAAAATTCAGGCCATAGTGTCCGACATTAGACGCGATTCCGTGGTTGGACAACACTTACTAAACAATCCTGATTGTGTCAAGAATTATACTGACAACCAATTTAAGAGTATCAGTCAGGTTCACAGTGTGGGTTACCTACGTGTGCTGGGAGCTACATATATTCACATGGAGGCCCCCTGTCCTTTGTAGACAGAAAGACCATGTCCACACATTGTGCTTTTTTCAACTAAACAAAAGCTTGGGAAACAACCAATGGTTCCTTCCCCTTGGCAATGCCTGACTGATCAGAATCAGCCTTCCAGCTTTGAATTTAAACAAAAGCTTGGCAGTTAACTGTTCCCTGGTGCATTCTCCTTAGCAGCTCCTCTACCAATCAAACCCAACTTGTCAACCAATCAGCACTGTCTTATCATGCAGTACAAATTGTTGTTCCCTTTAGAATTGGTATTCTTGTGAATCTGTCCTAGTCAGTGCAAGACGAGAAGCATCAAGGAGTTAAAACAGCGAGAGTTTAGGGGATAAAACAGTGGGAGTTTGGGAGATAAAACAGCGAGAGTTCTGGAGATAAAACAGCGAGAACTCAGGAGATAAAACAGCGAGAGTTCAGGAGATAAAACAGCGAGAGTTCAGGAGATAAAACAGCGAGAGTTCTGGAGATAAAACAGCGAGAGTTCTGGAGATAAAACAGCGAGAGTTCTGGAGATAAAACAGCGAGAGTTCAGGAGATAAAACAGCGAGAGTTCTGGAGATAAAACAGCGAGAGTTCAGGAGATAAAACAGCGAGAGTTCAGGAGGTAAAACAGCGGGAGTTCAGGAGATAAAACAGTGAGAGTTCGGGGGATAAAACAATCAGAGTTCAGGAGATAAAACAATCAGAGTTCAGGAGATAAAACAATCAGAGTTCTGGAGATAAAACAGTGAGAGTTCAGCAGATAAAACAGCGAGAGTTCAGGAAATAAAACAGCCGAATGGAGAGACAGTCGGGAGATTGAAAACAGCTTGAGTACAGAAATGTAAATTTCTGAACAAGCACAGGGAAAGTAAGAATTTATAGGCACAATAGAGGGACCTGATTTGTAAGTAAGGGTGAAGAATTTCTACTTTCTACTAATTGCCAGTTTATAGTTAATAGTACAAGAGTAAGGTTAAAGCAAGTAAAATTAACAAAAGTTTAAGTAAAAAAGTGATTTAAAAGTTTAAGCTTAAGGCATGGGAGGACAGCTCAGCCAAGCGGAATGCCCATCCTGTGGCATGTGGGAAGTCGTGGACACTTCTCATGACCCAGACCGGCCCCATGTCCAGGAAGTGTCACCGGCTGCACAAGCATGAGCTCTGCGTTTCAGAGCTTGAGCAGCGGCTGGAGTCACTGGGATGTATCCGTAAGGCAGAGAGCGACGTGGATAGCACGCTCAGAGAGGTGGTCACACCGCAAGTTAGGGACTAGCAGGCAAACAGGGAATGGGTGACTGCCAGGCAGTCCAAGAGAAACAGGCAGGTAGTGCAGGAGTCCCCAGAGGTCCTACTCACTAATCGGTTTTCCATTCTGGATATCAGTGAGGACGATGGATCCTTGGAGGAGTTGAGCAAGATCCAAGCCCGTGGCACCACAGGTGGTTCAGCTGTACAGGAGGGGGGGAAGAAGAGTGCAAGGACAGCACTGATAGGGGATTCTTTAGTTATGGGAGCAGACAAGCAGCTCTGCGGCTGTCAGCGTGACTCCAGGATAGTTTGTTGCCTCCCTGGTGCCAGGGTCAAGGATGTCAGGTATATGGATTTCAGTGCCAGGTATGTAGGTGGTATGTTCCAACGTCTGGCAGATCGTATCGAACAGCACATCCCTTCAGCTGTGTGCGACATTCTTGTGGGGGAGGGCGAACAGACCAGAGGTCAGGTCCACATTGGTACTAACGACATAGGTAGGAAGGGGGATGTGGTCCTGCAATTGGAATTTAGTGAGCTAGGAAGAAACTTAGCAAGCAGGACCTCTAAAGTAGTAATCTCCGGGTTACTCCCAGTGTCACGTGCAAGTGAGTACAGAGATAGGAGGATAAGATAGATGAATGTGTGGCTGGAAAGATGGTGCAGGAGGGTGGGCTTTAGATTCCTGGGACACTGGGACTGGCTCTGGGGGAGATGGCACCTGTACAAGCCGGACGGGTTGCATCTGAACAGAGCCGGGACTGAGTTCCTTGCGGGTTGATTTGCTAGTGCTGTTGGGGAGGGTTTGAACTAACTCAGCAGGAGTGTGGCAACCAGGAGAGAATATTACAGAGTAACACCAGGATGTTGGGAGAGGCAGAGAGCACTGAAGTAGAGAATAGTAAGATGGAGTCGGAGTAAGGTAATGAAGTCTAAATCAGGGTTACATTGCCTGTATGTGAATGCACGGAGTGTAGTTAATAAAATTGGGGAGTTACAGGCACAGATTGCCGTGTGGGATTATGATGTTGTGGCGATAGCGGACACCCGGCCTAAGGAAGGGCAGATCTGGGTGTTAAATATTCCTGGTTACAAGGTGTTCAGAAAAGATGGGAAAGGAAAAAAGGAGGAGGGGTGACGTTTTTGGTTGAGGAGAGTATTGCAGTACTGGAGAAAGAGGATGTGTCAGAGGATTCAAGGACAGAATCGATTTGGCTAGAGCTAAGGAATAAGATGGGGTGGAATTACATTACTCAGTGTAATATATAGACCGCCTGCTAGTGGGAAGGATAAAGAGGAACAAATCTGCAAGGAAATAACAGAGATGTGTAAACATCGTAGAGTAGTTATAATGGGGGACTTACCCGTATATAGACTGGGATAGTGGTAGTGTAAGGGGCAGTGAGGGACAAGCGTTCCTAGATTGTGCTCAGGAGAATTTCCTACAGCAATACCTGTCCAGTCCAATGAGAAAGGAGGCACTGCTAGACCTAGTTCTTGGGAATGAGGTGGGCCAAGTATGTCAAGTGACAGTGGGGGAACATTTAGGGGTCAGTGATCATTGTGTCATAAGGTTTAGGATGATGGTGAAAAATGACATTGGTCAATCCAGAGTAAGAATAATCAACTGGCAGAGAACAGACTTCAATAGGGCAAGTACAGAGCTGGGCCGGATAGACTGGAACCAAAGGTTGGCAGGAGAAACAGTAGCTGAACAATGGGCTACCTTCAAAGAGGAGATGGTTTGGGCACAGTCAAGGTATGTTCCCTCAAAAGGGAAGGTTGGGCAAACAAATCCAGAGCTCCCTGGATGGCAAAGGAGATAGAAATTAAGTTAAAGAAAAAGTGTGCTTAGGACAGGTGTCAGGTAGTAAATACAATTGAGAACCAAGCTAAATACAGAAGATTCAAAAGGGATGTGAAAAAGCAAATACGAGAAGTAAAGAGGGATTATGATAAAAGACTGGCAGCTGACATAAAAGGAAATCCCAAAGTATTCTATAAGCACATCAATAGTGAAAGGATGGTAAAAGGAGGAGTATGGCCGATTAGGGACCGAAAAGGGGATTTACACATAGAGGCAAGAGGCATGGCTGAGATGTTAAATTAATACTCTGCATCTGTCTTTACCTACGAGGCAGATGCTGCCCAGGCCATGGTGACAGAGGAGGAAACTCAGTCACTAGAAGTGTTTAAAATTGATAAGGAGGAGGTATTGGATAAGCTGTCGGTACTTAAAGTTGATAAGGCACTGGGACTGGATGAGATGCATCCAAGAATATTGAGGGAAGTGAGAGTGGAAATTGCAGAGGCACTGGCAATAATCGTTCAATGTTCAGGGGAGGTGCCGGAGGACTGGAGAATTGCAAACATTACGCCCTTGTTCAAAAAAGGTTGTAAAGATCTGCCCTGTAATTACAGACCAATCAGTTTAACTTCAGTGGTGGGGAAACTTCTAGAAACAACTATTTGAGATAGAATTAATCGTCACATGGAAAAATGTGGATTGATTCGGAAGAGTCAGCATGGATTTGTGAAAGGAAAATCATGTCTAACTAACTTACTGGAGTTTTTTGAAGAGGTAACAGATGGTTGATGAGGGCAAGGCCATTGAAGTGGTGAATTTGGACTTCCAAAAGATGTTTGATACAGTGCCACACAACAGACTTGTCAGAAAAGTTAGAGGTCATGGGTTAAAAGGGACAGTAGCAACATGGATACAAAATTGGTTGAGGGACGGGAAACAGAGAGTAATGGTTACTGGGTATTTTTCAGGCTGGAAGAAGGTTTGTAGTGGAGTTCCCCAGGGGTCGTTTTGGGACTCTTGCTTTTCCTGATATATATAAATGATCTCGATCTTGGTGTGCAGGGGACATTTTCAAAGTTTGTGGATGACACTAAACTTGGGAGAATTGTAAACTGTGAGGAGGACAGTGTAAAGCTTCAAAAGGACATTGACACATTGGTGGAGTGGGCAGATAGGTGACAGATGGAGTTCAATGCAGAGAAGTGTGAGGTGATGCACTTGGTACAAAGAACATGGAGAGACAGTATAAAGTAAAGGATACTATTCTAAAGGGTGTGCAGGAGTAGGGAGACCTGGATGTATATGTACATAAGTCATTGAAGGTGGCAGGGCAGGTAGGGAGAGCTGTTTCTAAAGCATACAGTATTCTAGGGGCATAAAATACAAGAGCAGGGAGTTTATCATGCACTTATATAAGACACTTGTTAGACCTCAGCTGGAGTATTGTGTACAGTTCTGGGTGCCACACTATAGGAAGGATGTGAGCGCATTGGAGAGAGTGCACAAGAGGTTTATGAGAATGATTCCAGGGATGAGGCACTTCAGTTATGAGGAAAGATTGGAGAAGTTGGGACTGTTTTCCTTGGAGAGGAGAAGGCTGAGAGGAGACTTGATAGAAGTTTTCAAAATCATGAGGGGTCTGGACAGAGTAGAGAGGGAGAAATTGTTTCCACTCATAAACGGATCGAGAACCAGAGGGCACAGATTTAAAGTGTTTTCCAAAAGAAGCAAATGCGAGGTGAGAAAAAACTTTTTCACACAGCGCATAGTTAGGGTTTGGAATGCACTGCTTGGAATTGTGGTGGAGGCAGGTTCAATTGAGGCATTCAAGAGGGCATAGGATGATTATTTAAATAGAAACAATGTGCAAGGTTACGGGGGAAAGGCAGGAGATTGGCACTGAATTAAAATGCTCAGAGAGCCAGTGCAGACACGATGGGCCAAATGGTCTCCTTCTACACCGTAACAATTCTGTGATTCTGTGACTCGACAACATGTCTCTTTTTTTCAGCAATCATCAAATTCTGTTCTACCAAACGACTAATTATAGTGCACATTTTGTAACAAGCTGTAATCCCTTTTAAAAATGGACAGGAAATCTTAAAACTGGGCTCCCAGAAGTAACATGACTTCTCTTGTGGGTTCCAACTGTTGTCAGCCAGACTGTCCTTATCTCAAGAAGGATCACAGGACACTTGAAATTCAAGGATGCTTTGGACAACATAATTGAACCTCCTAAAAGGTGTGAAAAACCCTTCTACTTCTGGTGAAACATGAGACAGGAAGAACTTCTTCAAAACAATGCAGTTTAATTGACTTCTTCGCTTTGTGGAACAATGAATCACCTAAATTAACATGGCAGCCATATTTGTGTTTGTGGATTGTAAGGAAGGGCTACCAGAAGCCGTGTTTGTCTGGCAGTTTTGAGAGAGACTACCAGCAGACAGGTCTCAGCTAAAACATCTGCGAGAGCTGAGGTTCCCTGCTACCTGGAGTTACAGGGGAAGATGCCCAGTACAAAAACCATCATGGTTCTGTGGAGAAAGGAAACCAGGCAATCTTCAAGTATTGTAATGGCAGAACCCACAAAGAAAAGGGACCTTCACTCACTCCCCAAAGCTGCTGACCTGCTGTGTCAACCTGTCCAGGCAACCTCCAGGCAGTCAACTACAGAAGCCATTGCAGCTGCTGAATCTGACTACAAGTTTCAAATCCTTCACTTTGGAAAGAAGGAATTCAAACCAATGAGCCCACAAATAATATCTCACAGGGACTGATTTGAAATCTCCTCTTTAAGTATCTTTCTCTTATATCTGTTTTCACTCTTTATATCTATATTGTAATTAATAACTTGATCACTCTTACCTAAGTAACTTTCAGCACCGGTCTTTGTAATAAAATAACCTCCATTTTACTTAAGATTAAAGCTTGTCTGCTGGGTTATTTTTTAATTGAATCACTCATGAATTAAAAGGGGGCTACATACAAATTCTTAGCTCAAGGACAATGTTAAGGAAACCACATTTACATGGTTGTGACAATATATTCAACATCCCAGCCTCCACTGCTCTCTGGAATGAATAACTCTGAGGAAAATCCCAAGGCAAGGGGCCTCTATAGAGGGAGAGCAATTAACCTGTTGCTGTGAATCAGCCACATGCAGGATGGTGTCTATAGATCATAGAATCATAGGGCATAGAAAGAGGACATTCGGCCTATCATCCCTGTGCCAGCTTATTGAAAAAGGCTCAGTGCATCTTCCTGTTGAGTTTCTGGCTTCTAAGAATAACCCCAAGACAGGGGCATCTAAAGAGGGAGAGCAATCCGGAGTCACTTGCCCAGGTTTGTGTATCCACTGATGTCCAGGTTTGTGTACCCACTGATGCCCAGGTTTGTGTACCCACTGACGCCCAGGTGTGCACAAAAGGCTTCTGACTTCAGATTAAGGCAAGTATTTGAGTTTCATCATAATGCCTATGGAAGCCCAGGTGAGTGTATATCTACTGATGCCCATCTATGTATACCTACTGATGCCCAGGTATGTGAGTAGCTACTGATGCCCAAGTTTGTGCATCTACTTATGCTCAGGCCTTTGTATACCTATTGATGCCCAGGTCTCTGTATATCTACTGGTGTCCAGGTGTGTGTATACCTATTGATGTCCAGATGTGTGTATATCTACTGAATCCAGCTGTGTGTATATCTACTGATGTCAGGCTGTGTATATATGTACTGATGTCCAGGTGTGTGCACCCACAGATGTCCAGCTGTGTGTATATCTACTGATGCCCAGGTGTGTGTACATCTACTGATGCCCAGGTGTGTGTACATCTATTGATGTCTAGGTGTATGTACCCACTGATGTCCAGGTATTGTATATCTACTGATGCCCTGGTGTGTGTACATCTACTGAGGTCCAGGTGTGTGTACATCTACTGATGCCCAGATATATGTACTTCTACTGATGCCCAGATATGTGTACATCTACTGATGCCCAGGTGTGTGTACATCTACTGATGCCCAGGTGTGTGTACATCTACTGATGCCCAGGTGTGTGTACATCTATTGATGTCTAGGTGTATGTACCCACTGATGTCCAGGTGTTGTATATCTACTGATGCCCAGGTGTGTGTACATTTACTGATACCCAGGTGTGTGTATCTCTACCAATGCCTAGGTGTGTGTGTCTCTACTAATGCCCAGATGCATGTATATCTACTGAGTCCAGTTGTATGTATTTCTTCTGATGTCCAGGTACATGTATATCTATAGATCCCAGGTGTGTGTATATTTACAGATGCCCAGGTGTGTGTATACCTACTGATGTCCAGATGTATCTACTGGTGTCCAGGTGTGTGTACATCTACTGCTGCCCAGGTGTGTGTGTGTATCTACTGATATCCAGGTGTGTGTATATTTACTGATGTCCAGGTCTACGTATATCTCCTGATGCCCAGGCCTGAGTATATCTACTGATGTTCAGGTGTGTGCATATCAACCGATGACCAGGTGTGTGCATATCTACCGATGCCTAGGTGTGTGTATATCTACTGATGTCCAGGTGTGTTTATAAGAACTCATGCCCATGTGTGTGTACCAAATCTAGGCATTCTCAGTGAGACCAGCACTGAAGTGCCTCTCATCGTAATTTGAGAGTTTGGTGAGCTGAGGGAGTTCTGTGAGGAAGGGAGAGAGGTACTCCTTTGCTTTTTTCTAACTTTTCCACCCTGTCGGATTCAGTTCGTGCTCTACTCCAAGGAAGAAGCTAGCTGTTTGGTGAGTATCTGGTGGGTACCCAGTAAGTGGTGATGGTCTACTCTATTCCTAATGTTCAAATAGCACAGGAATTTGTGGTAAGATTAATAGATACATAAAAGAAACTAAATATTTGAATAAAATAATTAAGTAATTAATTAAAGCACCTAGGATGCCAGGACAAGTGATGTGTCATTGTTGCAGCATGTGGGTGTTCCTGGATGCCTTTGTGATCCAGGATAAACACAGCAGTAAGTGTCTGCAGCTTGAGGTGCTTTGGCTCAGAGTCATTGAGCTGGAGGCTGAGCTATGGACACTGTGACACAGGGAGGGGGAAAGTTACCTGGACGGTTTGTACCAAGAGGTGGTCACACCTCTTAGGATAGGGTCTTCTGATTTGGTCATAGTCATAGAGTCATAGAGGTCTACAGCACAGAAAAGCCCCTTCGGCCCATCAAGTCAGCGCCAGTCAAACAAGTACCTAACTATTCTCATCCCATTTTCCAGCACTAGGCCCATAGACTTGTAAGCCATGGGCATCGCAAGCGCACATCCAAATACTGCTTAAATGTTGAGGGTTTCTGCCTCTATCACCCTTTCCAGCAGTGAGTTCCAGACTCCCACCACCCTCTGGGTGAAAAAATTCTTCTTCACCTCCCCTCTAAACCTCCTGCTCCTTACCTTAAATCTATGCCCCCTGGTTATTGATCCCTCTACCAAAGGGAAAAGTTCCTTCCTGTCTACCCTATCTATGCCCCCCATTATTTTATACACCTCAATCATGTTCCCTTTCAATCTCCTCTGCTCCAGGCAAAATAACCCCAGTCTATCCAATCTCTCCTCATAACTAAAACTCTCCAGCCCAGACAACAAACTGGTAAATCTCCTCTGCACTCTCTCTAGTGCAATCACATCCTTCCTATAATGCGGATTCCAGAACTGTATGCAATACTCTAGCTGTGGCTTAACCAGTGTTTTATACAGTTCCAGCTTAACCTCCCTGCTCTTATATTCTATGCCGCGGCTAATAAAGGCAAGTATCCCATATCCCATATGTCAGTGGTCAGGGACAGGAGGGTGTGACTGAGAGTGAGGCAGGTAAGGGGACCCAGAGGGCAGGAGTGTGAGCCTCTGCAATTGTCCAACAGGTTTGAGGTTCTCTCAACTTGTTTGGATGAGAGTGGGGGCTGCAGGGTGGAAGAGCTGACTGGCCATGGCACTGTGGTACAGGAAGCCATTCAAATGGAGGGAGGAAACAGGAATGTAGTGGTAGTAGGGGATAGTATAGCGAAGGGGATTGACACTGTTCTCTGCAGTAAAGAGCAAGAGTCCAGAAGGCTATGTTGCCTGCCCGGTTCCAGGGTTTGGGACATCTGCTCAGGGCTGGAGAGGAACTTGCAGTGGGAGGGGGAGAATCCAGATGTCGTGGTCCATGTAGTTACCAGTGACATAGGCAGGACAAGGAAGGAGGCTCTGCATAGCCAGTATGAGGAGCTAGGCACCAAATTAAGAAACAGAACCTTTGGATTATTACCTGAGCCACGTGCAAATTGGCATCGGGCAAATAAGATTAAAGAAATTAATGCGTGACTCAAAGACTGGTGTGGGAGAAGTGGGTTCCGGTTCATGGGACACTGGCACCAGTACTGGGGGAAGTGGGGGCTGTACCGTTGGGACGGGTCTACACCTGAACCCTGCTGGGGCTGGTGTCTTCATGAGCTGCATAACTAGGGAAGCAGAGAGGGTTTTAAACTGAATAGTGGGGGCAAAGGATCAAATTTGGGAAGATGTGGTAAACCAAGGAATAGAGACAAGGCAAGAGAGACAGGTATTAATATGGAAAATAAACAGACTATGACAGGAAGGGACAGAGAGTACAAATTTAAGTGTAAATCAGCAGATAAGGCTAGACGTTACAAAAATAATAAAAGGACAAAGCTAAAGACTCTACCTAAATGAAGGTAGCATTCAAAACAAAACAGATGAACTGGTAGAGCAAATAGAAATAAATAAATACGATCTGAAAGCCATTACAGAGACATGGCTACAGGATGACATTGATTGGGACCTGAATATTGAAGGGTACCTGACATTTAGGAAGGACAGGAAGTTAGGAAAAGGTGGAGTGGTGGCTCTGTTAATTAATGATGGTATTAGCACATTAGAGCGGGATGACCTAAGTTCAGGAAGCCAGGATGTAGAAGTAGTTTGGGTTGAGATAAGAAATGATAAAGGAAGAAGCCACTTGTGGAAGTGGTGTACAGGCCCCCTAATCGTAACTACATGGTAGGATAGAGTATAAAGGAAGAGATAATGGGAGCTTGTCAGAAAGGTACAGCAATAATTTTGGGGGATTTTAATCTTCATATAGATTGGAAAAATCAGATGGGCAAAGGTAGTGTAGATGATGAGTTCATAGAATGTTTTCAGGATAGCTTCTTGGAACAGCCTGTGCTGGAACCAACCAGAGAGCAGGCTATACTAGACCTGGTACTATGCAACTAGATGGGATTAGTTGATAACCTCATAGTGAAAGTACCCCTGAGTAGCAGCAATCATAATATGATTGAATTATACATTCAGTTTGAGGGAGATGAGAGTGGGTCCAGAACTAGTATTTTAAATTTAAATAAGGGCAATTATGAAGGCATGAAAGTGGAGCTAGTTAAAGTGAACTGGCAAATAACATTAAGGGATAGGTCAATAGAGATGCAGTGGCAGACATTTAAAGGAATATTTCAGAATATACAGAATATATACATTCCAACGAGAAAGAAAAACCCCAAGGGGAGGGCCCACCATCTGTGGTTAACTAAAAAAGTTAAAGACAGTATCAAACTTAACCAAAAAGCATATAATTACGCAAAAATGGATGGCAGGTCAGAAGATTGGAAAGAATATAAAGAACAGCAAAGAATGACAAAAAGATTAATAAGGAGGGAAAAATTAGAGTATGAGGGAAAGCTAGTGAGTAATACAAAGATGGACGGTAAGAGTTTCTATAGATATTTAAATAATAAAAGACTTAATAAAGTGAGCATTGGTCCTATGGAAAGTGAATCTAGGTAATTAATAATGGAAAATAAGGAGATGGCAGATGAACTGAACAGGTATTTTGCTTTGGTCTGCACTATGGAGGATACAAGTAACATCCCAGAAACAAATATAAACCAAGAAATGGAAGTGGGGAATGAAGTCAGGAAAATTACAATCACCAGGGAAGTGGTATTGAGTAAATTGTTGGAGCTGAGGGCTGACAAATCCCCAGGTCCTGATGGACTTCATACTAGAGTCTTGAAAGGCCTGGCTAGTGAGATAGTTGATGTGTTGGTTTTAATTTTCCAAAACTCCCTGGATTTGGGAAAGGTTCCATCAGATTGGAAAGTAGCAAATGTAACTCATTTATTCAAAAAGGGAGGGAGACAGAGAGCAGGAAACTGTAGGTCAGTTAGTCTAACCTCTGTCATAGGGAAAATGTGAGAAGCTATTGTTAAATACATTACAGCAGGGCACTTAGAAAAATTCAAGGCAATCAGGCGGAGTCAACATGGTTTTGTAAAAGGGAAATAATGTTTAACCAATTTATTGGGGTTCTTTGAAGGAGTCACATGTGCTGTGGATAAAGGGGAACCGGTGGATGTACTGTACTTAGATTTCCAGAAGGCATTTGATAAAATGTTACATCAACGGTTATGACGGAGAGTAAAAGCTCATGGGATAGGGAGTAACATATTGGCATGGGTAGGAGATTGGCTAGCTAACTGGAAACAGAGAGTGGGCATAAATGGGCCTTTTTCTGGTTGGCAGGATGTGATGAGTGGTGTGCCACAGGGATCAGCGCTGGGACCTCAACTGTTTACAATTTATATAAATGACTCGGATGAAGGGACCGAGGGGATGGTGGCTAAATTTGCTGATGACACAAAGATAGGCAGGAAAGTAAATTTTGAAGAGGACATAAGGAGGCTACAAAGTGACGTAGATAGGTTAAGTGAGTGGACAAAGATCTGGCAAATGGAGTATAATGTGTGCAACTGTGAAATTGTCCATTTTCGCAGGAAGAATAAAAGAGAAGCTTATTATCTAAATGGTGAGAGATTGCAGAGCTCGGAGAGGGATCTGGGTGTCCTAGTGCATGAATCACAAAAGGTTAGTTTGCAGGTAAAGCAAGTAATTAGGAAAGATAATAGAATGTTATAATTTATTATATGGGGAATTGAATACAAAAGTAGGGAGGCCATACTTCAGTTGTTCAGGGAACCGGTGAGACCACATCTAGAGGCTACTTTACAAGGTCAAACTGAAACTTGCTCCTGCAGGTACTCTCGATGATTTAGGTTTTGTAACTATTCACCATTATTACTCAATAAAAGAATGTTTCTTTGCTTTTTAAATGATAGTGCACCTAAAATAAGCCTCCGCTTTATTCTGTGCCTCAATCCCTCTTATGTCCTTCTCTCCAGCTCTCCATTGTCACTCAGTTCTCTCGTTCTCTTCCCCCATTTCTCTCTCTTTCTCCCCCTTTCTCAGCCTGTTCCATCTCTCTCTCTCTCTATCTATCTATCTCTACCTGTTCTGTTTCTCTCTCTCTTTCTCAGTCTTTTCCCCACCTCTCTCTCTCTCCCTCTCTGTCTGCCCTGTGCATGTGTCTCTCTCTCTCTCCCCCTTTCTCAGTCTGTTCCATCTCTCTCTCTCTCTATCTATCTCTACCTGTTCTGTTTCTCTCTCTCTTTCTCAGTCTTTTCCCCACCTCTCTCTCTCTCCCTCTCTGTCTGCCCTGTGCATGTGTCTCTCTCTCTCCTCCCTTGGCCTCTCCTGTCTCTCTCTTCTTCAGTGTCTTTTCCATTCCCCTCTCTCTCTCCGTTTCTTGGGTTTCATTCACTCCCTCTTCCTCTCTCTCTCTCTTTCTCTCTTTCCTGCTGTCTTTCTCTCTGTCTCTCTCCTGGTGTCCCTCCCCTTCTCTTCCTCTCTCTCTCCCTCTCTCCTGTATTTCAATCTCTCTCTCTTTCCTGCTGTCTTTCTCTCTGTCTCTCTCCTGGTGTCCCTCCCCTTCTCTCCCTCTCTCCTGTATTTCAATCTCTCTCTCCCTCTCTCCTGCTGTCTCTCTCTCTGTCTCTCTCTCCTGATGTCCCTCCCCTTCTCTCTTTCTCTCTCTCTCTCACATACAGACATTAAATCGCTCAAAGCCAGTTTGTGGGGAATGTAATGTAAGCCCCAGCCCCTCTCCATCCCTAAACATGGTCACAATATTTACCAGTTTTTCTGAGGGTGCATTAATGAGCGATTGTACCAAGTAGCACACACCAGGTACTTAACTAGCACATCCATACTAATTATAATGACTGGTTCCAGCGGGCAGTAAGGAACAGGGTGGAAAATGTACCGTTTAATCAGCATTCTGCACCAACAATGTTTCAGTGAATAATGTCCTGATTGGAAGATGTACTGAGATTTATAAATAGGTTTCTCTCTCTCTCTCTCTGTGGAAATGAGTCACAGTGACAGGAGCAGAGAATTGTTTGGATTGAGGATCTGACTCAGCACATCAAGGCTAGCGAGGACTGGTTTGGCAGGATTGTAAATTTAAAGGGGCAGCAGCACTTCACTGGAGAGTGTTTAAGGGAAGCTTATCCCTTTAAAGAGCCCACTGCTACCTGCCTAATACACAGGCTCAACCGCTCCCTGTGGGAGCGAGTTCCACATTCTCCCCACTCTCTGGGTAAAGGGGTTTCTCCTGAATTCCCCATTGGGTTTATTAGTGACTCTCTTATACTGATGGCCCCCGGTTCTGGTCCCCCGACAAGTGGAACAATTCTCTCTGACTTCTTATCCAGTCCCTCAGGATCGAGGATGCCTCGTTTCCACTGCTGTTCGATGGGTCCTGAGGTGTGGGCTGATCAGCCCTGATCCGTGATCTGCAGACTCTGCCACGTGTGGGGCTGGAAGGGGTTGGGGTAGGTGGGTTGTCTGGAGGTTTGTGCGCGCACTCCCTCTCCGACACCTCGACCTCTCCTCCGCATGTTCCTGACGAAAGCTCTCCATGTGCTGGGTGCCTTCCTGAATGAACCTTCCCCATCTTGGTCGGTCACGTGTCAGGGACTCCCGTGAGTCGGCGGGATGTTTCATCTTTTCAGGGAACGCTGTGAGGACATCCCTGTAGTGTTTCTGCTCTCCTCCTGTTCTGACTGGAGAAGTTGTTTTGGGAGTCTGGTGTCAGGGATACCAGAGTGATTAGTGCCTCGAGGCTGGGCAGTTTGGCCTGGGAAAGGACGCTACTGTTGGACCACCTTCCTGCTCCCCGCCCCGGATTTGGAGGATCTTGCAAAGGCCCCGCTGGAGGTACCTCTCCAGTGCTTTGAGGTACCTGCTGTAGGATGTCCAAGTCTCTGAAGCTTACAGGGGCGAGGGGATCATGACTCTCTGGTAAACCACGGCCTCCGTCTCAGGTTTGCGGTCCTGGTCCACAAACACTCATCTCCTCTATCGGCAGAAAGCTGAGCTGGCACATTGGAGGCGATGGCGAATTGCCTCTGTATCCACCCTCTCAAACTCTTTCATAGTTTTAAAACTTTGATCAGGCCACACCTCAGCCTTCTCTGTTCTAGTCTGTCTCTCCCAGCAGCTCCCTTCAGCTGTGCAGCTGCCCTGTGACACACTCTTTCCCTGCTAACCATGAATTCGCAGCTCTGAACAACCATTTAATCTCGATGCAGAATCTAATCTTGTTCAGTGACAGGACAATAAAAGACACAGCCACTCAGCCGCGGAGAAACAACTCAGAGTCAGTAACGGTTATTTTGAGGTGATGTTTAATATGATTCGAGGTCATTTCTTGTTAAGTGAGGGACATAAATGTTGCCGGTTCTACATATTGTCAATCCCTCAGTTAATGAGGGATTATAATCTCCCTCTGTGCACCGGGAGGTTTATGTAATAATTGTAAATTGCTGTTATGGGGATCATGTGACTGTACAGACGAATCAGCCCTAAGCGCGGGGAATCTTAGGGGTGGAGCTTTTTAGCCTTGGTCTTGGAACAAGCAGGTAGTCTCACCAGGAGTCCGTAAATAAAGTTTACTGTTTCTCACAAGAAACCAGCCCTGCACTTCTAGTTTATTACAATTGGCGAGGAGGGTAAATAGCACCGAGGCAGCGCCTCACCTCGTGGCTGTGAATATTCCGATATTTTAAGGGAAGGAAGTAAAGAAGTGTACTCACCAGTAATGTCTCTCTTTGGCAGAATTGACCCCTATGACTCATCTGTTGAGGGCTGGAGTCAGTACATTGGACAATTAGGTTTCTATTTTATAGCTAATGGAATAATGGTGGAGGAGAAACAGAAGGCAATTCTCTTAAGTGTCTGCGGGAGCAAAACCTATAACCAAATCCATAGCTCAACGGCTCCGAACCCACCAAATTCCACATCCCTCACCGAGCTATTAGACCTTGTGAAGGTGCATTTTCAGCCTAAACCCTCAGTGATGGTGCAAAGATTCAAGTTTAACTCTCGAGTAAGGGCCACGATCACAACGTACACCGTGAAGTTAAATCAGTTAATGGAACGCTGGGATTTCGGTGATGCTTTAAACAACATGTTGCATAATTGTTTGGTTTGCAGCCATTCGGCGCTGTCTGCTTGCGTAGGTTAATATAGACCTGAAGCGCCCCATGGAGATAGCGTTAGCAATGGAGAGCGCTGAGAGGGACTCGCAGGTTCTGCAGAGTGTGCAACACGGCGCCATTCTGCAGCTAGGGGGGAACCTGCCACAGGGCGTGGCGCCAAGATCAGGGGGGCCAGCGCCAAGCGGGACACGGTCCCCACCACTGGATAAACAAAGAGAAACGCTGGAAGCAGCTCACCAGTAACCCAGAAGTTAAAGTGTTACTGTCGTGGGGGGAAATCACGTCCCCGAAATCTAGATTTAAAGAGGCAGAATGCCACTCCTGCCACAAAACAGGGCACATTGTTAAACAGCACAGAACTCAATCAAGACAGCCATCCAGACAGCAGGTCACATTAAATGAAGTGCACAATATGGATGAGCCAGGAGTTACTGAGGCTGACGTTTATTCCCTACACAATCCAGGAAAACTGAACCAATCACTGTTACACTCCAAGCAAATGGAAAACCTCTAATCATGGAGGTTGGCACAGGAGCATCGACCACAGTGGTGGGAGAACACAGCTTTAAATACCTCACAGAAGGTACCCAGCCATTGGGTTTGGAGAAAACCGCTGCTCAGTTAAAAACGTATTCAGGAGAATCAATACAGGCGAAAGGCATCACCCCTGTGCCTGTATCATACAGACAACAGGCAGCTCAGCTGCCGATAATTGTTGTAACAGGAGAAGGACTTAGCCTTCTGGGCTGTGATTGGTTGAAAGAAATCAAATGAAACTGGTCTGAAACTTTTCAGGTCAGGACAGGAGGAATTGCAAAGTTGCGGAAAAAAGTATTCCGAGATGAGTTGGGGAAAATCAAAGGCCTGCAAGCTAAAATATACGGGGACCCTGAAGCAACAGCCCGGTTTTTAAGGCAAGACCTGTGCCTTATACTCGAATAGAAAAGGTAGATGCGGAATTATGTCGTTTGGAGAAGTTAGGAATAATACAGCCAGTCTAACATTCAGAATGGGCAGCACCCATAGTCCCTGTGCTAAAACCAGACCAAACTATTCACCTTTGTGGGGATTATAAGCTAATAGTAAACAAGGCTGCAAAATTAGACAGATACCCAATACCAAAGGTTGAAGATCTTTACTCTAAACTCGCAGGGGGAAGATCCTACACTAAACTGGACATGAGCCATGCAATCAACAGCTCGAGAACAACACATCAAGAAGTTATGTCACCATAAACACACACAAGGGCCTGGACCAATATACACGCCTGCACTTTGGTGTGTCATCTGCCTGTACGATTTTCCAAAGATCCATGGAACGCTTGCTACCAGGCTTCCCATGAGTTATAATGTACCCGGATGATGTCCTAATCACAGAATCCACAGGAGCAGAGCATGTGGCAAACCTGGAAGGGATTCCGAAGAGATTTTTAGAGGCTGGTGTTCACTTAAAAAAAAAGAAAGCACACTTTTCAAACAAAGGAAGTTATGTAATAAAAACAAAAAACTGCGGATGCTGGAAATCCAAAACAAAAAACAGAATTACCTGGAAAAACTCAGCAGGTCTGGCAGCATCGGCGGAGAAGAAAAGAGTTGACATTTCGAGTCCTCGAAACGAGGACTCGAAACGTCAACTCTTTTCTTCTCCGCCGATGCTGCCAGACCTGCTGAGTTTTTCCAAGGAAGGTATGTATCTGGGTCAACAAGTGGATGCCCAAGGGTTGCATCCATTAGAGAAAAAAGTCTGGGCACTCGAGGGAGTGCCCTCTCCTGCCAATGTCATGGAGCTCACATCTTTTTTTGGCATGGTAAACTGTTACAGTCAATTCTTGCCTACTCTATCTACATTGTTAGCCCCTTTACGCTTATTAGTGAAGAAAAACCACAGATGGTCCTGGAAGACACAGCAAGAGGAAGGCTTCACAAGAGCCAAGAAGCTTTTACGCTTGTCGTGTCTGCTAGTGCACTATGACCCGTCTAAGGAATTGATACTCACTTGTGATTCATCTCCCTACGGAGTGGGAGCAGTACTGTCACACAAGCTGGGGGATGGATCTGAAAGACCGATAGGTTAGGTATCCAGAACCCTTTCTGCAGCTGAAAAGGGGGCTTACCTATTGTGTTTGGGGTAAAGAAGTTGCATCAATATTTACACGGTTGACCCTTCACCATGGCGTCCGATCACAAACTGCTATTCGATTGTTCAGTGAAGATAAGGCAATCCCACCGATAGCCTCTGCTCGAATTCAAAGGTGGGATTGAATTTTGTCGGAACACGAGTACACTTTTATCCACCATCCAGGTGGGTATATAGCAAATGCAGATACCCTCAGTCGTCTCCCTTTGCCCAATAGTATTACACACATACCAGTACCTCAAGGGGTAGTACTTGTGTTGAGTTTCTTGGTCTCCTCACCAGCATGAGACAGATAAAGAATTGGACAAATCGGGATCTGATTTTAGCAAGAATCCGTGAACAAGTTTTACAAGGGTGATTAAATGCACAAAATCCTGAAGAATTAAAACCATTCCTTGTACATAGATCCAAACTGAGTTATCAAGATGGTATCTTGTTATGGGGAGCAAGAGTCATTATCCCTGTGCGGGGAAGAGAGCCATTATTGGAAGAACTTCATAGACGCATCCTGGTATTTCGAAAAAGGAGATGTTTGCACAGAGTTACATCTGGTGCCCAGGTATAGACTGTGATATAGAAAAAATGGTGAAACACTGTCTCCTGTGTCAGCAACAGCAGAAGTTGCCCATTTCAGCTCCACTGCATCTGTTGGAGTGGCCGGGTCGACTCTGGGTTAGAACACATGTAGACTATGTAGGCCCATTTCTAGGTAGCATGTTTCTGGTGATTATCGACGCACATTCCAAATGGATGGACCTGTTTGAAGTGAGATCACCCACTTGAGCACTGAATTCCAAAGATTTGTGAACCTAAATGGGATTAAACACATCAGAACAGCACCGTATCACCCCTCGCCCATTGGGTTAGCAGGAAGAGCAGTTCAAACCTTTAAAACAGGCGTGAAGGAACTAACAGGGGGAACATTAGAAACACCAACTTCAAGGTTCCTGTTCAGTTATCGCACAACTCCTCATGCGGCCGCTGGTTTAACACGTTTAGAATTGTTAATGAAATGCCGACTTTGTACAAGATTGAGTTTAGTATTCCCTAATTTAGAGGGGAAGGTGGAGAGAAATCAGGGGAGTCAGAAAGTGAATCATGATGTTCACAGTAAAGATCGAGAGTTTACTGTGAAAGAGACAGTTTTTGTACGAAAGTTTGCAACTGGACCGAGATGAGTCCCCGGTACAATTGTCTCTGAGACAGGGTCTTTGCCTTAACAAGTCGAAGTGGACAACAGGATTGTTATGAAACACACGGATCATCTCAGATGCTGAGAAACCCTCCAACAACCAGTTACACCACCTGAAATCGAAATCGAAACTTCGACCCCTGAGGTGCCAGATCGACAAAGAATAGACAGACACACCTGATGTCGCTGTTGAAGTAAATAATTCTGAACTGCCATTGTCTGAGGATGTCCCTGAAGCTAACATCAACTGGGATCCAAACAATATAAGGGGCACTGAGGGAAAAAAATTCATGCAGTGTGTCCAGGAAAATGTTTTCAACCAATTAGTGACAAACCCAACAAGAGGAGATGCAATTCTAGACCTAGTCTTGGGGAACGAAGAAGGGCAAGTGGGTGAAGTGACAGTTGGTGACCATATTGGGACATTGATCACAATTCAGTTAGATTTAGCATTACCATGGAAAAGGACAGAGATAAGGCAGGAGTAAAAGTCTTGAACTGGGGGAAGGTAAATTTTGCAGAATTGAGAAGGGACTTGGCTGAGGTGGACTGGATAACACTGCTGGAGAATAAAACAGTGGAAAACCAGTGGGAAGCACTAAAAAACGAGATCCTAATGGTACAAAGCAGACATGTCCCCTACAAAAATAAGGGTGGTACTGCCAAATCTAGACCTCCCAGGTTGTCTAGAGGAATACAGGGGAAGATCAAACAGAAAAAGAAAGCGTATGATAGGCACAAAGAACTAAGCACTGCAGATAGCCTAGACAAATATAGGAAGTGCAGGTACAAAGTAAAAATGGAAATAAGGAAATCAAAGAGAGGGCATGAAAAAAGATTAGCAAGTAAAGTTAAAGATAATCCAAAGATGTTTTACCAATACATTAATGCTAAAAGGTTAGTTAAGGAAAAAGTGGGACCTATCAGAGATGAAGATGGAAACTTGTGTGTAGATGCAGTGGCTGTGGGAAGGGTTTTGAATGAATATTTTGTCTCCGTGTTTACAAAGGAAAGGGAGGATGTAGATATAGTAGTCCAGGAGGAACACTGCAAGATATTGGATGGGATAGTCACAAAGAGAGAGGAAATACTCGAAGGGTTGAAATCCTTGAAAGTTGATAAGTCACCAGGGCCAGGTGGATTGTTCCCGAGGCTGCTGAAGGAAGTCAGGGAGGAGATAGCAGATGCTCTGAGGATGATTTTCCAATCTTCACTAGATACAGGGGAGGTACCGGAGGACTGGAGAAATGCAAACGTAGTTCCATTGTTTAAAAAGGATCAAAGGAAATGCCAAATAATTATAGGCCAGTTAGTCTTACATCAGTGGTGAGCAAATTAGTAGAATCAATCCTGAGAGATAGGATTAACTGTCATGTGGAAAGGCACGGACTAGTCAGGGATGGTCAGCATGGATTTGTTAAATGAAGGTCTTGCCGCACAAATTTGATTGAATTCTTTGAGGAAGTGACAAGAAGGGTTGATGAAGGTAGTGCAGTGGATGTTGTGTACATGGATTTGAGCAAGGCACTTGACAAGGTCCCACATGGCATATTGGTCAGGAAAATAAAAGCCCATGGGATTCAGGGTAATGTGGCAAACTGGATAAAAGGTTGGCTTTGTAACAGGAAACAAAGGGTAATGGTCGATGGATGCCCTTGCGAATGGAAAGTTGTCTCAAGTGGTGTTCCACAGGGCTCAGTATTGGGACCCTTGCTCTTTGTGTTATATATTAACGATTTAGATGTGAATGTGGGGGGCACGATTGGGAAATTTGCAGATGACACAAAGATTGGCTGAGTAGTGGATACTGTAGAGGATAGCCATAATCTCCAAAACGCTATAGATGGGTTGGTGGAGTGGGCGGTAAAGTGGCAGATGGATTTTAACGTAGAGAAGTGTGAGGTCATACATTTAGGGAGGTCAAACAGTTATAGGGATTACACAATAAATGGGAATATACTAAAAGGTGTAGATGAAGTGAGAGATCTTGGTACAAGTACACAGGTCCCTGAAGGCAGCAGTTCAAGTAGACAAGGCTCTGCTCCTCTCACCCATTCTAATCTGTCTCTCTCTGAACTCACTGCACTCCGTTCTCTCAGGTCCAACCCCAACATTGTCATCAAACCCGCTGACAAGGGTGGTACTGTTGTTGTCTGGCGCATTGACCTCTACCTCGCGGATGCTGAGCGTCAACTCGCAGACACTTCCTCCTACCTCTCCCTGGACCATGACCCCACCACAGAACATCAAGCCATTGTTTCCAGGACTGTCACTGACCTCACCTCCTCTGGAGATCTTCCTCCCACAGCTTCCAACTTGATAGTCGCCCAACCTCGGACGGCCCGCTTCTACCTCCTACCCAAAATCCACAAACAGAACTGTCCTGGCAGACCGATCGTGTCAGCCTGTTCCTACCCCACGGAACTCATTTCTCGTTATCTTGACTCCCTTCTCTCTCCCCTTGTCCAGTCCCTTCCCACCTACATCCGTGATTCCTCTGACACCTTACGTCACATCAACAATTTCCAGTTCCCTGGCCCCAACTGCTTCCTCTTCACCATGGATGTCCAATCCCTCTACGCCTCCATCCCCCACCAGGATGGTCTGAGGGCCCTTAGCTTCTTCCTTGAACAATCCCCATCCACCACTACTCTCCTCCGTCTGGCTGAACTTGTTCTCACACTGAACAATTTCTCCTTTAACTCCTCTCACTTCCTCCAAATAAAAGGTGTGGCTATGGGTACCCGCATGGGCACCAGCTATGCCTGTCTCTTTATGGGGTATGTGGAACATTCCTTGTTCCAGTCCTACTCCGGCCCCCTCCCACAACTCTTTCTCTGGTACATCGATGATTACTTCGGTGCTGCTTCATGCTCTCGTCGGGACCTAGAAAAATTTATTAATTTTGCTTCCAATCTCCACCCCTCCATCATTTTCACATGATCCATCTCTGACACTTCCCTTCCCTTCCTTGACCTCTCTGTCTCAATTTCTGATGATAGACTGTCCACCAATATCCATTACAAGCCTACCGACTCCCACAGCTACCTCGACTACAGCTCCTCACACCCCGCTTCCTGTAAGGACTCCATCCCATTCTCTCAGTTCCTTCGCCTCCATCGCATCTGTTCTGATGATGCTACCTTCAAAAACAGCTCCTCTGACATGTCCTCCTTCTTCCTTAACCGAGGTTTTCCACCCACCGCCGTTGACAGGGCCCTCAACCGTGTCCGGCCCATATCCCGCGCATCCCCCCTCACGCCTTCTCCTCCTTCCCAGAAACATGATAGGGTCCCCCTTGTCCTCACTTATCACCCCACCAGCCTCCGCATTCAAAGGATCATCCTCCGCCATTTCCGCCAACTCCAGCATGATGCCACCACCAAACACATCTTCCCTTCACCCCCCCTGACGGCATTCCGTAGGGATCGTTCCCTCCGGGACACCCTGGTCCACTCCTCCATCATCCCCTACTCCTCAACCCCCACCTATGGCACCTCCCCATGCCCACGCAGAAGATGCAACACCTGCCCCTTCACTTCCTCTCTCCTCACCGTCCAAGGGCCCAAACACTCCTTTCAAGTGAAGCAGCATTTCACTTGCATTTCCCCTAACTTAGTCTACTGCATTCGTTGCTCCCAATGCGGTCTCCTCTACATTGGAGAGACCAAACGCAAACTGGGCGACCGCTTTGCAGAACACCTGCGGTCTGTCCGCAAGAAAGACCCAAACCTCCCTGTCGCTTGCCATTTTAACACTCCACCCTGTTCTCTTGCCCACATGTCTGTCCTTGGCTTGCTGCATTGTTCCAGTGAAGCCCAACGCAAACTGAAGGAACAGCACCTCATCTTCCGACTAGGCACTTTACAGCCTTCCGGGCTGAATATTGAATTCAACAACTTTAGATCTTAAACTCTCCCTCCCCCCATCCCCACCCCGTTTCTCCCCCCTCCCTTTTTTTTCAATAATTTATATAGATTCTTCTTTTCCCACCTATTTCCATTATTTTTAAATCTAAAACTAAAACCTTGTTAGTCTTTCCACCCCAGCCCCACTAGAGCTGTACCTTGAGTGTCCTGTCTTCCATTCTTAATTAGCACTTTTCTTAGACAAATATCACCACCTTCAACACCTCTTGATCCTTTTGTCTGTGACATCTTTTGATTATCTGCTCCTATCACTGCTTGCTTATCTCCACAATCACCACACCCTCAACTTCTCTCTCCCCCCACCCCCCAACCTTAAACCAGCTTATATTTCACCTTTCTCCTAACTATGCTTCAGTTCTGCCGAAGGGTCGTGAAGACTCGCAACGTTAACTGATTTCTTCTCCACCGATGCTGCCAGACCTGCTGAGTTTTTCCAGGTAATTCTGTTTTTGTTAAGGCATATGGAATGCTCTCCTTCATTGGCAGAGGTATGGAATCTAAAAGTAAGGATATAATTTTTGGATTATATAAAACACTGGTGAGGCCACAACTGGAGTATTGTGTACAGTTCTGGTCACCACATTACAGGAAGGATGTAATAGCTGTGGAGAGAGTGCAGAGGAGGTTTACAAGAATGTTGCCAGGGTTAGAAAAGTGTAGCTACGAGGAGAGATTGGATAGGTTGGGGTTATTTTCCTTAGAACAAAGAAGGCTGAGAGGTGACTTGATTGAGGTATACAAAATTATGAGTGGACAGGATAAAATTGTTTCCCTTGATGGAGAATTCTAGAACCAGGGGACATAGATTCAAGATAAGTGGCAGAAGGTGTAGGGGGACATGAGGAAGAACTTTTTTACGCAGAGAGTAGTGGGTGTCTGGAATTCGCTGCCCAAGTTGGTGGTAGAGGAAGAAACTCTAAATTCATTTAAAAGGTACCTGGATCTGCACCTAAAGTGCTGTAAGCTGCAGGGCTATGGGCCGGCTGCAGGAAGGTGGGATTAGAAAGGGCACCTGGGTGTCCTCAGGCTGGCATGGACAAGATGGGCCGAATGGCCTCCTTCTGTGCTGTAACTTTTCTATGGTTCTATGTCCCCTCTAATTCTTCTACCAATCACCTTAAATTTATGCCCCCTGGCAATTGACCCCTCAGGTAGGGGAAACAAGTTTTCCCTGTCTACTCTATCTCGGCCCCTCATAATTTTGTACTCCTCAGTCAGGTCACCCCTCAGCCTCCTCTGTTCTAAGGAAAACAACCCTAGCCTATCCAATCTCTCCTCATAGCTGCAATTTTCAAGCCCTGGCAACATTCTTGTAAATCTCCTCTGCACTCTCTCCAGAGCAATGATGTCCTTCCTGTAATGTGGTGGCCAGAACTGTACACAAAATTCCAGCTATGGCCTAACCAGCGTTTTATACAGTTCCAGCATTACATCCCCGCTTTTGTATTCAATACCTCACCCAATAAAGGAAAGCATCCCATCTGCTTTCTTGGTCACCTTGTCCACCTGTCCTGCCACCTTCAAGTAATTCTGTAAAAACACGTACCTCTTTCACGAAGCCGCCCTTGCCTCTCTTCAGCTGCCGGGTGTCCCAAGACCCAGGAAACCCGGCCAACCAGGGTCAAACCTGGGAGGCAGATAAAATGTGAGGCATTCAACCTCTTTATAATCCGTAATTAACCAACCAACCTATTGGGAGTGGGGCCACTTGTCCCACTCCCCTGTTCCCTCCTTTAGCGGGGACCCAGTGTCAAGTGCTTTGTGTCTGAATTTGGGAATTTTATCATTTTTACAGCCCGCCCCACTAAAGCCCACCCACATTTGGGGGCTAATTCCCCCTCTATCTGTCCACAACATAGAAAACTCTGGTCCATATAAAGCAGGGCATCTTTGCCCATTCTACCAGTAGACGGTGGTGTAGTGGTAATGTTGTTGGATTAGTAATCCAGGGATTTAGGCTAATATTCCTAGGGATATGGGTTAAAATCCCACCATGGTAGCTAGTGGAATATAAATTCAGTTAATTAATCTGGAATATAAATCTAGTCTCAGTAATGGTGACCATGAAACTCTTATCGATTGTCATAAAAATCTATTGAGGGAAGGAAATTTACCATCTGATTTACATGAGACTCCAGATCCACAGGAATGTGGTTGACTCTCATACTGGCCTCTGAAATGACCTAGCAAGCCACTCAGTTCAAGGGCAATTAGGTATGGGCAACAAATGCTGGCCTTGCCATGCCCACATCCCATGAAAGAATAAATAAAGTCTACTATTGGATCCTAATCCACCATTCAATTAGATCCTGGTTGATCTACATCTCAACTCCATCTGCCTGATTTCATTTGCTTTAATACATGAACTCTATCACCCTATTTATTGTGAGCAATGTCATGGGATGTGAGCTAGCTAGCACAGAAGAGGGCTGATTGAACTATGCTTCAGGAATGAATCATACACCACAGAGGGAGGCCATTTGGCCCATCGTGTCTGTGCCAGCTCTTTTTAAGAGCTCTCCAATGAATGCCTCTCTCCCCACCCACCCCTGCTGTCAGCTGTGGCTCAGCATGTAGCATATTGGTGTCATATTGTGATGACAAAGTGATCCGCACTGAGAGTGTGACTGATGATCTTAAATTGGCTGTCTGTGTAATTCTTAGCACACTAAGGATTGTTCAACAAGTGCTGTCCAATCGTGGAATCACATCTAAAGTTGGACATTGTGTTCTGAGTTTTGCAAGCACAGGCTGGTTGAGTATGGTCTGTACTTTGCCTACTGCAAACAGATGAAGCAATTGGCTCACTTAGCTTGCTAGAAGCTCCCTATGTTCATAGGCAGGGAGCTGACCTCTGCAAGCAAAAGGAACATGTCCAGGCATTGTGTCTTTTTTGAATTAAACAAAAGTATGGAGGAGACGGTAGTTCCCTTGTGCATTCTCCTTGGCAATGCCTCAGCCAATCAGAGTCAACATGCCAACCAATCAGCACCCTCTTTTCATGCAGTATAAATTGTTGTTCTCTCTGAGATTTGGTATTCTTGCGAACCTGTTCTGATGAGTGCAAGATGAGAAGTTTTGACAGTATGTCTGTTTTTTTCAGCAATACTCAAGTTCTGTGCTATCAAGTGAATAGATGGCTTTCAGGAAGGTGGTGGAGTAGTGATAATGTCACTGAAGTAGTAATCCAGGCTCTGGGTACATGGGTTCAAATCCCACCATAACAGTTAGTAGAATTTAAGTTCAGTTCATTAAACCTGGAAAATAAAGTTGCTCAGTAATGTTGGCCATGAGAACCATCATTGATTACTGTAAAAACTCACCCGGGCTCACTAATGCCCTTTAGGGAAGGAAATCTGCCATCCTTACCTGGTGTCAGGTAAAAGCTGATTATAGCCACGAATTACTTACAGACATATTGAACTTTTTAAGGAAGACATGTGTGTTTTTAAAGAAATACAAACAAAGACACTGAGCAGAAGATGGCTGATAATGTAAAGTGACCACGTTCTGGAAAGTTCTTGTGTGGATTATACTGACAGACCTGTCCTGAGAGAACATGGAATATCGTACCTGAAAAGGTGTCACGGCCCTCCTCCAAGCAGAGACACTTGAATGGGAGATAGGAAAGATGCAAGAGACTGAACTTTAACCTTCTGTGGTGTGGAGACAAAAGACGGATTACCACGACTCAGCCGTCACCCAAAAATGCACCTCCTGTTGATTTATATCTCAGAATGTGTAAATAGTTCTGAGATTAATGTAAAACGACTATTTCTTCTCCTGGAATACACAGGGGAAAAACAAAAGGTTAAAAAGCTAGTTGCAGCGCAGTGCAGTGTGTGCTGCCCTGCTGTGAGAGTGACAGCACAAGAAGACTAACTAGTCACCCTGTAGTTACAGACAAAGTCTCTCTCTCTCTCTGTCTCTCTGTTGCTGGAGGTAAGTTCACCAGAAGCCATCCTGCAGAACCATGTGTCTCCAAACCAACTGCTAAAACTGGCAAAATCAGCTCTACTGGAACCATTCAACTTAATAGTAGCAACTGGCCGCTAACTATGCCTCACGGACAAGCCAAAGACTGATTTGTATATTTTTAAAAACTTTTATTTGGACACTTAAGTTCTCCTTTCTGATCTGTGTGTATGTGTGTTGTGTTTTTATTATTTTTTCTCGGGTTTTAGTGACTAGCAAACTTACTCTTTCTTTGACTCAAGAAAGCCTGATTGAATTGGCTCCTTCTAAAAGATGAATACATTTGAACTGGGGAAAATGTCCCCACGGGAGAAGGGATCCCTTTAAATGAACTTGTTGCGACCAACCGAGGGGGTTGAATAAAGAAGGGGAGCCAGCTCATTCCTCCTCACCCGGAAGCCTAACAAAATCGGGGTCCCAAGCCTGGGGACCTCACCCGGGGACCAGTCCTAATGCTGGCCTGGCCTACGTGTGACTCCAGACCCACAGCATTGATGCTGACTCTTAACTGCCCTCTGAAATGGCCTAGCAAGCCACTCAGCTCAGGGGTAATTAGGGATGGGCAACAAGTGCTGGCCTTCCTAGTGATGCTCTCATCCCATGAAAGAATAAATGAAAAAAAAAATTCCGTCGGTGTTAATCGATACAGTGGGCAGTTGAAGCCCTAACGCGGTTCCTGTGAGAACATTGAGGCCCAATGGCCCCACGCGGAACCCATGAAGTAAACTGAAAATGTGTAGGTTTCTGGGTCTCTTCCAGGCTTGGCCATTAAAATCGCACGGGGACCATGACTATGTCACAGGCCACCGACATTTTCATATTAACGCGGTGCCTCCCTAACCCCGCCCCTGGTTCCCCCTGAGACCGAAGACCTCGACAGTCAAAATGGCGGCAGGGAGAGGTGCATCAGGAAATCCGTGGGAAGCCATTTTAATCACGTTGTGCTCTACTCCCGCCGCAGGGCAAGCAGGGCTTAAAATCTCTGTTTGTGGAACCCTCTCCCAGATGGTGCCTGCCCAGAACTTCCTCCGTTATATCGAACTAGAAAAACAGAGCACCTCTTGATGTGAGGCTCTCCAGTCCCCTCCCTCCACTCCCGGGTAACCCAGGATAAATCAACTTGCGTGGACATGGTGCCCTTAATGGCTTCACCAGAGTGTTACTAAACACAATTTGACACTGGGGAGATATTAGGGCAGAGGACCAGAGTTCGGTTTTAAGGAGCTTCTTAAAGGAGGAGAGGCGGAGAAGTTTAGGGAAGGAATTCCAGAGCTTAGGGCCCCCAGGCAGCTGAAGGCACGGCCGCCAATGGTGGAGCGATGGGAATCAGGGGATGTTCAAGAGGCCGGAATTGGAGGAGCGTAGAGATCCCAGAGGGTTGTGGAGTTGGGGGAGATTACAGAGATAGGGAGTGACGGTGAGGACCTGGAGGGATTTGGACACAAGGGTGAGAATTTTAAAATCAAGATGTTGCTTGACCGGGAGCCAGTGTGGGTCAGCGAGCACAGGGGGTGATAGGGGAACGGGATTCGGTGTGAGTTAGGACACTGGCAGCAGAGTTTTGGATGACCTCAAGTTTACGGAGGGTAGAATGTGGGAGGCCAGCCAGGAGGGTGTTGGAATAGTCGCGTCTGGAGGCAACAAAGGCAGGAATGAGGGTTTCCACAGAGGATGAGCTGTGGCCGGGATGGAGTCGGGCGATGTTGCAGAGGGGGAAATAAGCGGTCTCAGTGATGGCGCGGATATGAGGTCAGGAGCTCATCTCGGGGTCAAACATGACACTGGGGGTTTTTTAATGACCTCCTTTGTAATGTGGATGTAATTGGACAGTGCTGGGAAGTAACCTTTGGAGGTTTTCCTGGGATACTGCTCCTCTCTATCAAATTCAACCAATTACCCTTGGAATCTGGAGGTTTTTCTAACTTTTCCTCTGATACGAAAGGAATCAGCATTTCTACAATGTTCCCTCAGTGCCTCGTCGACCATGAATAGCCACAGGACTGAAGATGTGGCTCGACCAGAGCGCTGTGCATTCTCAGCATGACAACTGAAATTCTACTCGCCTCATTGACAAATATCATTCAGATCTGAATGTCGAAACCTTCAATGTTACTTCTGCTGCCGCCTGACTCGAGCATTCCAATGCTTTACCTCCTAGAATCTCACTTGCACACTCTGTAAACATGAGGTCATCCGATCACCATGATCACTGACCTGCACTGACACCCAATCCGGCAGTGCATCCATTTTAAAATTGTTAACTTTATCTGCATCTTCTTCTGTGGCCTTGTTGTACCCTCCCTATCTCTGTAATCTCCTCCAGCCCGCGCAACTCTCTGAGATCTCTGCGCTCCTCCAATTCCAGCCTCTCGAGCATCCCCCTGATTCCCATCGCTCCACCATTGGCAGCCGTGCCTTCAGCTGCCTGGGCCCTCAGCTCTGGGATTCCCTCCCTAAACATGTATGCCTCACCCTCCTAGGCCCAACCATCTTCAGCTTCTTCATCAATGACCTCCCTTCCATCATAAGGTCATAAGTGGGGATGTTCAGCTTATATTTCACCCCTTTCCTATTTCTACTTAGTTCTGTTGAAGGGTCATGAGGACTCGAAACGTCAACTTTGCTCTTCTCCGCCGATGCTGCCAGACCTGCTGAGTTCTTCCAGGTAATTCTGTTTTTGTTTTGGATTTCCAGCATCTGCAGTTTTTTTGTTTTTATCTCTGTGTTTAATTGACTGCCACTCCTCTTCAAGAAATGCCTACCTTGAAGAAGTTTTGATCTACTCTCCGTCAGGATTTTCGAATCTCTCTTCTGCCTTGTTCACCTTTATTGCTTCCCATTTCTATCCTGGTGTTTGACAAGGTGTTTACTAAAACCCGCTTTCACAGCCATATTTCCTTTCTCAGTGACTGTCTCCATCTCCGACTTACCCCACGTGGATTTCAACTGAAATTCCATCCCTCTTGTTTCGAACCCACCCAGGATTACAGGTATCTCCGGGACATAAAACGTTTCTCGGACTGCTGTTCCCGTCACATCCTGAGATCCACACTCAGTCCCATGCGCTGCCATATGAACACACTCGACCTCTCCCTCCAGCAGCACCGCCGCACCCTTTGTCAAAGCTGCGCATGCCCCCAGTTTCATTTTATTCTTCGCCTCATCCGTCGCCTCAACAAGAAACTTTTTCTCTTTCTCTCAAGTGCTAAGGAACGCAAGCTCCAGCAACTCATCGACTCCAACACCCATCTGGGACCCTCCACCCCTGCTTGTCCCTCCGTCCCCACCCCATCTTACAATCCCAGCCCCAGCCGCGTATTCACTATACCCCCTGACCTTCCCCTCTCCGATGCTGAACGTTCAGTGCTCAGCAAAGGACTTAGTTTCACACCCTTACGCCCTCATCTCAATGAATTTCGGGCTCGGCACGATGCTGAACTCTTCTTCCACCGTCTTCGTCTCCGTGCTTACTTCTTTGGGCAGGAGTCCTCTCCCCGTTCAACGGATCCTTTTACCCACCTCCAATATTCTCCCTCCACCTGGACCCCTCCCTCTGGATTCTTACCTTCTCTTGATCTTTTCATTGAGAACTGTCGGCGTGACATTAGCCGTCTCAATTTCTCTGCTCCTCTCACCCATTCTAATCTGTGTCTCTCTGAACTCACTGCACTCCGTTCTCTCAGGTCCAACCCCAACATTGTCATCAAACCCGCTGACAAGGGTGGTACTGTTGTTGTCTGGCGCACTGACCTCTACCTCGCGGAGGCTGAGCGTCAACTCGCAGACACTTCCTCCTACCTCTCCCTGGACCATGACCCCACCACTGAACATCATGCCATTGTTTCCAGGACTGTCACTGACCTCATCTCCTCTGGAGATCTTCCTTCCACAGCTTCCAACTTGATAGTCGCCCAACCTCGGACGGCCCGCTTCTACCTCCTACCCAAAATCCACAAACAGAACTGTCCCGGCAGACCGATCGTGTCAGCCTGTTCCTGCCCCACGGAACTCATTTCTCGTTATCTTGACTCCCTTCTCTCTCCCCTTGTCCAGTCCCTTCCCACCTACATCCGTGATTCCTCTGACACCTTACGTCACGTCAACAATTTCCAGTTCCCTGGCCCCAACCGCCTCCTCTTCACCATGGCCGTCCAATCCCTCTACACCTCCATCCCCCACCGGGATGGTCTGAGGGGTCTCAGCTTCTTCCTCGAACAGAGGCCCGAACAATCCCCATCCACCACTACTCTCCTCTGTCTGGCTGAACTTGTTCTCACTGAACAATTTCTCTTTTAACTCCTCTCACTTCCTCCAAATAAAAAGTGTGGCTATGGGTACCCACATGGGCCCCAGTTATGCCTGTCTCTTTATGGGGTATGTGGAACATTCCTTGTTCCAGTCCTACTCCGGCCCCCTCCCACAACTCTTTCTCCGATACATCGATGATTACTTCGGTGCTGCTTCATGCTCTCGTCAGGATCTGGAAAAATGTATTAATTTTGCTTCCAATTTCCACTCCTCCATCATTTTCACCTGGTCCATCTCTGACACTTCCCTTCCCTTCCTTGACCTCTCTGTCTCAATTTCTGGTGATAGACTGTCCACCAATATCCATTACAAGCCTACCGACTCCCACAGCTACCTCGACTACAGCTCCTCACACCCCGCTTCCTGTAAGGACTCCATCCCATTCCCTCAGTTCCTTCGCCTCCGTCGCATCTGTTCTGATGATGCTACCTTCAAAAACAGTTCCTCTGACATGTCCTCCTTCTTCCTTAACCAAGGTTTTCCAACCACGGTCGTTGACAGGGCCCTCAACCGTGTCCGGCCCATATCCCGCGCATCCTCCCTCACGCCTTCTCCTCCCTCCCAGAAACATGATAGGGTCCCCCTTGTCCTCAATTATCACCCCACCAGCCTCCGCATTCAAAGGATCATCCTCCGCCATTTCCGCCAACTCCAGCATGATGCCACCACCAAACACATCTTCCCATCACCCCCCCGGCAGCATTCCGTAGGGATCGTTCCCTCCGGGACACCCTGGTCCACTCCTCCATCACCTCCTACACCTCAACTCCCTCCCACGGCACCTTCCTATGCAACCGCAGAAGGTGCAACACCTGCCCCTTTACCTCCTCCCTCCTCACCGTCCAAGGGCCCAAACACTCCTTTCAAGTGAAGCAGGATTTAACTTGTATTTCCCCCAACTTAGTCTACTGCATTCGCTGCTCCCAATGCGGTTTCTTCTACATTGGAGAGACCAAACGCAAACTGGGTGACCGCTTTGTAGAACACCTGCGGTCTGTCTGCAAGCATTACCCAAACCTCCCTGTCGCTTGCCATTTTAACACTCCACCCTGTTCTCTTGCCCACATGTCTGTCCTTGGCTTGCTGCATTGTTCCAGTGAAGCCCAACGCAAACTGGAGGAACAGCACCTCATCTTCCGACTAGGCTCTTTACAGCCTTCCGGGCTGAATATTGAGTTCAACAACTTTAGATCTTGAACTCCCTCCCCCCATCCCCACCCCCTTTCCGTTTCTTCTCCCTCCCTTTTGTTTTTTCCAATAATTTATATAGATTTTTCTTTTCCAAACTATTTCCATTATTTTTAAATGTATTCCACCCTCTGTTTATTTCACCCCACCCCCACTAGAGCTGTACCTTGAGTGTCCTGCTCTCCACTCTTAATTAGCACATTCTTTAGATAATATCACCACCTTCAACACCTCTTTGACCTTTTGTCTGTGACATCTTTTGGTTATCTCCACCTATCACTGCTTGCTTGTCCCAACAACACCCCACCCTTTCTTCCCCACCACCTCCCCCCCAACCCCCACCTTATACCAGCTTATATTTCATCTTTTTCCTATTTCTACTTAGTTCTGTTGAAGGGTCATGAGGACTCGAAACGTCAACTTTGCTCTTCTCCGCCGATGCTGCCAGACCTGCTGAGTTTTACCAGGTATTTCTGTTTTTGTGTGGGGATGTTCGCTGATGATTACACAATGTTCAGCACCATTTATGACTCCTCACACACTGAAGCAGTCCATGTCCAAATGCAGCAAGACCTGGACAATATCCAGGCTTGGGCTGACAAGTGGCAAGTAACATTCACGCCACACAAGTGCCAGGCAATGACCATCTCCAACAAGACAGAAATCTAACCACCAATCCTTGACAATCAACGGCATTACCATTGCTGAATCCCCCACTATCAACATCCTGGGGATTACCATTGACCAGAAACTGAACTGGACCAGCCATATAAATACTGTGGCTACAAGAACAGGTCAGAGGCTAGGAATTGTGCAACAAGTAACTCACCTCCTGACTTCCCAAAGCCTGTCCACCATCTACAAGGCACAAGTCAGGAGTGTGATGGGATACTCCCCACTTGCCTGGATGACGGCAGCTCCAACCACACTGTTACAGACCGGAGGGATATTAATTTAAACAGCTCTGATTTCTCCTCTCACCACCCGTCTGTAAACAGAAAGGTGTTGTTGATTTTTGAATTGCCCCTTTATAAGTGGTGGTGTACTTTCCCCAGCCCTTCAGTTTTGGAGTTACACACGAACCTAGGAACAAGGAGCAGGGAGGAGGCCATTCAGCCCCTCGAGCCTGCTCCGCCATTTAATAAGACCATGATTAATCTGATAGTAACCTGAAATCTGCATTCCGCCTACCCCTGATAACCTATCATCTCCTTGCTTACCAAGAATCTATCTGCTTCTGCCTTAAAAATATTCAAAGACTCTGCTTCCACCGCCTTTTCAGGAAGAGAGTTCCAAAGACTCACAACCCTCTGAGTGAGAAAATTTCACCTCATCTCAGTTTTAAATGGGCGACCCCTTATTTTTAAACAGTGACCCCCTATTTCTAGATTCCCCCACAAGAGGAAACATCCTCTCCACATCCACCCTGTCAAGACCCCTCAGGATCTTAAAGGTTTCAATCAAGTCGCCTCTCACTCTTCTAAACTCCAGCGGATACAAGCCTAGTCTGTTCAACCTTTCCTCATGAGACAACCCGCCCATTCCTGGTATTAGTCTGGTAAACCTTCTCTGAACTGCTTCCAACGCATTTACATCCTTCTTTAAATAAGGTGACTAATACTGTACACAGTACTCCAGATGTGGTCTCACTAGTGCCCTGTACAACTGAAGCATAACCTTTGTATTCAATTTTCCCTCACAATAAACGATAACATTCTATTATCCTAATTACTCACTGTACCTGCATACTAGCCTTTTGCGATTCATGCACTAAGTCACCCAGATCCCTCTGCATTTCAGAGCTCTGCAATCTCTCACCATTTAGATCATATGCTTCTCTTTCATTCTTCCTGCCAAAATAGACATATTCACATTTTCCCAAATTGTACCCCATTTTCCAGACCTTTGCCCACTCAACTAACCTATTAATAACCCCACAGCAAACTTGAGATAAGGTAAATAAGAGGGTTGGTTTAATTTACACATACATGCGCAGGAAAGAGGTTTCGCAACACCTGTCCCTTTTTGCACTCATACAATAACAGAAGGATAAGGGAAAGAAAGGGGTACAGGGCTAGACCATGATGAAAATAAGAGTTATGGCTTCACGTGAGTCCAGAGTTAAAAGTCCAATGGCACATTCCTTCAGCAGTTAGCAGGCTGAACTGTCGCTGGGTCAAAACCCTGGAACTCCCTCCCTAACTTTTATTTTATTCATTCACGGGATGTGGGCGTCACTGGCTGGGCCAGCATTTATTGCCCATCCCTAATTGCCCCTTGAGAAGGTGGTAGTGAGCTGCCTTCAGTCCATGTGGTGTAGGTACACCCACAGTGCTGTTAGGGAGGGAGTTCCAGGATTTTGACCCAGCGACAGTGAAGGAACGGCCGATATATTTCCAAGTCAGGATGGTGAGTGGCTTGGAGGGGAACTTCCAGGTGGTGGTGTTCCCATGTGTCTGCTGCCCTTGTCCTTCTAGATGGTAGTGGTCGTGGGTTTGGAAGGTGCTGTCTAAGGAGCCTTGGTGAATTCCTGCAGTGCATCTTGTAGATGGTACACACACTGCTGCTACTGTGTGTCGGTGGTGGAGGGAGTGAATGTTTGTGGATGGGGTGCCAATCAAGCAGAGCTGCTTTGTCCTGGATGGTGTCAAGTTTCTTGAGTGTTGTGGGAGCTGCACTCATCCAGGCAAGTGGAGAGTATTCCATCACACTCCTGACTTGTGCCTAAATGCAAGGTTCACCAAGATTTGGACTCGGATCGCTGGATTCAGAGTCCAGAGTGCTCCATTACACCATGGAGCAGCACTGTGGGTGTACCAACAACACATGGACTGCAGCGGTTCAACAAGGCAGATCACCGCCACCTTCTGAAGGGCAATTAGGGATGGGCAATAAATGCTGGCCCAGCCAGCAACGCCCACGTCCCATGAATGAATAAAAAAAATGCCCCTTAAAACCAACGTCTTTGACCGAACTTTTTGTCCAGCTGGCTTAATATTGCCTGTGTGGCTCCCTGTCTAACGTTGCTATGTAACTGTGAGGAAGATATTTTATCACGTTAGAACTGCTATACAACTATAAGTTCTTGTAGAAATGCAAACTATTGTTGCTGTGATCTCATTTCCTGCCTGTTCTCCTGTTCCCTTTAATATTTTTGGATTTTGTTTCTGGCAGCTGACATCCTGATTGATGTAAAAGACTTACAGGCAGGGTGCCGCTGGTTGTAAGTTTTATGAGTCCAGCATTAGAGCTGCCAAGAGCCAGCCCTCCTAACCTGCCGCCCTTCAAAACCCATTACTTAGGCGACGAAAATTTGTTGACAAATGATTTCCTGTGAACAAAATCACGTCAAGCGCGTTGTTTGTGCTTGACACCAGCATAATGCAGATGATGCATGCCTCCTCCGTCTTCACTGCAGGAAGGGTATGGAAGCCGGGTTTGTGTGAGGCTTGCGAAAAAAAAGACAGGTTCATGTTCTGAGAGCGGACACCGTGTCATTTTTACACCTGGCATTGAATCACATAGAGGTTACAGCACAGGCACTGCCCAATTGGTCTCTGTCGATGGAGACACTCCCGCACATGGGCCTTCCCCCCACCCTCACGAACGCGTTTTGACAGGGCAGATGCTGTGAGGCCGGCATTTTCTGGTCCGGCCAGCAGGGGGTGGTGGTGGAGTGCATTGTCGACGGCGGGCGGGACCGGAAAATTTGGAGGGCCGTTGACTTCTAACGGCTTCTCCAAAACTTTCCCGTCCTGACCACGACGATACCCGCCCGGTGTCGGGGCCCAGAAAACCCCCTCCCCGAGAGGTTGTTCCGAGAATTTAGAACAACGGGGGCCCAGTCTCAAGTTAAGGGGGCCGACCATTTAGGGACTGAGATGGGGAGAAATTTCTTCACTCAAGGGGTTGTGAATCTTTGGGATTTTTTTACCCCAGAGGGTTGTGGATGCTCCATCGTTGAATATACTTAAGGCTGAGACAGACAGATTTTTGGTCTTTCAGGGAATTAAGGGATATGGGGAATGGGCGGGAAAGTGGAGGTGAAGCCCAAGATCAACCATGATCGTATTGAATGGTGAAGCAGGCTCGATGGGCCGACTGGTCTACCCCTGTTTGTATTTCTAGTGTTCTTATTGCCAACCTCTTTTCTCCAACCTATCAGCCTATCCTTCTATTCCTTTCTCCCTCATGTGTTTATCCAGCTTCCCCCTTAAATGTATCGATACTATTCACCTCGACCACTCCCTGTGGGAGCGAGTTCCACATTCTCCCCACTCTCTGGGTAAAGGAGTTTCTCCTGAATTCCCCATTGGGTTTATCAGTGACAACCTTAGTTTTACGTTCACTGGTTTTGGATTTGGATAATGCCCACCTAAGAGTCACATCCTGCCACTGTTTGTATTCAACCAGCAGTGGGCAGTGGACTCGCCGTGCATGGAGACTGACAAGCCTATTGGGGAGGGGTGGGGGGAACTGTCACAGAAACATAGGAGCAGGAATAGGTCATTCGACCCTTTGAGCCATTCAGTATGTTCATGGCTGATCCTCGATCTCAACGCCACACTCCTGCTCTCTCCCCCCATACCCCTTGACGCCTTTAGAGTCTAAAATGCCTGATTGAGGGACCCAGCATTGGGAGGCGTGGGACCCACTGACAGTCAGCCCCCTGCCCTTTCCTCTGACTGCCTCCCCCCCCTTCCCCCTCACCTCATTGGTGACCACCCCTCCGCACTCACTATCCTGCCCTCACTTGCTGTCCTCCAGGAACGATCCTGGTGAAGGCCCAAGTGCATTACCGGCAATAGCCACCGCTGCCAGTGGCGCTGTGGGTTATGGAAGGCTGCCGGCTTCTGATTGGTCGATAGCCCTCGAGAGTGGCATTTACACCTTATTATGTGAGGGTGGCGCGGGGAGGGGGAGGCTGGATGTCCTGGATTTAACTGTGCCCTCATGGAGCCAGGAGCCCCGGTGTCAGGGCTCCCGCTACCAATTAGGGGCTTAATTCCCTCGGGGTCCCGGAGGTTGGGTTGGCAGGGATGCTGCCAGTTTTGGTGGTGCTGCCCTCATTAAATTCCGCCCATCTTCTCTACCTCTTATCTGTTGAACACCAATATAATTTTGAAGGCTTCGATCAGGTCACTCCTCAGCCTTCTCTTTCTTCAAGAAAAGATTCCAAGCCAGTTCAGTCCTTCCTGATAGTTATAACCTTTCGATTCTCGTATATGTTTGTAAATCTTTTTTAACCTTCCCTCTGTTGACAGATCTGCTGTGTGTTTGCCGAATTTAGATCCCAGACGTCCAAAGGTTGTTGTTTGTTTTCTGTGATAAAGGCAAAAACTTCCTCCTGGTTTGGACTTTGAACTGTGCCAGATGGAACTTGTGGGAGAATCCAAACGTAGGGGCCATAAATACAAGATGTTGCTGAAAAGAGAGACAATGCTCTTGAAGCTTTTCGTGTTGCACTCGCCGGGACAGATGCAAGAATGCCAAATTTGAAAGGGAGCAACAATTTGTACCGCACAAAAGGGGTGCTGATTAGTTGGCAAGTTGGCTCTGATTGGTCAAGGTATTGACATGGATAATGCAGCGGGGAGCTGTTGCTCCCCCCCCCAATGCTTTTGTTCATTCAAAAAAGGTGCAATGCCTGGGCGTGTTCCTTTTGTCTGCAGAGGACAGGTCCCAGTACCTTCTAGCAGGTTAAGTGAGCTACTACATGGAGCCATCTGGGGGCCTCCGAGCTCTGGAATTCCCTACCTAACCCTCTCTGCCTCTCGCTCCTCCTTTAAGACGTTCCTTCTAACCGACCCCTTGGACTGAGCTGTGGGTCGCCCGTCCTGGTTTCACTTCGTGCGTCTCGGAGTCAAAAATAGTTGATAATGTTCTTGTTAAGTCAATTATTTTTCTTATGCCAATGTGGAGGGCCTTGGGAAATGTTATATTAAAGACACTATATAAATACAGGGCTGCTGTTATTCCTTTCTCCCCCATGTGTTTATCCAGCTTCCCTTTAAATGCCACTTTGCCTCAACCCACTCCCTGGGAACTCCCTGTTGGGTTCACTCGACTCTGCCCCCTACATTTCACAGCGGGGGGTTCTGCAGTTCGTCTCGCCTACCGCTAGAGGGCGCTCGGCCCTGGCGGGAGAGCATGCGCACGGCTCCGGCGAGGACGGCGCGAGAGCTGGGTTGGTGGGGGTGGGTATGGAGTGCGCAGGCGTGCGGGACGTCGGTCGGAGGCGGAGGAGCCAGCGAAGGCGGGGGTCACGAGGGGCGAAACTGAGGTGGAGGGTAGTACGCAGGCGCGCAAAGGGGCTGGTCGGTCAGTGAAGTCACGTGGGTCAGGCTGAAGGGGGAAAGCGCAGGCGCACAGGTGGTCAGCCAGAGGGGAGGAGCCCGCAGGGGAGAGGTCACGTGTCGAAATATTAGGTGGAGGGGCGTGCGCAGGTCCGCAGAAGGCCGGCCAGTCAGTTGAACAAGGGGGAGGAGCGAGACATCGAAGTGGTCACATGGGGGAAGCTGGGTAAGAGGAGGGAGTGCGCAGGCGCGCAGTCTTTCAGTTGGAAAAGGGGACGAGCCAATCAGAAGGAGCTCAGGTGGGCGAAGCTAGGTGTGGGGGAGTGCGCAGGCGCGTCGGAGGCCGGACAGGAAGAGCAGGAGGGCGGAGCCAGGCACGGAGAGGTCACGAGGGGGCAGGGGGGGGCTGGACTGGAGCGCAGTGACGTCAAGCCAGGCGGGGCGGGGTTGCGGCGGCGCAAGCTGCGCTGAGGGGCGTGGGCGGCGCGCACGCTGCGCTGAAGGGGCGTGGGCGGCGCGCACGCGGCGCTGAAGGGGAGGGGGGGTGGGGAGACGGCGTTGCTCCTGGTTACCGGCTGGAGGGGGACGGGAAGCCATTGATGTCGGCTGGAGCCGGTAATGGAGGCGGAGGAGAGAACGGAGCGGCCGCGGCTCCGGAGCAGCGGGAGGCGGTTGGCCTGATCGTCCGTTTGTGAAGTGAGCCTGAGGCCTTGGCGAAGCGATCCCGGGCTGAGGGAGAGCCGGCCAGCCCCGGCACTGGGTCGCTGTTCTTTTACCTGAGCCGAGATTTCCCCTGGAGAAGATGGCGAGTGAACCGCCGGCCCGCAGCCTGGACGACATCGACCTGTCCGCTCTCCGGGTAAGGGAAGCCCAGCTCCGGCTCTGAGAGGAAAGAAACCCCGTGTGTGTGTGTGTGAGCATCCCGAGGAAAACCCAGTGCCTGAAAACCCAGTGCCTGGAATCCCAGTGCCCAGGTTCCCCAGTGCCCGGAATCCCCAGTGCCCAGAATCCCAGTGCCTGGAATCCCAGTGCCCAGGTTCCCCAGTGCCCAGAATCCCAGTGCCCAGAATCCCCAGTGCCCGGAATCCCAGTGCCTGAAAACCCAGAGCCCAGAATCCCAGTGCCTGGAATCCCAGTGCCCAGGTTCCCCAGTGCCCGGAATCCCAGTGCCTGGAATCCCAGTGCCCGGAATCCCCAGTGCCCGGAATCCCAGTGCCTGAAAACCCAGAGCCCAGAATCCCAGTGCCTGGAATCCCAGTGCCCAGGTTCCCCAGTGCCCGGAATCCCAGTG
>NC_135912.1:9337256-9612256 GCF_964194155.1 Cetorhinus maximus | reverse complement strand
CTGATTTTAATGGCTCCCTTTCCAGACTGATCCCCACCCTTCCCCCCGACCCTTTCAAATTTCAGCACTACCTTGTGAAAAAAAACACTTTATATAAACTGTAGTCCCATCTCCAATCTCTCTTTCCTCTCCAGAACCATTGAAGGTGTTGTCACCGCCCAAATCCAAACCCATCTGTTTCACAACTTTGTCTTTGGACCCCTCCCAGTAAGTTTTCTGTCCCTGCCACAGCACTCGGGTGGCCCTTATTAAAGTCACAAATGACATCCAAAGTGACTCTGCCCATGACTCATCAGTTCTCATCCTTCTCGACTTGTCTGCAGCCTTTGACATGGTTAACCCAATCATCCTCCTTTAACATTCCCCCACCCCCCGCCCCCCGCCCCCCAGTGTTGTGGGACTGCCCACGCCAGGTTACTTATCCAGTCATGGCTGGAGGATCCCCTGCAGTAGCCATTCCCACTCCTGCACCATAATCACTTCAAGGATACAGCCTTACACCTCCTATTTCTCAGCTACACACTGTCCCTTGGTGAAATCATCTGAAAGCATGGCATAGTTTTCATTTGTTTATCGATGACACTAGCCTCCCCACCATATCTTTCTCCCCCTCCGCCATGGCTTTGTTACCTCCAGGTTCAATGTCCAATGCTCTCCTTGCTGGCCTCCAGCCTCCCACCCTCCATAAACTTGAGTTCACTTGAAACTCTGTTATCCATGTGCTAACTCGCAGCAAGTCCCATCCGCCCATCACGCTTGAGTTGCTGCTGCTCTTCAGTTTTACAATTTTCATGTCTCTCTAAGGCCTTGCCTCCTCTGAAGCCTTAGCACCCCTCTAGTTCTAGCCTCTTTGCTCCTCCATTGGCAGCCGTGCCTTCAGCTACCTTGGCCCTGAGCTCTGCAGTTTGCTCCCTGAATCCCTCTTTTGGTCACCTGTTCTAATATCTCCTTGTATGGCTTTGGTGTCAAGTGTTTTTTTTTTACATTAAATTGCATACGTAGACACAGGAAAAGACCACTCAGCCGCTCAAGCCTGTTCCACCATTCAATGAGACCATGGCTAATCTGTCACCTGACCCCATTCAACCACCTTAACAATGCACCTGTGAAGTGCCTTGGGATATTTTAACCACATTGAAGGTGCTATACAAATACAAGTTCTCGTTTCTCATGTTTCAGAGGTTACAGGAGAGATTCTTACGTGAAGCATAAAGTGTATGATTGAAACACATCATCCCCTTATCCTCAAGTGCATTGTACATGGTATGATCAATGTGTGCATGTCCAGAGGGGATCGATTTTTCTTTCAAATACTGAAGTATTTTGTTTAAAAAAGATGTATGTTTCATTTTAATATACCAAGGGGAAACCAATCAAGAGATGTACTTCCTGCTTGCGCTGTACTGAAAGTGTTCAGTAACAAAGTGGGGGGTGGCAGGGGACAAATTCCGAAGTTTATATTCCTTGTGCCTTTTGCAAGGTGTTGTTTAATTTGATAAGGAATGCGTCATATTTATAATGCAATTCAAATGCTTATGTTGTTCACCTCAGGTTTCTTTTTTGATGACCAATTTTTAATGCTTCCCCATGTGATTTTGCAGTAATAAGTGGAACACTTTAGTTGCGTACAGAAAAATGGGATGAAATTTTATGCTCGAGTCTGATTGAAGGGTTTGGATGGTCTCTTTATGGATGGCTGGGGGATGAATTCTGCTGCAGAATTGCTATGAGAATGGCCTAAAAACCGAATGGCGTGTCATTGAGTTCTTTTGGCAATGACACAGTCACATTTGTGGTGGTATCTTTGAAAACCTGGAATCTGGATGAAATTTCTCTGTCATTGGTCATGTGTGCATCATATTGAAGGGTCTGATCAGTGAAAGTGTGCCTTAGTTCTCTTGCAAGTGTCTCTGACTCATTGTCCATTGAAAATAGAGATCTTTCGGTATGATTTGGCAGAAATGACATGTTCAGCATGATGGTTATGGGCGAATTGGATATTTGTTGTGCTTGCGCCCAATCTGTCAAGGAGGCGGGCAGCAATTTCTTTTGTGCCTATCTGTTAATGTGTGTAGTACAAGTGTGGCAGGATTCTAATCAACAATCTGGTATTGATCATCATCCCCTAACCACATGGCTGATAAGGCAGCTGTGTGATTTCACTGTGAGTGCAGATTTGGAGAGAATCTCTCTCCTGATGTTTGACAGACTGTTCTGATTGAGCTATCATCATGTTTTGGACTCTGCAAAGGCATTTTGATTTCATGGTGTTAACGAGAGAGGTCCAGGTTTCATGGTGTGACTGCTCGTGCTGTGGGCAGTGCTGATCGAGAATTTGAGGCAATTTATTTGTTCTGAGTTCTTGACGATTGCAGCAAGGCCTGCTCACTGGTGATTGTTCCAGCAGTTGCTCTTCTTGACCAATGGGGGAACTGCTTGTGGTCAGTGAACAGCCACTTTTTTTTGACTGCCTCTAAGGAAGGATCAGAACAGAACCTTCCTTCAATTGACCAAGAGCTCCCACACCTCACAGCAGGACCAATGTGACTACATCCAAGTGAAGGACTACTTGTCGAACCTGTTGCACTCCTCAACAGTATGCTGTAGCCACGCCTCCACCCTGCACAACATGCTTACTTCCATAACTGAAGGCATGACAGAAAACCTTTGCCAAGTCTGCAGAAGAGGCTTTTTCTACCTGTTAAGGGAGGATGAATAGTGAGATTTATGGCGTACGAATCTTCAAAACTGTCTCCTGCAGCAAAACACATGAAAGCCAACTCGAGATGTTGCACTTGTGCCACCTCGTTCCAGCTTCACAATTTTCATCTATCTAGACCAGTGAACTCGAGGCGATGTAGCTGGGGGGGTGTACTCACATTCTGGTCACACGCCTCTCATTCGGCCATTTCGGAAAGCTGGTGTAGGCCAATACGATTATTCCAGAGGATCCCACTCGGATGTTGCAAGATTGACATACGACAGACTGAGGGGTTGCTGCAGTGCGCTGGCTGGCCCACTGATGCTGCAACCCTCCTGAGTGGGGGGTTATCTTCACAACACAACTGGCTAAAGTGTGCATACCAATCTGAAACAAATCAACCTGGCAATGACATAGACAAACTGTTTAAGGGAAAATTAGTTTGTTCAAACCAATTGCCTCCCTCTGTGGAAAACAATTATTGTCTTAACTTTCTAATTGTTTCTTAAATGAGTTATTTTGCGCCGACTTGAGAGACACCCCCCCCAACCCTGGGGGTTCAAAAAGACAAACCACTGCCACTTTCTATGGGTTACTCTGGGTGGGATACTCCTGGGTAGCAGAAGTAGGAAGAATACTTCCCATCTCAGCTACTTCCATGAGGTAAAGTTACAGGGAATGTTCAGAGCAGCTCCAGTATGCACTGTAGAATCACACTTTGAAGCTAGCTTCAGGGCATCTCTGGAGCTGCTGACCCCACGAAGCTAAATGATGTGCTGGGACAATTGAATTCCCAGCTGATGATGGGATATCTTATTATTCTTATTTGTAAGAAAAAAATAAATGAAGTCACTTGGGACTTTTTAAAAGAAGTGCTTTGTTATCCTAAGTGTGGGAAGAGGATTCAATTTTACTTTTTGTTCACTAAAAGATGGAGGGATATCTGCAGGTTTAGAGTAGATTGACGTAAGCGAGCTATTTGTGAATGTTGTGCATATCCCGACAGGGATACAAAATACACATTCCTTGCAACAATATGCATTGAAATAACACCTTTAGTGTTGTAAAATGTCCCAAGGAGCTTCAAAGGAGCATTAACAAACAAAAACAAAAATACCTGGAAAAATTCAGCAGGTCTGACAGCATCTGCGGAGAGGAACACAGTTAACGTTTCGAGTCCAAATGACTCTTCAACAGGACTAAGGGAAAATAGAAAAGAGGTGAAATTTAAGGTGGTGGGGGGTGGGTGGAACAGGTAGAGCTGGATAGAGGGCCAGTGATAGGTGGAGATAACCAAAAGATGTCATAGACAAAAGGACAAAGGAGGTGGTGATATTAGCTAAGAAATGTGCTAATGAGGACATTAAGGGTAGAAAGCAGGACGAGCAAGGGACAGATAGCCCTAGTGGGGGTGGAGTGGGGTTGGGGGGGACCAATCTCCACCTATCACTGGCCCTCTATCCAGCTCTACCTGTCTCACCCTCCCTTAAACCAGCTTATATTTCACCTCTTTTCTATTTTTCCTTGGTTCTGTTGAAGAGTCATACGGACTCGAAACGTTAACTGTATCCCTCTCCGCAGATGCTGTCAGACCTGCTGAGTTTTTCCAGGTATTTTTGTTTTTGTTCTAGATTTCCAGCATCCGCAGTATTTTGCTTTTATATTAGCAAACAAAAGTTGACTCTGACCATATAGGGTGATATTAGGGCAGCTGACCAAAAATGCGGCCAAAGAGATTTTAAGACAGTCTTAAAGGAGGCAGGAGAGGTTTAGAGAGAAAATTCTGTGGCTTAGAGCTTCAGCAACTGAAGGCTTGACTGCTAATAGTAGAGCAGTTAAAATCAGGAATGTGCAAGAGGACAGAATTGGAGAAGAGCCGATATCTCGCAGGTTTGCCGAGACCTTAAGCTCTGGAATTTCCTCTTGAAACCTATCTTTCCTCGAAGAACCTTCTTAAAACCTACCTCTTTTAACCAGGGATCACCTGCTCTGGGTGGATTGTGGGACTGGAGGAGATTAGTGAGGGGGGAGTCCATGGAGGGATTTGAAAACAAGAATGAGAATTTCAAAGTAGAGGCATTGTTCAGCCAGGCACCAATATAGGTCAGCAAGTACAAGAGTGTGATGGGCGAACGGGACTTGGTGTGAGTTTTGGATGAGCTGGGAGGTGAAAGGCCAGCCAGGATTGTGTTAGAAGTAACGAAGACATGTCCAAGGGTTTCAGCAAGAACTGAACAATAAAACAGGCCATTTGGCCTAACAGATTTATGTTTCATGCCTCATCTCACCTTATTTCATCTACCCCTGCCAGTGTATCCTTCAGTTTTTTCTGTCTAGTTTATCCAGTGGTCGGGAGGTCATCTTGGAATCAGATATGACACCAAAATTGCAAATAGTCTGATTCAACTTCAGACAGTGGCCAGGGAGAGGGATGGAGCTACAGTGGCTGGGGAACGTAGTTTGTGTTGGGGACCACACACACTGGCTTCAATTTTCCTAATATTTACTTCGAGGAAATCTCTGCTGATCCGACACTGGGTGACAGACGAGTCGACCTTTGACAGCGCCTTCCATACATGTAGAAGAACGAACGCAGCAGATGTGCAAGTTCCCCTCCAAGCCACACACCATTCCTATTATAGAATAGATACAGCAGAGAAGGAGGCCATTCGGCACAGTGTCCGCACCGGCTCCTTCAAGGAGCAATTCACCTGGTGCTACTCCCCCATCTTCTCCCCGTAACCCTGCATTCTTCCTTTTCAGATAATCCAAATCCCCCTTGAATGACTCGATTGGCCCTGCCTCCACCACACACTCATGCAGTGCATTCCAGATCCTAACCACTAGATTGAGCCTGTCTCCACCACACTCTCAGACAGTGCATTCCAGATCCTAACCACTCGATTGACCCTGTCTCCACCACACTCTCAGGCAGTGCATTCCAGATCCTAACCACTCGATTGACCCTGTCTCCACCACACTCTCAGACAATGCATTCCAGATCCTAACCACTCGATTGACCCTGTCTCCACCACACTCTCAAGCAGTGCATTCCAGATCCTAACCACTCGCTTGACCCTGTCTCCACCACACTCTCAGGCAGTGCATTCCAGATCCTAATCACTCGCTTGACCCTGTCTCCACCACACTCTCAGGCAGTGCATTCCAGATCCGAACCACTCGATTGACCCTCTCTCCACCACACTCTCAGGCAGTGCATTCCAGATCCTAACCACTCGATTGACCCTGTCTCCACCACACTCTCAGGCAGTGCATTCCAGATCCTAACCACTCGATTGACCCTCTCTCCACCACACTCTCAGGCAGTGCATTCCAGATCCTAACCACTCGATTGACCCTCTCTTCACCACACTCTCAAGCAGTGCATTCCAGATCCTAACCACTCGATTGACCCTGTCTCCACCATACTCTCGGGTAGTACATTCCAGATCCTAACCACTCGATTGACCCTGTCTCCACCACACTCTCGGGTAGTGCATTCCAGATCCTAACCACTTGAATGACCCTGTCTCCACCACACCCTCAGGCAGTGCATTCCAGATCCTAACCACGCGATTGACCCTGTCTCCACCACACTCTCAGGCAGTGCATTCCAGATCCTAACCACGCGATTGACCCTGTCTCCACCACACTCTCAAACAGTGCATTCCAGATCCTAACTACTCGATTGACTCTGTCTCCACCACACTCAGGCAGTGCATTCCAGATCCTAACCACGCGATTGACCCTGTCTTCACCACACTCTCAGGCAGTGCATTCCAGATCCTAACCACGTGATTGATCCTGTCTCTACCACACTCTCAGGCAGTGCATTCCAGATCCTAACCATGCGATTGACCCTGTCTCCACCACACTCTCAGGCAGTGCTTTCCAGACCCTAACCACTCGATTGACCCTGTCTCCATCACACTCTCAAACATTGCATCCCAGATCCTAACCACGCGATTGATCCTGTCTTCACCACACTCTCCGGCAGTGCATTCCAGATCCTAACCACGCGATTGACCCTGTCTCCACCACACTCTCAGGCAGTGCATTCCAGATCCTAACCACGTGATTGATCCTGTCTCTACCACACTCTCAGGCAGTGCATTCCAGATCCTAACCACGCGATTGACCCTGTCTCCACCACACTCTCAAACAGTGCATTCCAGATCCTAACTACTCGATTGACCCTGTCTCCACCACACTCGGGCAGTGCATTCTAGATCCTAACCACGCGATTGACCCTGTCTCCATCACACTCAGGCAGTGCATTCCAGATCCTAACCACTCACTGCATGAGAAAAGTTTTTCCTCATGTGTCCATTGTTTCTTTTACCCATTACCTTAATTCTGTGACCCCTGGCTCTCAACCTTTTCATGAATAGGAATAATTTCTCCCTACCTACTCTGCCTAGAACCCTCATGATTTTGAATACCTCTATCAAATCTTCTCTCAACTTCTTCTCTAATTTATCTACATAACTGAAGTTCCTCATCCCTGGAACCCTTCTTTCTGATACCTTCATATCCTTCCTAATCTGTGGTGCCCAGAACTGGATACAATACTGTACTGACACTGTCAAAATCCTGGCATTCCCTCCCTAACGCCACAGGACTGCAGCAGTTCAATAAGGCGGCTCATCACCACCTTCTCAAGGACAGTTAGCAATGGGTGATAAATGATGGCCTTTCCAGCGACTCGTGTCCTAAGCATAAATTTTAGAGACAGTGGTGGTGTTAAGAAAGATGGTGGGGAGGTTTAGCTGGATGTTGTCAGGATATATGTGGAACTTGACATTGTGTTATTGGATGATGTCACTGAGGGACAGCATGTAGATAAGAAATAGGAGGGGCCCAAGGATAAATCCTTGAGGGAGACCAGAGGCAACGTTACAGGATTTGGAAGAGAATGAATTGCAAGTCATAAACTGGTCATGGTCAAGTAGATAAGAATGGAACTAGACAAGGCACGGGAATATATGATGAACGGTAGGGCCCTGGGAAGTACCGAGGATCAGAGGAACCTTGGTGTGCATGTCCACCTGTCCCTTAAGGTAGCGGGACAGGTAGATAAGGTGGTTAAGAAGGAATATGGGATACTTGCCTTTATTAGCCGAGGCATAGAATATAAGAGCAGTTATGCTGGAACTGTATAAAACGCTGGTTAGGCCACAGCTAGAGTATTGCATACAGTTCTGGAATCCGCATTATAGGAAGAATGTGATTGCACTAGAGAGGGTTTTGGACCCACTCTCATCTCCCTCAAACTGAATGTATAATTCAATCATATTATGATTGCTGCTACTCAGGGGTACTTTCACTATGAGGTTATCAACTAATCCCATCTAGTTGCATAGTACCAGGTCTAGTATAGCCTGCTCTCTGGTTGGTTCCAGCACAGGCTGTTCCAAGAAGCTATCCTGAAAACATTCTATGAACTCATCATCTACACTACCTTTGCCCATCTGATTTTTCCAATCTATATGAAGATTAAAATCCCCCAAAATTATTGCTGTACCTTTCTGACAAGCTCCCATTATCTCTTCCTTTATACTCTATCCTACCATGTAGTTACGATTAGGGGGCCTGTACACCACTTCCACAAGTGGCTTCTTCCTTTATCATTTCTTATCTCAACCCAAACTACTTCTACATCCTGGCTTCCTGAACTTAGGTCATCCCGCTCTAATGTGCTAATACCATCATTAATTAACAGAGCCACCACTCCACCTTTTCCTAACTTCCTGTCCTTCCTAAATATCAGGTACCCTTCAATATTCAGGTCCCAATCAATGTCATCCTGTAGCCATGTCTCTGTAATGGCTTTCAGATCGTATTTATTTATTTCTATTTGCTCTACCAGTTCATCTGTTTTGTTTTGAATGCTACCTTCATTTAGGTAGAGTCTTTAGCTTTGTCCTTTTATTATTTTTGTAACGTCTAGCCTTATCTGCTGATTTACACTTAAATTTGTACTCTCTGTCCCTTCCTGTCATAGTCTGTTTATTTTCCATATTAATACCTGTCTCTCTTGCCTTGTCTCTATTCCTTGGTTTACCCCATCTTCCCAAATTTGATCCTTTGTCCCCACTATTCAGTTTAAAACCCTCTCTGCTTCCCTAGTTATGTAGCTCATGAAGACACCAGCCCCAGCAGGGTTCAGGTGTAGACCCGTCCCAACGGTACAGCCCCCACTTCCCCCAGTACTGGTGCCAGTGTCCCATGAACCGGAACCCACTTCTCCCACACCAGTCTTTGAGTCACGCATTCATTTCTTTAATCTTATTTGCCTGATGCCAATTTGCATGTGGCTCAGGTAATAATCCAAAGGTTCTGTTTCTTAATTTGGTGCCTAGCTCCTCATACTGGCTACGCAGAGCCTCCTTCCTTGTCCTGCCTATGTCACTGGTTACTACATGGACCACGACATCTGGATTCTCCCCCTCCCACTGCAAGTTCCTCTCCAGCCCTGAGCAGATGTCCCAAACCCTGGAACCGGGCAGGCAACATAGCCTTCTGGACTCTTGCTCTTTACTGCAGAGAACAGTGTCAATCCCCTTCGCTATACTATCCCCTACTACCACTACATTCCTGTTTCCTCCCTCCATTTGAATGGCTTCCTGTACCACAGTGCCATGGCCAGCTTATCCACCCTGCAGCCCCCACTCTCATCCAAACATGCTGAGAGAACCTCAAGCCTGTTGGACAATTGCAGAGGTTCACACTCCTGCACTCCTGCACTCCTGCCCTCTGGGTCCCCTTACCTGCCTCACTCTCAGTCACACCCTCCTGTCCCTGACCACTGACATATGGGATATGGGATACTTGCCTTTATTAGCTGCGGCATAGAATATAAGAGCAGAGAGGTTAAGCTGGAACTGTATAAAACACTGGTTAGGCCATAGCTAGAGTATTGCGTGCAGTTCTGGAATCCGCATTATAGGAAGAATGTGATTGCACTAGAGAGAGTGCAGAGGAGATTTGCCAAGGTGTTGCCTGGGCTGGAGAGTTTTAGTTATGAGGAGAAATTAGATAGACTGGGTTTATTTTGCCTGGAGCAGAGGAGATTGAGGGGGAACATGATTGAGGTGTATAAAATTATGAGGGGCTTAGATAGGGTAGAAAGGAAGGAACTTTTCCTCTCGGTGGAGGGATCAATAACCAGGGGGCATAGATTTAAGTAAGGGGCAGGAGGTTTAGAGGAGATGTGAGGAAGAATTTTTTCACCCAGAGGGTGGTGGGAGTCTGGAACTCACTGCCGGAAAGGGTGGTAGAGGCAGAAACCCTCAATGTTTAAGTATTTGGATGTGCACTTGCGATGCCATGGCATACAAGGCTATGGGCCTAGTGCTGGAAAATGGGATTAGGATAGTTAGGTACTTGTTTGACCGGCGCAGACTCGATGGGCTGAAGGGCCTTTTCTGTGCTGTGACCTCTATGACTATGACTCTAAGTGTAGTCCCACTCACTCATGGATGAGAGGTAGTGGTTTGGTCAGCTGTGGTAAAGGCTGCAGACAGGTTGAGAAGTAGAAGCAGACATCACCCCACCCCCCCAATATCTCCCTCTGTCTCGGTATTATAGCCACGTGGAAGATAAACAAAAATGCTGGAAAAATGCAGCAGATGAGGCACCTGTGGAGAGAAGTCTACTTAATGTTTCAAATGTGGATCCTTTTTAAAAAGAACTTTTATTAATATAGCACTTTACCATGTTCTTTATCGTCAGCGAGTTATTTTTGAAGTGTAGTCACTGTTGTGAAGTTACACACAAGGACTTCAAACTGCAGTGAGGCGAATGACCAGTTCAGCAGAGGTGATGGTTCACGGGGCAAACGTTGGTCAGGATGTTTGGGGAAGTCCACTGCTTGCCTTCAGATCGTGCCATGTAATCTTTTGAGGTCCGCCTGAGAGGCCATACTAAGCCCTGGCTTACCCTGAAAGATGATGTCTCTGAAAATGCAGCACTCCTTCAGTACTGCACTTGAAATGCCAGGCTAGATTAAGTGCTCAGGTCTCTGGGGTGGGGTTCAAACCTGCTACCACTTAATGCAAAAGTAAGTACCATTGAAAAGATAGTTTACAAATGCATGGTCTTTCTTCAGTCTGATTATTTGCTTAACTAGGAGAGTAGCCCAAAATTTTCGCATTGCATCTGAAAGATTAAGCATTGAAGGCGATGGGAAGAAAAAACTTCTGGAGTTTGGGGTTTTCCTGCTCAGTGTAATGTCCTGGTCATTTCTTACTTCAATGTGTAACATTGCATTGTGTCATTCAGTGAGCCTTGTTGCTGAGCTCTTCCCTTCAATGTGGATGGTGTGTTGCTGAGTGCAGGAGTCAGGGAGAGACATGTTGTAACATGATCTTCAGTAATGTTCAAGAAAACAAAAGACTTAGCTCTGTTTTAATGAGGAAAGCCTTCAGAACCCGAGTCTGCCTCTACCTCTTTCACCGAGAAAATCTATTGTATTGAACCCAATTAACTTCAATAACCCATTAACCCTATGATACTGAATCTGTCAAAATGCTTGCATAGGCTTTTGTAAAACAAGCTTTCAAGTGCACTGTAAATCATGTGACAGGACTAGCAGCAGCGTTATTTAAAGGTTACATGTTGATGTCTTTCTGAAGCACATTATGTTTAAGCGTTTATTTGGGAAGAGAGAGATTCTCTGGCTGTGTTGGAAGAGGCACAGGCATGTTTCCCCAGTACCCTGGCCAATACTAATACCTGAACCAATTCCACGGAAACAGATTTAACTGGCTGTTCATCTCATTTTGTGGGGTCTTATGCATGGGAGCTTATGTCGAATACTGAGAGCTCAATACTGCAGAAAGCTGAGAGAAAGGAAATTAGGAAAACAGAGGGCATGAAAAAATATTGGCAAATAAAATCTTTATGTATTTATGAAAGATGTTTCATAAATACACAAAGAGCAAGAGGATAATTAAAGAAAGAGCAGGGCCGATTAGAGACCAAAAAGGTAACGTGTGGAGGCAGCATGGTTCATAATGAGCACTTTGTATCTGTCTTCACAAAAGAGGGGGATGATGCACATGTGGTAGTTAAGGCAGAGGAATTTGAAATATTGAATGGGATAAACATAGTGAGAGATGGAATATTAAGAGATTTAACATCTTTGAAAGTGGGTGAATCTCCAGGCCTGGAGGAAATGCACCCTGGGCTGGTAACACAGGAAAGGGAGGAAATAGTGGAGGCTCTAACCATAATTTTCCAATCCTCTTTGGCTGCAGGCGTGTTCCTGGACGACTGCTAAAGTTGTACTGTTGTTTAAAAAGTGACAAGGGGGTAGATTGAGTGTTTGATTACAGCCCAGTCCACTTCTCTGGAGAGCAAATTATTGGAAAAAAAAAGGTACTAAATTGTGATTTCGGAAGGTACAGATTAATCAAGGACAGTCACCTTGGATTCGTTAAGGGAGAATCATTCCAAAGAGAAGTTCTGAAGAAGAGTCATATTCGACTCAAAACACTAACTCTCTTTCTCTCCCCACAGTTGCTGACAGACCTGCTGAGTATTTCCAGCATGCTCTATTTTATTGAAGGGAAGATCGTACCTGACTGACTTGATTGCATATTTTGAGGAGGATTGATGAAGGTAGCATGTTTGTAGTCTGCGTGGATTTTAACAAGTCTTTTGGCTGAACCAGAAGGTTTAAAAGAGCGCGAGAGTGGGTGGGAACGAGAGCGAACCCAGTGCTGCTGGTGGTGGGACTCGGTCTGTGGCCTGAGAATGGACCTGGTGTTGCTGTGATGGGTCTCGGTCCGTGGTCTGAGAGTGGACCCGGTGTTGCTGTGATGGGTCTCGGTCTGTGGTCTGAGAGTGGACCCGGTGTTGCAGTGATGGGTCTCGGTCTGTGGATTGAGAGTGGACCCGGTGTTGCTGTGATGGGTCTCGGTCTGTGGTCTGAGAGTGGACCCGGTGTTGCTGTGATGGGTCTCGGTCCGTGGTCTGAGAGTGGATCCGGTGTTGCTGTGATGGGTCTCAGTCTGTGGTCTGAGAGTGGACCCGGTGTTGCTGTGATGGGTATCGGTCTGTGGATTGAGAGTGGACCCGGTGTTGCTGTGATGGGTCTCGGTCTGTGGTCTGAGAGTGGACCCGGTGTTGCTGTGATGGGTATCGGTCTGTGGTCTGAGAGTGGACCCGGTGTTGCTGTGATTGGTCTCGGTCTGTGGATTGAGAGTGGACCCGGTGTTGCTGTGATGGGTCTCGGTCTGTGGATTGAGAGTGGACCCGGTGTTGCTGTGATGCGTCTCGGTCTGTGGATTGAGAGTGGACCCGGTGTTGCTGTGATGCGTCTTGGTTTGTGGATTGAGAGTGGACCCGGTGTTGCTGTGATGGGTCTCAGTCTGTGGATTGAGAGTGGACCCGGTGTTGCTGTGATGCGTGTCGGTTTGTGGATTGAGAGTGGACCCGGTGTTGCTGTGATGGGTTTCGGTCTGTGGATTGAGAGTGGACCTGGTGTTGCTGTGATGGGTCTCGGTCTGTGGTCTGAGAGTGGACCCGGTGTTGCTGTATGGGTATCAGTCTGTGGTCTGAGAGTGGACCCGGTATTGCAGTGATGGGTCTCGGTCTGTGGTCTGAGAGTGGACCTGGTGTTGCTGTGATGGGTCTCGGTCTGTGGTCTGAGAGTGGACCCGGTGTTGCTGTGATGGGTATCGGTCTGTGGTCTGAGAGTGGACCCGGTATTGCAGTGATGGGTCTCATTCTATGGATTGAGAATGGACCTGGTGTTGCTGTGATGGGTCTCGGTCTGTGGTCTGAGAGTGGACCCGGTGTTGCTGTGATGGGTATCGGTCTGTGGTCTGAGAGTGGACCCGATATTGCAGTGATGGGTCTCATTCTATGGATTGAGAATGGACCTGGTGTTGCTGTGATGGGTCTCGGTCTGTGGACTGTCTGCATTCTGAGAAAATCAAGTGTGACATCACAGGGAACCAGGTAAGTAATTGGTTGGTGAATATTTTGTTTGTTTACCTTTTAAGAGCTGCTTCAAGCCATTGGTATCTATGTGGTTTTATTAGTAGCAAGGTTTTGTAGCAGTAATAAAGTTTATTGAGAATAGTAGATTGATTAATTAAAATTAATTGATTAAAAAGTAATTAATTAACACTTAATAAAGATGATAGGGCAGGTGATGTGTTGCAACTGTGAAATGTGGGAGTTCTTGGATACCAGTGTGATCCAGGACAAACACGTGTGCAGTAAGCGTCAGCGGCTCGTGGAGCTTTGGCTCAGAGTTATTGAGCTGCAGACGCTGGGTTGCATCACAGAGGGGTGTTACCTAGACGGCTTATACCAGAAGGCGGTGACACTCCTTAGGCTAGGCAGATCTTTAGAGTTGGTCACTGGTCAGGGATGGGAGGGTGTGAAGGTAAGTCAGGAAGTTAAGTGGATCCAGCAGGTGGATGCAAGAGCCTCACTGACTTTGTCCAACAGGTCCGAGGTGCTTGCTACCTGTGTGGATGAGAAGGACTGCAAGTTGGATGAGTGGACTGGCCATCGCACCATGGTGCCGGATGCCATTCAAGTAGGGGGAGTAAAAAGGAATGTGGTAGTGATATAGGAGACAGTATAGTCAGAGGGATAGATACTGTTCTCTGCAGCCACGACAGGGAGCCCTGAAGGTTGGGTTGCCTGCCAGGTGCCAGGGATAAGAACTTGCTGGTGGAGAGGAATTTGGAGTGGGAGGGCGAGGATCCACTTGTCATGGTCTACATGGGAACCAATGACATAGGTGGAACTAGGAATAATGTTCTGCTAAAAGAATTCGAGGAATTAGGCTTCAAATTAATTTTAATCTCTTGATTGTAACCTCTGGACTGTTACCTGAGCCATGTGTCAATTGGCAAAGAGTCAAGCAGATAAGAGGAATAAACGCATGGCTCAGAGAGTGGTGTGGGAAGAAGGGGGTTTCAGTTCATGGGGCACTGGCACCAGTACTCAGAAGTGTGAGCTATTCCCTTGGGATGGGCTCCACTTGAACCAGGCTGGGACCCGTGCCGTATCCAATTGTATAACTAGGTTTGTGAACAGGGCTTTAAACTAACAGAGGAGGGGGAGGATTCGGGTGAAGGTTGATTTAGAAATACTAAGAGGCATTGGAATATAGCAATGTGGGTAAAGACAAAAAGAGTGAGGCAGGAAGGGACAGAGAGTTTGACAAAAATTGTACATCAATAAATAAGGTTATTGCAGGGAACAGAAGTAAGAAAATGAAATTATAAGTTCTTTATCTGAATGCAGTAAGATAGATGAATTAGTGGCGCAAATAGAAGCACATAATTTAGATCTAATTGCCATCACCGAGATATGGATACAAGGTAATCAAGTTTGGGAAATATATATTCCAGGGTACACAATATTTTGGAAAGATGGATGAAATGGCGAAGGAGGAGGGAGCAGCCCTGATAGTAAAGGATGACATAAGGACTAGAGAGAAAGAACCTGGCCTCAGAGGATCATGAAGCAGAATCAGTATGGGTGGAAATTAGAAATAGCAAGAGGTGAGATGCAGTTTTGGTCTCCACATTTAAGAAAAGTTATACTTGCATTGGTACAGCGAAGCTTCACTAAATTGGCCCCTGGAGTGATGGGGGTTGTCTTGCAATGAGAGGCTGAGTAAATTGGGTCTATATTCTGGAGTTTAGGAGAACAAGAGGCAATCTCATTGAAATTCTGAAGGGGCTTGATAGGGTAGATGCTGAGAGATTGTTTCCACTGGTCAGGGAATTTAGTCTCAGTCTCAGGATAAGAGACTAATCATTTTGGACTGAGTTGAGGAGAAATTACTTCATTTGAAGGGTTGTGAATCTTTGGAATTCTCTACCCCAGAGTTTTGTGGATGCTCCATCATTGAATACATTTCAGACTGGGATAGACAGATTTTTGGCCTCTCAGGGAATCAAAGGATATGGGGAGCAGGCAGGGAAGTGGAGTTGAAGCCCAAGATCAGCCATAATCGCATTGAATGGCGGAGCAGGCTTGACGGGCCATATGGTCTTCTGTTCCTATTTCTTGTGTTCTTGTGTTTTGACAAGGCCCCATGTGGTAGACTGGTGAGAAAATTAAAAGGTCATCGGACCCAAGTGAACATGACAAGCTAGAGCCAAAAGTAGTTCAGAGGCAAGAAGCAAAGGATTACGGTCAATGGATATCTTTGTGACTGGAAGGCTTGGTACTAGATTATTTGCTTTTTGTGGTATACATCAATGTTTTAAATGTGAACAAAGGGGGCTTGCTTAAGAAGTTTGCTGATGGTCCAAAAATTGGCAGTGTGGTGGCTGATAGTGAGGTAGTAAACTGTAGACTGCAGGAAGATGTGAATGGACCGATCAAGTGAACAGAAAAGTGGCAAATGGAATTTAGTCTTGAAGCGCGAGGTATTGCATTTGGGGAGGGCAAACAAGGCAAGAAAATACACAATAGATGGTAAGATTCTGATAAGTATAGAGAAACAGAAGGACCGCATGTCCACATATTCCTGAAGGTAGCAGGAGCAGGTAGATAAGGTGGTTAAGAAGGAAATACTGGGATAATTTCCTTTAATAGCTGAGGCCTAGAGTATAAGAACAGGGAGGTTAGGCTAGAACTCTATAAAATGCTAGTTAGACTGCAGCTAGAATACTGTGTATAGTTCAGGTCACCACATTGCAGGAAGGATGTGATTGCCCCAGAGAATATACGGAGGAGAGTTACAAGGATGTTGCCAGGAATAGAGAATTTTAGCTATGAGAAAAGATTGGATAGGCTGGGATTGTTTTCTTTTGAATGGAAGATGCTGAGGGGAGATTTAATTGAGGTGGGCAGAGTGACTAGGAAGGACCTATTTCCATTAGCAGCGAGATCAATAACCGGCTGGGTGCACATTCTTAAAGTAATTGGCACAAGAATCAGGGGGAGCTTGAGGAGAAATTCTTTCGCCCAGATGATGGTGGGCGATCTAGAACTTAGCACCTGAAAGGGTGGTAGAGGCAGAAACCCTCAGTGCGTTTAAAAAATACTTGAATATGCACTTGATGTGCTGTGATTGCAGGGGTAAGGTCCAAGAGCTGGAAAGTGGGATGAGGCTGGTTTGTTCTTTTTAGGCCGGTGTACATGTGATGGGTCAAATCGCATCCTACTCTGCCACCAATATTTCTGATTGTATTCTCTCTTGGTTTGCAAGGTGAATATTAAATCTCCCAATCAAGCAATAAGTAATCCACCAGTTGCACAGTGGATTGCACGATCCCGAGGATGTGAAATTTTACTAAAATACATGTCTCTTTATCTTTTACTTTTTTAATTTGTGCACCCTTTTCATAAAAGTTAATTTTATTCTATCGAACCAAGGGCCATCAGCATTTTTTTGTATTTAGCTACCAGTAGTGGGGGAAAAGAACAGTTGCCCACACAGCAGGTCCCAGAGGAAATAGTTGTAAGTTAAGGAGCTGTATAAATGTAGTTTCTTTCTCTTCTTTTACTGCCAGCATTAAGCTTCGAGGTTAGGTAAGAGTTAATGTCCATGCTAGTGTGTTCTGTAGCTGCTTTTGCCCAACCTATGAAGGGAACCACTGCAATATTTTCTTGACCCATATCTATTATCCTCGAATGCTGGAAAAAATCCACCGCCAGTTCAGTGCTGAATTGTGAGTAGTTTTGTGCCCTGGGACTTTACCCATTTAATAGTAGGTTGAGAATAATGTTACAATCCCAGTAGAGGCTGATAACTTTCAAAAAGATATTGAATCACTAGTGATTGAGTGGAAGGATCACATGGCAAGATTTCAAGTTTTAAGATCTTTACAATAACAAATTCAAAATAACATTGATTAAGCATTATTTTCGTGGGCAACTTAAATTCTAGATTACAGAAAAGTTACCCCAATTAAATTTTACAACGACTGGAAATCCCCCACCACGATTGTCCTTTATCCTTAAAATGGATGCCTCATTCACCGGGAACCAGTCCAAAGCTATTCTCAGCTTTCGATAGCTTGCATCCTTTTTCCTTTTCCAGCCGGACAGCTTCTAATCCCCGAACTGACTTTCATGGTTACCTTGGAGATTCCTCCCTCTAGCCAAGGCTAGGTGAATCTTCCAGCTTTGTTTAAATCCTCACAAACTTGTTTTTTTCTTATTCTTTCGTGGGATGTGGGCGTTGCTGTCAAGGCCAGTATTTGTTGCCCATCCCTAACTGCCCTTGAGAAGTTTGTGGTGTCTTCAATCCAAGTGTTAGCTCCCACCCGCATTTTGTGTGGTGAATAATAGAAGTTGGCTGCCTCTATCTCTCTGCCCTCTCTCCCAGATTCTTGCAGACTGACCTGTCTGTAAGATTCAGGGGTATTTTAAGAAGACCCTTGTAACCCAATACTACAATGGCTTGCTATTGGCTTTTAGCCTTTTAAAGTTGACCTCCATGGCAGTGTGAATCACATGGGCCTTCCATCCAGGTAGAAATGCTATTTAGCTATCATCTAAACCCCCAACTCTATTCTATTTTGAAATTAAATAGACAGGTTAAAGTATAACTGTTTACAAAACCTAAAGAGACAATCCCAAAACAAAACAACTTTACAAACTTCATGTTTGTAACATAAGAACAAAAGCGGGGCATAAGAAAAGGCCGTTTCACCCACTGCAGCTCATTACTATAGTACACTGACTTGCCAAGCAAAGCATCCAGGCTCATTTTGATGTTTTTTGTCTGTACCAATTAACAAGGCAGATTGTTCTAAACATTTTGCTGAGTAAAGGATTTCTTCCTCATGCCTCTTATTAAACTTTTTTGTTAATTCAAATTATTATTGTCTCTGCTTGTTACACTTAGCAGTGAGAGGAAACTCAAAAGCCAAGGCGCTGAGCCCTCAGTCCCTGTCTTCTCCAGTTCTAACACTCCAGGGACTGCCAGTTCCTGATTCCACATTCCTCTGCCTTTAAACTGAGCCAGCACATGCTCAACAATTACTTCACCTCCTGTCCCACACATTTGTCTTCAGAGTACTCCAAAGTTCGACTCTTGCATATTTGACACCTTCATTCTTAATTTTTTGCTCCTCAGAGACACTGTCTACAGGAACAAAACTCATCTCTACCTCTCAGCCATTACCTTTGATCCAACGACCACTTCTTGCGTTGTGGTACAGCCAATCTGGTATTAAGTTGTGGATGAGTGAGACCTTTCTCACATTAGGAAATCTAAAGCCATCTGATTTGGTTGATGCTAAAAATTCTATATCCTCGCACTCTAACCCCCATCTGCTCTATTTGGGTTGAAGTAGTGGTTAGAAACTTAGCTGACTCTGAGCTAAACCTCAAGCCCATGTCCTATCTGTCTCTGCAGCATTGCCTGACTCTGAACTGCTGCTGAATACCTTTCTCCGTGCTTTTGTGTGTTTGTACAAACTGTGGCTGCGATGCCTTGACATTTCCCTCCCCCAACCAAGGCAGACTGTTCCTTAAACAAAAACAGGAAATGCTGGAAAAACTCAGCAGATCTGGCAGCATCTGTGGAGAGAGAAACAGAGTTAACGTTTCAAGTCCTCATGACTCTTCTGAAGAAGAGACATACAGACTCAAAACGTTAACTCTGTTTCTCTCCCCACCGATGCTGCTGCCAGACCTGCTGAGTTTTTCCAGCATTTTCTGTTTTTGTTTCAAATTTCCAGCATCTGCAGTATTTGCCTTTATTTTAGCAGACAATTTCTTGTTGGGTTTCTGAATAAATCTACTCTAATTTTTGGATGATTTTTTTTTGGTTTTAAGTTATATAAGAAACAGTTTTTCTCTTCAATTTGCTCCCCATCTATAAAGATTATCGCCTTCCTTATGTACAAGAGCTTAACCTCAGGTGTGGATCACCTGATTGCTGGGGAGCAACGAAGCCAAGTCACCAGCACATTTTGGCAGGGGTCATTGGATATCCACCAGGAGCAGGAATCCTGACTGTTTTTCTGCCTCTACTCCCTAATTCCGGGGGCGGGGGCGGGTGGTGGTGAGGTCAGCTGTGTAGAACCTTTGCCTCTGCAGTCACTGGATCAATGTAATTGATATCAACTTGAGATTGAAAGTTGGTACCCAAGATCTCAAATTTAAAATGTTCATCCTTGTGTTCAAATCCCTCCAAGGCCTTGCCCCTTTCTATCTCTCTAATTCCCTCCAGCATTCGGAACTCTGTGTCTCTTCAACTCTGGCCCCTTTTGCAACCCTGAGTTCCTTCACTACACTATTTATTGACAGTCGTACCTTCAGTTGTTTCGCCAAGTCTGGAGTTCCCTCCCTAAGTCTCTTTGTCTAGTGATGCTATGTAAATGCCAGCTCTCGCCATTACTTTCCTGGCTGATATGGCTCAGCTATTTGGCACCTAGAATAGTATATGTCAATGTGTTAACATGTCTGTTTAGCTAGAAGTTTCATTTCCAAAACATTTTCTAAGGCATTTGAGAAGATCCCACAGGGAAAATTGACCAGAAAAGTAAAAGCCCATGGGATCCAAGTGAAAGTGGCAAGTTTAATCCAAAATTGGTTCGGTGGCAAGAAGGCTGTTTTCAGTGGGGTTCCACAGGGTTCAGTACTAGGTCCCTTGCTTTTCATGGTATATATCAATGATTTAGATGTAGATGTAGGGTCATGACTAGGAAACCTGCAGATGATACCAAAATTGACCTTGTTAATAATGTGAAAGGAAGCAGGAGACTGCAAGAAGATACCAGTAGACTAGTCAATCCACTAGGCGAGTAGAAAATTGGCAAATGGAATTCAATCCATAAAACTGTGAGGTAATGCATTTGATGAGGAAGAGTGAAGATGTCTTATTGTACTCGTATTAGGGCCTCAGTAAGAACACCTCCACGTTACTGTGTACAGCTTTGGTCTCCTTACCTAAGCCTTAGAGAGAGTGCAGTGAGGGTTCACTAGATGGATCCCTGCAATGAGGGGATTGTCCTATGAGGAATGATTAAGCCGTCTAGGCCTATATCCCATGGAACTTAGAATAACAGGTGATCTCAATGAAATATATAAAATTCTTAAGGGGCTTGATGGGAAAGATGCTGAGAGGACGTTTCCCTTGGTTGGGGAGTCTAAAGCTAGAGGGCACATTCTCGGAATAAGGGTTGGCTGTTTAGGACTGAAATGAGAAATTACTTCACTGAAACGGTTGTGAATCTTTTGAATTTTCTATTCTAGTTGGCTGTGGATGCTCAATCTTTGAATATATTCAGAAAATGATAGATGTTTGGGCACTAAGGGAATTTTAAAGGATATGGGAAGAGTGCAGGAAGGTAGGATTGAGTTAGATCATCAGCCATGATCCTATTGAATGGTGGAATACCTCTTGCTCCTATTGCCAATGTGAGACAAAACTATTTTACCCAGAGGCTTATGGGGGCCTGGAACCCACTACCTGAAAGGGAAGTAGAGGAACTCCACATTTTAAAAAGTACTTGAATATCCACTTGAAGTGCTGTAACCTACAGGACTGCAGGCTAAGAGCTGGAAAGCAGGATTAGCTTTTTTGGCCAACACAGAGACTGAATGGCCCCTGTACTGTAAATCTTTGTTAAGGGACCCAGAGCAACATATTCCCCTCCCTCCTGCCCATTAAGCGCCCACTTGCTGCCTGCACCTTGATTCTGGTGTGTTTTTGAAGGTGACCCATTGTGACAACTTGTTCTTCTCTTGAGGGTGTTTCAAGTACAAATGAGCGGTGACCACCTCATTTTTGGAAACTTATGAAACCCTAGGCAGTGTTTAAGAAAAAAAATCTGTGAAGCTGTGAGAGAAATCCTACTTTATGGATGAGTGAATGCTCTGTGGAATTGCTCACAGTTAGTCAGTGACTCTGATATAGATTTTTTTTGTGTGTATGCCTGTGAAATGTGTTATTGCTTTGCCGTCAGATCTAGCTCTGTCTCCTCCTGAATATTGTTTCTGATTGATCTATCCCTTTCAGTTCTACCTTATGTCTTCATACCTTATGTATTTCACTGTATCTAATATCTTGTAACTATTTTTGTCCTGTGGTGACTTTTCTCTCTCTGTCTCTCCCACCTCTCTCTTTCTCTCTCCTCTCTATTTACAGAATTGTTGCAGCACAGAACAAGGCTATTCAGCCTGTCCTATCTGTGCCAATTCTCCATAGGAGCAATTTACCTAGTTCTATCCTCTGTCTTCTCCCCATAGCCCTGCACATTCTCCCCTTCCAGATAACAATCCAATTCCCTCTTGAATGCTTCCATTGAACCTGTCACCGCCACACTCTGGCAGCATATTCCAGATCCTAACCACCCGCTGCGTGAAAAAGATTTTCCTCATGTCTTCATTGCTTTTGCTAATTTCCTTTGATCGGTGTCCTCTGGTCCTTGATCCTTCCACCAATGGAACAGTTTCTCCCTATCTGTTCTGTCCTGATCCCATATGATTTTTGAACACCTCAATCAACCTCCTCTTTTTCAAGGAAAACTACCCCAACTCTTCCAATCTATCTACGTAACTGAAGTTCCTCATCCCTGGAGCCATTCTCATGAATCTTTTTCTGCATATCTCTCTAATGCCTTTGCATCTTTCCTAAAGTGTGACGCCCAGAACTGAATGCAATACTCCAGTTGAGGCCGAACCAGTGTTTTACACAAGTTTAACAGAACTTCCTTGCTTTTATACTCTATGCCCCAATTAATAAAACCTAAGATATTGTATGCTTTGTTAACTGCTCTCTGAACCTATTCTCCACCTTCAATGATTTTTCACATATGTACGTGGTTGTGGTGCCACCAGGAATGGATCTAGTAATGTGTAGAGACAAGATTAATTAATATCATAGTAAAGGATTCTCTAGGCAAGAGTGGTCATAATATGATCACCTGAATTTCATATTCAGTTTGAGGGTGAGAAACTTGAGCTTGAAACTATCTTCTGGGTAGGAGTGAGCACTAAGCAAGTAACACATGGTAATATAACCAAGAGTAAAGATGTTCAGATGAAAGACAATCACTCTGAAACATCAGCTGCTTCTCTCTCCTTATTTGCTGTTTCTAACTTCAGGTTTCCAGCAGTATTTTCCTTTTTGTTAAACCAAGAAATGACTGGATCTAAAATCATAATGTACCTTTACAATTGGCTGCTAATTGTTTTGGATTGGTGGCAAATTTCAAGTGAATATGAAAAAAGCTCTCAATATCCCATCTCCTCTCCCCACCGCCCCCGCCACAAATCTGGTAATGAAATTGATTTTTGTTAATGATTTTGTATCTAACCATTACCCCACTTCTTTGCAGTAGCAGGAGGACTTCCTCCACCAAATTTATTGTCTCTTTTTACTTTATTTTATTCACACTTGTTGATTAACTGCAAGGCCTGCAGTAGGAAAAGACTGGATTTTCAGCGATCAGTGCCACATTCCTTTGAGATCTCAGAGCTCCTCCCATTCTGTGTCCTATTTGAATTGCTCCACTATCAGCAGACATTCCTTCAACTGCTTGGGCCCTATACTCTGGAGTTCCCTCCATAAACCTCTCTTCCTTCTGTCCTCCATTTAAGATGCTTCTTCAAACCTCCCGCTTGACCAAGCTTTTAGTTATCTGTCTTCCTTGTGTGTCTTGAGGTCAAGTTTTATTTGCTGTTGTGTTGGGACATTTGACTATGTTAGATGCAGTGTACAAGTTGTTGTGTCCGCTCTCTTTACATAGAGTATCCTGAGATTGCTGGCCAGCTTCATAGCGTCAAAGACAATTGCAGGAGGGCTTTGGATAAATCTTTGGGATTTAGAAACATTGGTGAAAGTATGGCAGAAAATAAGAATTGTATAATTAGCAACTTCTACCACCAGTGCCACTGTGCGGTTGATTACAAGGAGGTGTGCCACGTAAAAATCCAAGAATAAACTTGGACATATTGTGTACCCATCAAAGCCATATTTGTCACACATTTTATTGGATGTCATCTGCCCGGGATAGCCATACTGTGTTGCTCTCCTTGCGTTTGCTTGAACAAGTTGTGTTCTTGTTACTCTAAGTTATTTAATTTACTTTGAGCTCTGGTAGATCTTAAAGAGCCCTCTTGCAACTCCATTTCTCCAACCCCTTCAAAAATTCAGTCCATTTCACAGTGAACAGTCGATGTGAACCCATTTCCTGTCTCTCTCACTCGCATTTCTTCATTTTTATAATCATCATGCAGCTCAGCATTGCAGGGACTGGTTTTGTAACCATGGAAACCTATTGCCTTTATACTGCAGTGTTTTTTTCCCCCAAAATGAGTGATGCCTATTGTATGATGTTCACTGACATTTTCTGCTTTTCTTTTAGAACTGAGCTTTCTGTTTTTTAAAAATTACAAAGTGATTATTAATAGCTTTGACTTCATAAATGCTTGGTTGAAAAATGTCTAAACTGAGAAGAGTAGTGCAAGCTAATTAACAAGATATCTGTTCTAAACTAAATATAGACTGTGTCATGGGAAACCATGCACAGATGGAGATTGAGTGTACTGAAAGCAGAATCATTCTTTAATATGGCTATATATGGGAGATTGACAGGGCAAGTGTTGATTTTACTGTGTAGTAGAACTGTTTTAGTTCAAGCTGGTGATGTTTTACCCATATAGGGTGCTAAAGAACAGGCAGTGCTGTACATTGTACTAAGCCTTGATTCATAAAATGTTCTTTTAATGAGTTGAGGACTAGGGTTCCTTTCAGTGTTTGCTTTCAGATCAGGGATGTTATTCGTTGTATATCTAAAGTGATTGGTAAAGAGATTAGAGGGAAGATGAGGAAAAACTTTTTCACCCGGAGGGTTGTTGGGGTCTGGAACTCTGCCTGATAGGCTAGTAGAGGCAGAAACCCTCAACTCATTGAAAAGATGTCTGGATACACATCTCAAGTGCCGTAACCTGCAAGGCTATGGACTAAATGCTAGAAAGTGGGATTAGCCTCGGTTGCTCTTTTCTCGCCCAGCACAGTCATGATGGGCCAAATGGCCTCTTTCTGTGCTGTAAACTTGATGATTCTATCTTACTTTAACTGAAATTCCACTGTGGTAAGGAAATAATATATCCACACACTTTAAATGTATTTGTATTTTTAAGTTGCAGTATCTATTAGTTTTGGTGTATGCCTTTAACTGAGGGTGCTATTGTAATGGCAGCCCTCTTCGCTATTGAATGTGAAATGCAAGCACTACACACCTTCAGCCCCATACTGCTGTAGTACATGGTTGTCAAATTACAGTCCAGATGTCACATACAGTAGCCTGGCCCGTGAAGTGTAGGTAGCTCTGTTCTAACAACTCCATCTCCAATCTTCATTTCCACACCAAAGCCCTCACTTTTTAAAATTCTCTCAAATCTCTGTGGCCTCATCCCCCTAATCTCAGTAACCAGCTCTTGCTCTCTGATCTCTTAAGTCCTCCAACTCTGATCTCTTGTCTATCTTCTACTTTCTTGTTTTATTGCATTAAAAGTGCTAGTTTCTATTTCTTAAATTCCTAATTTGCTGGTTCTCCTGTTTTGCGAAATGATAAGTGTTCAGTGCTGTTGCCACAGCGGTGGCTAAATCCTAAATTTGGAATGCCAAGACCCATTAGTGTGAGCAGTTTTGAATATAGACAGGTTGGTGGGAACATTTATTTAAATTTCACATGTGGCTCTCAAGTCTTTGTGACATACCTAAGGCCCATGACACTTGCACTATTATATTCGTATTAACGGTTCAACATGCATTGAGGCTGAACACATTTGTTTAAGCAGCATGATCTAGTTAAGTAGAAATATTAATGTGCAAGGTAACTAGTTACTGATTCTTCAGTGCACCATAACAATGCATGTACATCTTGCACATGTCAGCAAGCGTACAGATTTTAGATAAATGAGTGCATTCATCTGTCAAATGTTTGGCAACCTTTAGTTTTGATGACTAAATGAGTGATTTGTGGCAAGCAGTACTGTTTAAATCACAATTGCAGTCTGCTCAGTGGCATCCGATGTTGTGATAATTATGAGGCAGGATTCTTTCGAAGGACCACTGAGCTAACCATTTTGAGTGAAAGATGGGTAAGACTCTTGACAGGTCCTAGGCAAAGCATGCCATAGATGATATTTGATCATGTGGCTGTTACTTGCTGATGCAAATTAAATGGAATTGAAATCAGTATTACTTCAGCCACCATCGCTACAGTTGCGAAGAGTTTTAATTGATATTTGTGCCTTTTTTTGTTGTATAATGTAGATTCATATCTTGAGATCTCACCTGTCATACCTTTCCCAAGAGGCAGATTTATTAATTCGGTCACCCTCTCATGCGCTCATTCTCACCTGTTGCCCTGTCCTGTTAAGTGCCTGGGGACATTTTCTAGATTAAAGGCAACCTGTAAATCCATTGTTAAATTGGGCTATAAAAGAGTTTCCTTTACTTGCAGTAAAAAGGGTATTGTAACATTTTGAGCTGGAAAGCAACAGGATCCATAACATCCTGTTAACATTTCAGTTTGGCTTATTGGTGCTCTAGCCTTTATAAATTTTCCGAAGACACTCGTTCCCTGCCCCTCCCCCTTGTTCTAAGCCAGCAGATGTACACCCAAACCTGACCTCTGTAATTTTCCACACCTGGTTAGGTAGATTTAAAACTTAAATCCAAAACCAGATTTGGGAGGCAAATTGTACAACCATTCATTAGCACAGTGCAGCTGGTCGAGAAGGTAATTTATTTTAAAGGGGCGGTGTTTACTCACTGCTGGTTACTTCGTCACTTCAGACGAATTCACCTTGAAAGGCAGGATATATGGTCGTATAATTTATCTTTAAATCAAATCTAATGTAATTTGGATAGTTACTTTAACTTTGTCTGCTACAGTATAGAGCAGAGTTCAGTACACAAACCATCCATCGTGTGAGTCTATTAAGCTTTATGTTTTAAATAAACAGATTGTTCAACAGGGATCCACAGTTATATAAATTTGTGTGTGTAATGATGAAGTTTTCATCAAAAATGTTTTTACATTTCAAATATTTTCACCTAACCATGCTGTTTTGATGTTTTGATGGGGGGGTAACATTCTTATTAAGGTTATTTTTTAAAAGTTTTGTTCTTCCTTTGTGTGTTAAATTTTAAAGTGTCAACATATTTGTGAGACTTTATAAATTCTTGTCACATAAATACTTTTGTTCCATAATAATCATTCACCTTTGCTCCACTAGCACCTGGTATGCACCATTCCGTTAACTAAGCAAACAAAACCTTGGAGGCATTGGTCACTACATTGGCCCTTGTTGAATTCTTGTTAAATATACTTTGGATTCTTTCTGATCTTTGACAGCTGCTGCAGTGCTGTTTTCCTTCTCTACACATTTATATTTTTCAAATTGTATCTGTTTTTATTCTAATAATTTCTGGAGTTTTAAGCACCAAGAACTGCAGGTGGCTGGAGAATCATAATACTGTTTGCATTGAGTTAAATTGAAGACTGGCAGGGGCAGTACGTTAGTTTAACTAAACCATTTTCATTTGGGAAACACAAAACACAAACAAGTGCAGAAGGTACACATATCTCCACCATGCTGTGTTAACTCAACATTATTACAATTGTACAGCTCTTCCTTGAAGCTTTTCCCTGCCTGGTTGATGTATTGTAACTACAAAGTTGAAAAAATAAATCTTTTTTATTAAGAGCTTCCATCTCACCAAGGAGGCTTCAGGTTAATCCACAGCCAACAACCTGCTCTGAAAACTCTGCTCACATTCTAAATAAAACAACCCACAACATCCTTAAAGTTAATTCACCCTATCTCCCAATGTTAACAGATCCTTTAAAAAGAAATTGCAGTATCTGGTTCCACATCTTCACAACAAACAATCAGTTCTTTCTTGTCCCATATGGCCATAGCCTAGCAGTGTACCAAACTTTGTTGAAATCCGACCATTAGTTTTTGAGATATATTGTTCACAGACAAATAAGCAGACTAACCAGTGTGGAAATATTACATATATACGCACGTACGAATTAAAAGTGGGAGTAGACCACTCGGCCCCTCAAGCCTGCTCCATCATTCAATAGGATCACGGCTGACCTGATTGTACCCTCCACCCCACATTCCTGCCTACCCTTGATAATCCTTCGCCCCCTTATTAATCAAAAATCTATCTAGCTCTGCCTTAAAAATATTCAAAGACTCTGCTTCCACTGAAGACTCTCAACCCTCAGAAAAAAATTCTCCTAAATTTTTCTTAAATGAGCGACCCCTTATTTTTAAGCAGTGACCCCTAGTTTCTCTGCTCACCCTCAATGGTGGAAGTACTGATCATTTGAATTGTTTTCTGTCTGTGTAACCTTGTTACACTTGGCATATGGCAGCAATGAGAGCATTCAAAGGTAATTTATTGGCTAATGAACATTTCGGGGTGTTTGAGTTAGCGAAAGGAACCATATTATTGCCTATTGAATACCTAAATGAAAAGGATGGTAATGCACAGATTGAGTTCCGAATCTTCGGTTTGTGCTGTTTTGTTCCATTGTTTTTTTCATCATTACTCCAGGAATATTGGTATATCCTCAACAAGTGGAATTTGAGCACCCAGCGTACTTCACAGTCCAGTTTGACCACTAGTTGCAATCTTTCATCATTCTAGCGGTGTAATAGTTATTGTATTAAGAAGGTAGAAACAATTGTTGAATCAGGGGCTCAACTGAAATGTTATTCTTTGTCCATAGTGACAAATTAGAATGAACATGTTCATGTTATTTAACTTGCATTTGCTATTGCACACTTAATGAATTCTGACCCATATGGAATTAGAAACCCCTACCTGATGCCCCAGATCTTTTTAAATACTGCTACCTCGTGCAGTATGGGGCGATAGCAGGTGAGTAAGCTGTTTTTTCCACTTCTGTTGGGGAAGTTGCCCTACAGCATAAATTGTTTAGTTTTGTGACAGGAGTTAGTGCTCTGAGTAATGATCAACGTAAATCAGGTATGCAATCACAAAGCCCCAGCAGTTTATAATCCTCTAAACGTACCTATTAGATTATACGCTGTGAGATATGATTGTCTTGTTTGAGGGCTTAATATTAATCCTCTTAGTTCCTGGTATTCTGATTATGTTCAGAAACTGTGGATAAATTTTACAATTTATGTTCGTTTTCGACATGAGGTGAAACATGGGCCACTTTAATCATATTCTTGTACACAAAACATGAGCTAATCTAGATTTTTATATATGCAAAGTGATTTTAAAAAAACAATTACTTTTGAAAGGACAGTCTTCAATTTGAATATGTAGCTCACTAAACACTGGCCAGTCAAAAGTTTTTACTTTGTAGGTAAACTAATTCAGTGATTGGATGCATAGGACCTGTAATGGAACCGGGTAGCAGAACAGCAAGCTGCACATGCCTGCTGGGTATCTCCAGGCAGCTCTTTTAATTTCAGGCCACTGTGACTCTCGGGTAGGTGTTGGAAGACAGGTGTGGCCTGGAAATGGGGCCGGTGACCAAGAGGGAGGAGAAAGTAGTGTTCAGAAATGGTGGCGACCAGTGGCCAACAACAGTCTGTGATTTTAAAATACACTCCTTCACTTCTTGGCTTTGCATTCGAGCAAGTATTTTTACCTTTTTTACCTAGAGGCTAGCACTGGCCTCTTTAAAGGCTGTCGCTTAAGCTCTGTGTCATCCTTAATGGCTGCATTCAGTTGAAGAACTGCAGAACAGGCCAGTCATCACCCATTTAACTGGATACCAAAAATGTCTGGTTTTTGGACAGCTGGATTTTGGATGATGTACCTGTATTAGGAAAAATAAGACACCTAACAAGTGTGAAATATATACAGTCCTTGACACATTTCAAAACTCATTAGATGTAACAAAAAATTACAACAAACATTTCAGTAAAATAATATTTTCAACATCCGTGAGGTAAATGTTGGAACTGCTGTTTGTATCCTTAGAGATTGGCAAAATCTTAGTGCCCAGAATCTGCAGTGCTGGAATCTTAGCTTTGGTGTTGTGCACAGTGACAGAAGTGCTTTTGAATAAAACGCAATTTCAGATGGTTGGGTTCGTTTCTAACAATGGGACTTCCTGTCACTCTGTCTTGGAGCGTTTCTGGCTGATCAGCATTTGGCTTGGCAAGTCCCACATTTGAAAACCTTACCTATTCTCGGCAAAATAAAGTGCCGTCAAACTGCAGGGACTCACTAAGGTTGGCAGCTAAAGATCAATTTTTATTGTACTTTATCGGTCATCGGTCTTAAGTTAGCTAGTTTGCAACTGGCTGGCTCTGAGAGACTTGCAGTTAGGATAAATTGGCGTGGATATGAGGTTACAAAAAACCTTCAATCCAGTCTAGGGCAACTCTGTAAAACTACCAGTGACTTTAACCATTCATTTGCTAATACTGTAGAGAAGCTAAGTTACAGTATCCTTGATTATGTTGGTCTGCAATGTTTTAGATTAGGTTTCAGACCCTTTATAAATTCACGAACTAGTGATCTCGCATGAACAGCATTTTAGCTAATTTGGAAACATTAATCAGCTTGGAAAATGTTTTACTGGGTTTCTGAATGTTGCAATAGCAGATGTAATTATCTCTATTAGAAACAAAAAAATAAATGCATGAAAAGTTCTCGCCACAGAGGATGTGATTTCTTCTTCTAAACAAGCTTGTCCTTTGAATCAAAAACAAAAACAGAATTGCCTGGAAAAACTCAGCTGGTCTGGCAGCATCGGTGGAGAAGAAAAGGGTCGACGTTTCGAGTCCACGTGACCCTTCAACAGAAGGGTCTGTTCAGACCCTTTATAAATTCACGAACTAGTGATCTCGTATGAACAGTATTTTAGCTAATTTGGAAACATTAATCAGCTTGGAAAATGTTTTACTGAGTTCTGTTGAAGGGTCATGTGAACTCGAAACGTCGACTCTTTTCTTCTCCACCGATGCTGCCAGACCTGCTGAGTTTTTCCAGGTAATTCTGTTTTTGTTTTGGATTTCCAGCATCCGCAGTAGTTTTTTGTTTTTGTCCTTTGAATTGTTCGTTTAATCTTTGAGGATTGATGTCCTTTTGTTAGTCACGTGATTCCACTCCAGCCACTTGGCATGTGCTTATTTTGCAAGCTGTTGGTATCGAGCTTGATCTCGTATTTCAAAATAAGGAAGTCCCGCCGCCTACAGTGTGCCAAAACCAAACTATTAAAAGAAGCAGTGATTTGGTTTTAAATTAGGTAAACTAGTAAATGCTGCTGATCTGGGCACACTCACTGACTTGGATTTTTTCTGTTTGTTCATGGGATGCAATGCTGGGATTTATTACCCATCCCTAATTGCCTTTGAGAAGGTGGTGCTCAGCTCCATTCTTGAACCGCTGCAGTCCTTGTGGCGTAGGTACACCCACAGTGCTGTTAGGGAGGGAGTTCAGGATTTTGATCCAACAACCGAGAAGGAACGACAATATAGTTCCAAATCAGAATAGTGCGTGACTTGGGTGCAAACTTGCAGATGCTGGTGTTCCCTGTACCTACTGCCATTGCTCTTGGTGAAAGGAGTTACAACTTTGGAAAGTGCTGTCGAAAAAGTTTTGGCAAATTGCTGCAATGCACCTTGTAGATGGTACACCCTACTGCCAGTGTATGCCAGTGGTGCAGGGATTGAAGGTTTGAAATGATGGATGGAGTGCCAGTCAAGTGGGCTGCTTTGCCCTGGAGTATTGTAGGAGCTGCACTCATTCCAGGCCAGTGGGGAGTATTGCATCATACCCTTGAATGATACCTTATAGATGGTGGAAAGGCTTTGGGGATTCAGGAGGTGAGTAACTTGCTTCAAAATATGCCTGTTCCAGGATGTTGATGGTGGGGGCTTTCAGTGATGAAAATGTTGTTGAACATCAGTGTTGGTGTTTAGATATTCTTTTGTTGGAGATGGACCTTCCCTTTCACTTGTGTTGGAAATAACATTCGTGCCTCACATTGGCCCAACCTGAAAATCCAGGCCTTGTTGCATGCGGGCATGGCTACTTCATTATCTGACGAATTGTGAATGAATTTGAATACTATGCAACCATCAGAGAACACCCTCCCTTCTGACCTTACAATGGAGGGAAAGTCATTGAAGCAGCGGAAGATGTTTGGCCGTGCAACACTACCCTGAGGATTGCATACAGCGTTGCTCTGCGGCTAAAATGTTGGGCCTCCAGCAACCACAACCACCTTGCTTTGTGCTAGGTATAGCTCCCGAATCCGTGGAGCGTTTTTACCCTAATTTCCATTGACTTGAATTTTGCTAGGGCTTGAGTCAAGTGCTGACTTGATGTTGAGGGAAGTCACTCTCACCTCATCTCTGGAATTCAGCTCATTTGTCTATGCTTGGAACAAGGCGCTAATGAGGTTTGGAGCCAAGGGACCGGAACTCAAACTGAGTATCGACAAGCAGGTTATTTGTGAATGAGTGTCGCTTGATAGCGCTGTTGATGACGCATACCATAACTTTGCTGGTGATTGAGTGTAGATTGGGGCTGTAATTGGCTGGATTTGTCCTGCCATTTGTGGACAGGACATACCTGGGTAATTTACTACATTGCCGGCTGGATGCCAGTTTTGTAGCTGTACTGGAACAGAGTGGCTGGTTCTGGAGTTCTGGTATGGAGCTCTTCAGTGTGTGAGAAAGAGTGTTAATCGTTATCTTGCTTTAGCTTGCTCTCAAAGCACTATTCCACTGGTTCAGGTCATGTTTTGAACTTTGTCCATGTTTGTTTGACTTCACCAAACACACTGGGCAAATCAAATTTCTGGTGATCTGAAGGAGTATCTTGAAATACAGAAGCTTTAAAGTCAGAACTGCATTTTCTCAAAATGGATGCTACATGCTGTCCATGGGAAAAAATATTCTGGGCCAGTTTTTACATTTTTCTTCTACTTTAGGCCTCCTCTATCCCATTTCACAAATAAAAGGACCCAGCCTCTATGTCTCTGAAATTTTAAGCTGTAGTTAAGAGAGTCCTAATGGCAGCCCAGTGCCAAATGTATTCAACTTGTAAAGAACCTTTGGTCATATGACATTTGGAGTACTGTGAGCAGTTCTAGTCTCCATATTCACTGCATAAGAGATTCACTGGAATGAGATCCAAACTGAAAGGTTATACCTGTCAGGTAAGGCTGAACATGCCTCTTTTCTCTGGAAAGAGAAGGCTGAGGAATGATCTGATTGGGGTTTTCAAGATTATGAAAGGGTTTGATATGGTAGATGCACAGAATATGTTTCTGTTTGTGGGTGAGACTGGAACTGGAAGCTGTAAGTATAAGAGGCACAATAAATTTGTTAGGGAGTTCTGGAGAATCATCTTTACCTTTACACTGAGTGTGGTTAGAAATATAGGAAGATTACGACAATGGAGGCTCTTCAGTGAGTTGCCCCTGTGCCAGCGAAGAAAGAACTATCCAGTCAAATCCCACTTGCTCTTGGTTCTTATCTCTGAAAGTTGTGGCACCTCAAATGCATGTACAAATGCTTTTTGAATGCATTGAGGGTTTCTGCCTCTGCCACCCTTTCAGGCAGGGAGCTCCAGACCCCTACCACCCTCTGGGTGAAAACATTTCTCATCAATTTTCTTCTTCCACCAAGTATTTTAAACCTATGTTCGCTGGCTATTGACCTCTCTGCCAATGGAAACAGGTCCTTCCTATCTGTACTAGGCCCCTCATAATTTTATATAAACCGTTTAAATCTCCCCTAGCAACCATTCCAGTATCTCCTGTACCCTCTCTAATGTGATCACATCCTTCCAGCCTTCCAACTAATGTTTTATATAGTTCTAGCATTACCTCCCTCCTCTCACATTTAATGCCTAGACCAATAAAGGAAAGCATTCCATATGCCTTCTTCATCACCTCATCTACCTGTCCTGCTCCCTACAGGGATCTATAGGCATAGACTCCTTGGTCACTCTGTTCATCTACACTTTTCAGAATCCTCCCATTTATTGTGTATCTCCTTGCCTGTTTGTCCTCCCCAAATGCATTACCTCACTTTTCTCCAGATTGAATTCCATTTGCCACTTTTCTGCTTACTTGACCAGTCCATTGCTATCTTCCTGCAGTCTCCAGCTTTCTTTGTCACTGTCACGCCCCCTACATTTAAATTTAAATCAAACATCCCAGTACTGAGCCCTGCAGACTCCCACCAGAAACAGCCTTCCAACCACTAAGCTCATTTTGGATCTAGCTCGCTACTTTCCCTTGGATCCCATGAGCTTTTAATTTTCTGATCAGCCTGCCATGAGGAACTTTGTCAAAAGCCTTGCTAAATTCCATGTAACTATAAAAAGTTATCAAACACTCTACCCTCCTTAAAAAAATTCACTTCAACTAGTCAGACATGATCTTCCCTTAGCAAATCCACGCTGAACTGTCCTTGATTAATCTAAGCCTGTTGAAATGACAGTTTATACCATTCCTCAGAAATGCAGAACTCGTTACCACAGGGAGTAATTGAGGTGAATAGCTTGGATACATTTAAGGGAAGCTAGGTAAACACAAGGGAGGAAGGAACAGGTATGTGTGATAGGGTGAGATGACGTATGACCTTTTGCACTGAATGGATGTTTTTGTGCTGTAAGCACTTTAATGGTTCCCTCCCGTCCCTTCCAAAATCAGTGCTAGCAGAAGGGTAGTTGTGGTTGCAAACTCGGCTGTATGGAGGTTTGCACGTGCATGGGATCTGTGTACACCCTCTATTCTCATGCATAGTGCATTCTGACATGCTACTTGGTTCAGGTATTTCAAGAGCAAACCTTGAAAGTAGGAAGGTCTACGTAGGTTTAGCGTAACTTATTGTCAGTACTATAGAGCTGGTTCATCAAGTTTATTATGAAAATTGTTTGCCTGAAAATGTAATTCTGCCATGAAACAATAATTTGTTTTTGCTGTTGTGTTTGGAATATTATATTTGAGAGATGAGTGCCCTTGATATTTCTCTCTTGATGTTGCAAAGTAGAAAGTCACTTGGTTATAAGCAGGTTCTACTCTTGGGAAGAAGGAAGGTGCAGTGGACTAAGTCAATAGCCTATTGTACTCCCGGTTATTTTATAAGCAAGTTTCCGCTCATTGTGGGTGATATCATTGCAGAATCTGTACTTCCAATTCCCCATTTATGTTGAGAAAACTAAGTTGCATTCCAATGCTTCCACCACAGATTGGTGACTGAAAAAGGAAATATTGTATCCCACTAAATTGCTCAGCACTCTTAAAAGTAAAAAAAGATGGAATATCTGTTGTGCTGACCTTTGACCCAGAAGCAATACCGTAAGGAAACTTTGTAATTTCTTTCAAGTATCTGTGGGAAATGTAATTGTTTTTTAAAATAAATGTTTGAAAAGGCACAAGAGATTGCATAAGGGGATGTAAAGGGATCAGTTGTACCTTTCCTGGATAATAAGAAATACTGGTCCATGTGACTTGGTGACCCTTGACCTAGAAGCAGTACCAACAGGAAGGAAGTTAAGGTACAGATGCTGTGTGGCCAGATACCAAGGAAAGCTGCTGACACAAAGGAAAGCTATAAGCAGAGGAGCTAGTGAGTGAAAGCCTAGATGCAGACACAAAGAGAAAGCAGACAGAGACAGAAAGAGGAGCGCATTGAATTCTTGTTAGGAGAAGAAACAAATCTCTCTCAGGAAGAGGTCAGTTTTTCTGTTTGGCAGAAAATGAGACAGGAGCTTTTGGAGGTACTGTGTGAGCTGGCTAAAAAAAATTGTCTAAAACCTGGAAAGCTGTGTGAATAACTTGGAGATGTTAACGAGCTGAAATGTTTGCCCAGAAGTGGGCAAACCATGAACTGGGCATTACTGGTTGAAAAGGAACTCTGGACTGTTTCCATTATTAGGACTGTTGTGACCTGAGGGAGAGAGGGCTCATAGAAGTGTGTCTTGCTGATGGTAATTGCACTAATCATCATAATTATGTATCGAGAGTAGCGGTGCCAATATTGGTCTACGCGTCAGCTGTGAGAAGACAATGACGACTGGACGGCAACAAGGCCTCCGCATTACCATCGGGCAACAGAACATCAAGTGTGTCGACCGCTTCCCCTACTGAGATGTTGCCATCTCCAGGGTGTAGAAATCGACGTCCACACAAGAATCGGTAAAGCAGCATCAGTCTTCCAGCGGCTCCACAAGGCCTGGGCAAGCGGCCATGAATCTACAACTCTACATGTCCAAAGTAGTACCAACTGCAATCTATGCCAGCAAGACATTGAAAAGAACAGCAAAAGTGTCATATAAGTTGGTCGTCTTTCACCAGCGTTTCCTACGTAAGATCCTGAGAATCACATGGAAAGACAGCACCACCAACAAAGTGCTACACGGGACTGGTCAAAAGTACGTGTGGGATGTTGTGACGGAGAGATGACTGATGCTGGCAGGACACGCCCTTCATCTGCCGGACGTACGCCCTTCACCTGCCGGACGTATGCCCCACTAGAGTGAGTACCAGGGCAGGGCACCACCTGGGATGGAGTGAAAGTGACTGCAATGGACCGGGGCCAGTGGCGGCATCTTGCTGCTCATTGTCCTGCATGGGATCAGAGGAGCTAAGTACAAGAGCTGGGAGGTGGAAGCTGTTTTTAGATAGGACTCCTGATCTTCCCTATGTGAATAAAGATCAGCATGTTGTGAAATTGTGTAGCTATGTAATACCATACATTTCAAAGGGGCATGCTTGTGGTTGTGTAAGAAGTATCTTTGTTGTATCAACTATTTAAAGTGAAATGTATCTTTTTATTTGGAGTATTATTTCCTATTCATGTTTAATTTGCGTGGCTCCAAGTCGTGTTGCAGTAAAAGCTTTTAAAAAGTGGTATCATGTTGGTAATTTGTTCATTTGGCAGTCATTTAGAAAGTTTGGTTATTTTTGGTTTACAGTTCCCCCACAGGGATTGTAGCAGCATACACACATTTGTGTTTGTCATATCTCTCTGTTTTGTGCTGTAAAGCAATCGGCAAGTGTTGACACAGAATAGGCGTTTCACGTAAACCTTTCCACCTGATGATGGTGTACAATTCTGTTCCAGTGATCATTGCTGAGAGTATTGCCCAGTCTTACCATTCCTACTCGAGTCTCCAATGGACTTTCATGATGTTTTCTGATCGTCCTACACAGGCTTAACCACAAACAGCAGTTTTGAAGCCTAAACATTGTATAAAGGAGCAACAAAGCACTTGATTAATGTACAGATAGATCTGTTTATCACTTTGCCATATAAATTTTACAGTGGTGTTTAATGTAACATTGGCTGCCAGATGGATGTTGTCTCTCTTCTAGGGAAGGCTCCGATATTTGTTCTGTATTCAGCATTCCTTTGTTTCTGTGTGGTTTTTTAGATTGGAGTTTAAAATTCCTCTTCACAGTCCTTGTTGGACTTATTTTCAGTTGTGTTTTTTTTTGTCATTGGGGTGTTTGTATGTTGTGTGTGCATGCATGTACCTAATTTTTGCTGCCTCCTTTCTGTTTTGTGGTTTTGTATGTTTTCTGAGATTATATGCAAGAGGTTTGATTGCAGCTGTTAAACTGAGTTAGAATCTATCTTAGCAATTGGAAAACAGATCAGGCTTTTGCAACACTTCATTGGGTCTAAGAGGTTGTGGGCTTTAGCAATAATGCTATTTGAATTAGATGCTTGTTTGAAGGAGAGATTAGAGGAATTTCTAACCTTTACCATTTTTCCTGAAGGCATTGATTGCTTGCTGAGTGGGATATGGTTCCACAGGCACTTGCTACACCCAAGTGGCTATTATTCGTGTGAACATTGACTGAGTACCATATGATATGTGATTTATAGAGCACATCACAGTCTGTTCGCCTTTCATTTCTATATGCTCACTCTAGCAGAGTCACTTGAGATGGTCAGGCACAGAAACCTTGGCATATTTCTGTGAATGTTGATGCTAATTCTGTTTATCATACTGCTGTTGCAATTGCCACTGCTTAATATTAAGAGGTAAGATGGGGACGCTGATCGCGTTTTTTTAACCGTCATTCTACTCTTCTGTTTGCAAACCTGATAAACTACCTTGTTAGACATATTGCCAAGTTATGAGTGGGTCCACAGCCAGATATTGGAAATTAAAGCTCCAGTTATTTAGAACTGAAATATGTATTGTGTGGCCTCCATAATTTTATAAAACCAGAGCTTTTTGCACTTCTCTCTTTCTCCCTTTTCTGCCAGACAATTTGACCTCGTTCTAATTTCTGTAAATTGCCAAGACAGTAGTTGTATTGTGTTCACAAGAGTAGTGTCCAACAGTGGAGCTAAATAATAGTGCATTAGTTGCTTTATTTAGGACAAAAACGCTGGCAATCTGTGCAGGTCAAAGGTTAAGGAAGCCATTAATGCGCTCAGCTGTATTCCATCATTTAAGAATTTACCACTTTTTAAGAGAAAAAGATTTTCTAAGAGTTTGATAAATGTTGGCATTCTGTCAGCCGAGTGTTACACTGTCGCAGCTTGTGGTAATTTAAAATACTACCCATTCCACATTCAAGAGTCCGCCTCAGAATTTTGCTTGTGTCTGAACTGTCGTCAAGTCCTGTTCACCTGTTGCCCATGTGATCACTGACTTAGCTTGGCTCCCGGTTAAACAACACCATGATTCTAAAATTCTCATGCTTGTTTTCAAATCCCTACATGGCCTCACTACCTCTTTAATCTCCAGCAGCCTCATGACCCTCAGATCTCTGTGCTCCTCTAGTTCTGGTCTCTTGAGAACCACAATTTTAATTGTTCCTCAATTGGCAGTCATGTCTTCAGCTGCTCAGAACCTAAGCTCTGGAATTCCCTCCCTAAACCTCTCCTCTCCTGATTCCACTTTAAGAGGCTCTGTAAAATTTCCCTTTTTGACCAAGCTTTTGGTCATTTACCCTGATATTACCTTGGGTGGCTCAGTGTCAGACTTTTGCTTTATAACTCCCCTGTGGAGCACCTTGAGGTGCTTTATTGCGTTCAAAGTGCTATATAAATACAAGTTGTTGTACACCCGGAACAATTCTGTTTTGAGGCTCTCTTCCCATTCCCACTTTTCATTTGTTTACTCTTATTCAGGAGATGCTTGACTGGTGCTGTCAGCCGTTGTGTATGCGACTGAGGTTGCTAGACATGAGCTGTGATGCTGAATGCCACAGTGTAGAAGAAGTTTGCTGGGGAAGGGACAAAAGAGAGAGAAAAATGCACACTTAGTCAAGCCTGGTTCTGTCCTCCCACTTTCCAGCAGGGGATGGTGAATCGTCTTAAAAAGCAGTAACTATCTCTCTTTCGCCTTTTCTGCCTCAGTTATCAGTTGAAAATTGCACCTCAGCTCTCAGGTTTACTCTGTTGTCCTAGATTTATCATTACTTGGGCAATAAATGCCGGCCTAGCCAGCAATGCCCACATCCCATGAACGAATAAAAAATAAACTTGCACAAGTGCCGTTCCTAAGTAAAACTCTCTTGTTATCTGCCCTATTTGTCTCTTCTGTTGCATGGCTTTGAGACCTGAATGGGGAACATGGGCTTAATGGTGGCTGATTATGGTCGAGGAAGGCCCGAATTGTCTTGAAACTTTGGGCTGGGGTTGGAGAAGGGGAGATTTGAAACTTTTCTCACTTCTCTTGAATCAGGAATCTGTTGTGCATGGAATTGAGAGTGAGCATTTGTTGTGTTGCACAGCCTATGAGTCAGTATTGGGCGAAACCCAGCATGAAGGAGGGAATGTTAATATAGATTGTTATTAACCCAGGGTGGTCCTGTTATTTTGACCGTGTGGTATTAGTTTAAGTTCAGCTTCCTGGCACTGTCTGATGCAGTCACCCAATCAGTTCCTTTGATGAAGTCATCAGTTTACATTGTTTGATTGGGAGATAGAACAAAAGGATGTTAAAGTTAGTCATAGTTCTTTTCAGTTTTTCCCTCCTCCCAAAAAAGGAATGCTACTGGTGAAGACAGTATCCCAGTGGTTTCTGTACGTCATCCCCTTCTTCATGTATGTACACATCATTCCACACTATATTTAAAACTCAAGTACCCCCAGGTGTCAAATTGCAATCATGTATTTGAAAGAAGGATGATTTCTCAAGACCAAGTCAGTAATGATTTTCTGAGGGACCCGCCTCACTGGTAGAATACATTTGATTACATGATGACTGGCAAGTGTGAGAATACTTTCCATGGTTGTTAATAAATGGAGTTCATCAATGGAATGCTAAAGTTTTTCAAAATATTTGCTTTAACATGTTCCTGCTTATTGTGGAATCTTGCACTAAGCTAACTTATTTTGGCGGGATGCAAAACTTTTCCCTGACCTTCCTCTCTCAAAGGCTGAGAGAGTCTTTGAGGCTTTCAAAGAGAGAATTCATAGCTCCATGGGTAGTGACAGTGCTGCAGTCTCATGCCAAGTAACCATTCTGTATGATCCTGAACAGTGCCAACAGGGAGAGAGGGGTGGAGTGGGGTGAAGGAGAGGAGGAAGCTATTACTTCAAAACTGAGTTGTCTCGTGTTCTCCATTGTGTAGAGAATCATACAATGTAGAAGTAGGTCATTTAACCCATTGTACCTCTGTTGACTCTTTGAAAAGAGCTGTCCAAATAATCCCACACCCCTGCTTTTTCCCAAAGCCCTGTAAATTTTCCAATTCTCTTTGAAAGTGACTGTTTCTGCTTCCACCACCCTTTCAGGCAGTGCATTGCAGATCGTAACTTGCTGCATAAATTGTTTCCTCATCTCTTTCTGGTTGTTTTGCCAATTACTTTAGATCTGTGTCCTCTAGTTACCAGCATGTTTACCAAACAGTTTCTCTTCATTCAATCATACGAAAGCGTTTCATGACTTTGAATACCTCTATCAAGACTCCACTTTGCCGTAAAAACAAAAAACTACTGCGGATGCTGGAAATCCAAAACAAAAACAGAATTACCTGGAAAAACTCAGCAGGTCTGGCAGCATCGGCGGAGAAGAAAAGAGTTGACGTTTCGAGTCCTCATGACCCTTCAGCAGAACTGAGTAAAGTTAGGAGAGGGGTGAAATATAAGCTGGTTTAAGGTGGGGGGAGAGAACCCGCCCCCCCCCCCCCGCAACTTCTCTCCCCCCACCCCACCTTAAACCAGCTTATATTTCACCCCTCTCCTAACTTTACTCAGTTCTGTTGAAGGGTCATGAGGACTCGAAACGTCAACTCTTTTCTTCTCTGTCGATGCTGCCAGACCTGCCGAGTTTTTCCAGGTAATTCTGTTTTTGTTCTCCACTTTGCCATCTCTGGTCTAAGGAGAAAAATTCCAGCTTTTCTGGTCTCCACACGTAATTGAAGTCCCTCCTCTGTGGTTCCATTTAGTCAATCATCACTGGCCCTTCTCCAAGGCCTTAACATCCTTCCTAAAGTGCAGTGCCCAGATTGACATCAGTACCCTAGTTGGGGCCTAACCAACAGCCTCCGTGCACTTTTCAGCAGGATCACTGGCTAGCAACCGAGGACGAGGTCTCTGATCAATGATTCTGCCCAACCCCTGACCAAGGCCAGATATTGTGGCTGATTTTAGCAATTCCCTCACTGCTCTGACTGAGGTTAGCTAACCTCAACTCAGGCCAGCTAACAAACCAGAGCCTTGATGGTATGCATGGCTATTCCTGTATCATAACTGTATCAGGTGGCATAGTGGTAATGTCATTGGACTAGTAATCCGGAGACTCAGGCGAATCCTCTGGGGGCACAGGTTCAAATCCCACCACAGCAGCTGGGGGAATTTAAACTGAATTAATGAAACCTGGAGTTGACAGCTGGCCTCAGTAATGGTGACCGTGAACCTATCATGGATTGTTGTCCTGTGACAGACTACGTGTGACTGAAATAAAAGCAAAATGCTGCGGATGCTGGAAATCTGAAATTAAAAAAAATGCTGGAAAAACTCAGCAGGTTTGGCAGCATCTGTGTGGAGAGAGGCAGAGGCTGAATGTGGTTGACTCTTAACCACCCTCAGTTCAGAGGCAATTAGGGATGGGCAGCAGTGCTGGCCTTGTCAATGACACCCACATCCCATGAGCGAACAATAAAAAAAAAGCAAGGCTTTTCATTCATTTTGCTATCAGCAAAGTTTTTCCTCACCCTATTAGCCATCACAATTTATATTGATGTTTATAATGCAGATAATCATTTTGTACATTTCTCAAAAAGAATTGTTTTTTTAAAAGTATTTTGAGAAATAGGGTTCATGTTTAAGGATCTTTGTAAATGACTCTCCAAACCACTTTTATTAATATTTTCAGGAGTATATTGTTTCTTTTTCTTCCTAACGTACGATTTCCAAAGAAGAATCGTATAATCTGAGGCTTAAATATTTTTTGTACCTACTATAGGGGTGAAAGGTTATCGGGGATAGGCAGGAATGTGGGGTTGAGGTTACAATCAAATCAGCCATGATCTTCTTGAACGGCGGAGAAAGCTTGAGGGGCCAAGTGGCCTACTCCTCCTCATTCGCATGTTCTGGAGTTCAGCTCTTTTGTCCATGTTTAGACCAAGGCCCTGATGAGGTCAGAAGCTGAGTGGCTGTGGTGGAACTCAAACTAAGCATCAGTGACCAGGTTATTGCTGAGCAAGTGCAGTTTGCAAGTTCTATTGATGATCCCTTCCATCACTTTGCTGATTGAGAGTAGACTGATTGGGCGGTAGTCGGCCAGGTTGGATTTGTCTTGCTTTTTGTGTACAGGACATACCTGGGTAAATTTCAACATTGCCAGGTAGATGCCAATGTTATAGCTGTGCTGGAACAGCTTGTCCAGAGCCCCGCCCCCCCATCTCTCATTCACAGCCCCAGTCTGTGCAACCTTTCCATGTGAGGTAACCACCCCCACCATCCCGGGAATCAGTTGAGTGAACCGTCTCTGAACTGCATCTAAAGCAGTGTTAAGTGGTAAGTTGAGAGGAATACGTTGCATATTTAGTATGAATGCAGTTTTATCGGGGAGTGGTTAAATGATCAAGGACGTACGAAGAATTCTCACACAGGGCTGCCTTCTGGAAACTGTGGTATCTTGGCCATGTGAGTTTTCATCCACTTGTGCATATGAAACTGAGGTTGTGTGAAGTCTTGAGGTCAGGGGGAAGAATTGTAACTGATATTTGTGAGGAAACTTGTCTTTTATGTTTCCCTTTGAAGATGAAGGGAAGCTGAATTAATTGCTAGTTTCAATTTGGTTTTGAAACAGAATGTAATGGTGTATTCACATTTCATGTTTGCCAGTATTTTTTGAATTGAAGTCATATGTGTGGCATACAGTTTCTGAATGCGTGGTTGGTATTTCTGGCCAGGCCAAGGTGCTCTTTGTATTAGATGGCATGACAGGAATGCATAACAGATTACTGGATTGTACTGACAGCACCAGCTTTGAGGTTTTGATAATCAGTATTCAGCTGTCTTGTTCAGGTGGGTGATATATAGTTGTCAAACTGATGGGTAGCAGAAGGAAACAAAGGTGGACACACTCGAGGACACAGTTGCCTGAGACTGTGTAACATGGGTGCTGACTGCTGGGAAACCCTGGCCACTGATAGATGGTAAGGATGTTTTGAAATGAATGAAGGGTTTGAGCTACAACATTGTGGAGGCAAACGCAAGAGAGTGAAAATTAGCATTGGCAGTTTCAGCGAGAATCCTACCCGAAACATCGTTATCAGAGCTTAGGGGTAGATGGTATCTGTCATGTACCAGGCTGCATCATTAACAACATTCCCATTGAGCATGAATTTATACTTGCTACGTTTTTATCGTGTCATCCTGCAACTCTGGCCAGGCTTGTATTGTTGTAGTCCTGACAAATTCTGCAGTGGTTTATATTACTTACGAGAAATCAACTTATTGATCATTAAATTCTAGTGTTTTTAAATATTTTAAATAAATAAATATCTTCAGAGGCCTGTTTGGCAATCACTTGCAGTTGCACACTTCAATAAAAGCTTGCATTTATACAGCACCTCTTAATGCAGGAATCCAATCATGAAGCACTTTACAGGAGTCTGTGATCAGACAGAGATGCTGAGCTAAAGCAGGAGGTAGTAAGAGCAGAACCAAAAGCTTGGGCAAGGAGGAGACGTAAGGAAGGACTTGAACAAGGAGGCGAAAGTAAGCAGTCGTTGTGATGGATTGGACAGGAGAGGATCAGAAACTCAGCTCAGGGTTGAACTGCGTGCCGAGATTGCAAATAGTCTGGTTCTGTTGCAGCCAGTGACTGGGAAATGAGATAGACTTGTTGGTCGAGGTCATGGAGAATATGGATGGATGGGGCCAAGGATAATGGGCTTCAGTCTTCCCAGTGTTTAAAGAGGTAACTGGGGCTCATTCAAGCCTGAGTATCAGACACACACACTAATAAGAGATGTGTTGGAGGGGTAGATTAGGGTGTCATCTATGTCCATGTGGAATTGGACCTCCGACTTCAGCCCTATCCTGACCTCTTGTTTACTCTCAGCAGCAGCACTGTCTTCACTCTTTGTTCTCTTTCCTTACTTATGTATACATTTTACTGCGACTATTAGTTCTGTGTTGTGGGTCACCTTTGCTCTTGTGTGCCTAACTGAATTCTTGTGTCTTCAGTTTTGATTGAATCTCCTACTTTTGTTTCTTCAATTTTTGTTGCTGCAATTTATTATTTTATTTTTCAAAGAAACTCCCAGAACAAAAGCAGCTCCCATCAGTTAAGAGAAAAGGCAGTTTCACATTTGTGTACAGCTGCCTTGTCAGAACTCAGTTCTAACCTACAGTCACTGTCCAATGCCATAATCTGTCCTTACGGTCTTCAAGCTATTGATCTGTTGTGTATTCATGTTTTCCAAGATTTTCATTTTTACTACTTAATCTCAAAACTAGTTTCATTCTCCTGCACATTAGGCCTCGACACTGTCACGGTTCATGCAAAGTGCTTTTCTGTTCTCACCTTCTCTAGGCAAACCACTCAATGTAATAGTTTCCTCAGCAAAATGTTTATTAATAGCTATTGTACAGTGGATTGTTTAACTAAGATCTGTTTTTGACCCAGTCACTGTTGCTGTGGATTTTTAGAGGTTATAACTGCAGTGTTGACTTTTTAGACAGTTGTTCACACTTGTGTCCAAACGCAGTACACTAGAAGTGTGTGAGGTGTGTGTGAATAAGTAAAATATTGGGAGGGAGTGTAGAAATGTTTGTGATATGTGAATTATCAGTAGAAAATTCCATTTGATCAATAGGAATTTACAGAAAAGATTTATGACTTTATGGTGAAAAGTGCTCATTTTGTCTCTCCTGTTGCCGTCTCGACCATTTTTGCTTCTGAGCATCACCCCCCCACCCCTCCCCCCACCCCTTTGGTGGGATAAAACTTCCCCAAAACACGTGTGTTTTCTCTGACATTTATGCAATTACAAAAAAAGCAATGTTGCTTCTCCTTGAATATTTCATGTTTGGCGATTAAATGTCTCTAGTTTGGAGTGCTTCAAAGATCCATTGGGCAGCATGGCTTTGTCAGAGGGAGGTCATGCATAACAAATTTGATTGAATTTTTTGAGGAGGTGACCAGGTGTGTAGATGAGGGTAGTGCAGTTGATGTAGTTTATATGGATTTCAGCCAAGCCTTTGACAAGGTCCCACATGGGAGACTTATAAAGAAGGCAAATGCACATGGGATACAGGGTAATTTGATAAGGTGGATTCAAAATTGGCTTAGTTGTAGGAGACAGAGGGTGATGACAGAAGGATGCTTTAGTGACTGGAAGCCCGTGTCCAGTGGCGTACCACAGGGATCTGTGCTCGGTCCCCTATTATTCATCATTTATATAAACGACATGGATGACTATTTGGGGGGTAGGATTAGTAAGTTTGCGGATGACACAAAGCTTGGCTGGGTGGTTAACAGTGAGGTTGAATGTCTTGGGCTACAGGAAGATATAGATGGGATGGTCAAATGGGCAGATAAGTGGCAGATGGAATTTAACCCTGAAAAGTGTGATGTGATACACTTTGGAAGGAGTAATTTGACAAGGAAATATTCAATGAACGGCATGGCACTAGGAAGTTCTGAGGAACAGAGGGACCTTGGCGTGTGTGTCCATAGATCTCTGAAGGTGGAGGGGCATGTTAGTGGGGTGGTGAAAAAGGCATATGGGACACTTGCCTTTATCAATCGAGGCATAGATTACAAAAGTAGGGAGGTCATGTTGGAGTTGTATAGAACCTTGGTGAGGCCACAGCTGGAGTACTGTGTGCAGTTCTGGTCGCCACATTATAGGAAAGATGTGATTCACTGGAGGGGGTGCAGAGGAGATTCACCAGGATGTTACCTGGGATGAAACATTTAAGTTATGAAGAGAGGTTGGACAGACTTGGGTTGTTTTCATTGGAGCAGAGAAGATTGAGGCGTGACCTCATCGAGGTGTGCAATATTATGAGGGCCATGGACAGGGTGGATAGGGAGCAGCTGTTCCCCTTAGTTGAAGGGTCACAAGGGGACATAATTTCAAGGTGAGGGGCAGGAGGTTTAGGGGGGATGTGAGGAAAAACTTTTTTACCCAGAGGGTGGTGAGGGTCTGGAATGCACTGCCTGGGAGGGTGGTGGAGGTGGGTTGCCTCACATCCTTTAAAAAGTACCTGGATGAGCACTTGGCACGTCATAACATTCAAGGCTATGGGCCAAGTGCTGGTAAATGAGATTAGGTAGGTAGGTCAGGTGTTTGTCACGTGTCGGTGCAGACTCGATGGGCTGAAGGGCCTCTTCTGCACTCTGTGATTCTGTGAGTGCTTGTGGACAAATTACACACTGCAGCTGTGGTATATCTTCATGTCCAGTATAAATAAAACCACAATTTAAGTAGCCGTCTTTGTCTTAAATTTTGCAGGGCTAAAGGCAGCTTTATGTCTCTGATTCACACCTCTACTTTGCTGGTGCTGTTCAGCTCTTGTAACTGAACTTGATGAAGGAAGTTTGGTTTCATTGCTCTGTGGGTTTTGTTGTGCTAAAGCCGATAGTCGGATTAAAAAATATACCCATATCTGGTATTTGTTATTGATTTAACTTGTTCCTTGTAAATTAACTTGCTCCTGCTGAATTAGCTCTGGCACCTTGCAGCAAGAAAGCATTGCATAACCTGAGAACGCGTTAATTTCTGTGCTTTTAGTGTGCATTAAGCACACACCAACTAGGGAGCGGAATAAATGACAGCTTCACCCACGTCCCAAAAATGGAAATATTCCACCCCGACTCAAGCTGAGTAAAACATGAGAACCTCAATCTCAAATAGGCCAGCATATCAGATACCCAACGTGAATAAGCAAAACATCAGATCCTCAGATTGGGTCAACGAGGATCAGCCGACCCCAACTCCGTCAGCCCAAGTGTCACCTCTTTCTGTAGATGTTGACTAACCTGCTTTCCAGTTGATGCACTGTTGTAGTAATTTGCTTTTTACCTCATCCTAAAGGGGACGCTTTAAGAAGTCAAATTAACTAATTGGAGGAGGAGGCTCTACAAATATCCTCATCCTCAATGATGGGGGAACCCAGCACATCCGTGCAAAAGATAAGGCTGAAGCATTCTCAACAATCTCCAACCAGAAGTGCCAAGTGGATGATCCATCTCAGCCTCCTGCTGAGGTCCCCAGCATCAGATGCCAGTCTTCAGCCAATTTGATTCACTCCACGTGATGTCAAGAAATGGCTGAAGGCATTGGATACTGCAAAGGCTATGGGCCTAGACAATATTCCGGCAGTAGGCAGTAGTACTTATGCTCCAGATCTTGCCGCATCCCAAGCTGTTCCAATACGGCTACAACACTGGCACCTACCTGGCTATGCCCAGGTATATCCTGTACACAAAAAGCAGGACAAATCCATTCCAGCCAATTACCGCCCCATCAGTCTACTTTACATCACCAGTAAAGTGATGGAAAGTATCATCGACAGTGCTATCAAGCAATACTTCATCAGCAATAACCTGTTCACTGATGCTCAGTTTGAGTTCCATCAGGGCCACTCAGCTCCTGATCTCATTACAGCCGAGGTTCAAACACAGACAAAAGAGCTGGACTCCAGAGGTGAGGTGAGAGTGACTTCCCTTGACATCAAGTCAGCATTTGACCAAGTGTGGCATCAAGGAGCCCTAGCAAAATTGGAGTCAATGGGAATCAGGGGGAAAACTCTCCACCAGTTGGAGTCATACCTAGCACAAAGAAAGATGATTGTGGTTGTTGAAGGTCAATCATCTCAGCTCCAGGACATCACTGCAGGAGTTCCTCAGGGTAGTGTCCCAGGCCCAACCATTTTCAGCTGCTTCATCAATGACCTTCCTTCCGTCATAAGGTCAGAAGTGGGGATGTTCACTGATGATTGCACAATGGTCAGCACCATTCGTGGCTCCGCAGATACTGAAGCAGTCCATGTCCAAATGCAGCAAGACCTGGACAGTATCCAGGCTTGGGCTGATAAGTGGCATGTAACTTTCGTGCCACACAAGTGCCAGGCAATGGCCATCTCCAACAAGAGAGAATCTAACCATCTCGTCTTGACAGTCAGTGGAATCACCATCCCTGAATCCCCCACTATCAACATCCTGGGAGTCACCATTGACCAGAAACTGAACTGGACTAGCCAAATAAATATTGCGGCTGCAAGAACGGGTTGGAGGCTGCAAATTCTGGGCAAGTAGCTCCCCTCTTGACTGTCTAATACCTATCCAACATCTCAAGGCACAAGTCCAACAGCACTCGAGAAGCTCGACACCATGCAGGACAAAGCAGCCCGTTTGATTGGTACCCCATCTACCACCTTAAACATTCACTCCCTCCACCACCGACGCACAGTGGCAGCAGTGTATACTATGTAAAAGATGCATTGCAGCAACTTGCCAAGGCTCCTTCGACAGCAGCTTCCAAACCTGCGACCTCTACCACCTAGAAGGACAAGGGCAGTAGACCCATGGGAACACCACCACCTGCAATTTCCCCTCCAAACTATACACCATCCTGACTTGGAACTTTCTTGCCATTTCTTCACTGTCACTGGATCAGAATCCTGGAACTCCCTTCCTCACAGCACTCTTGGAGTACCCACACGGCATGCACTGCAGTGCTTCAAGAAGGCGGCTTACCACGAGCATCTCGATTACAATTAGGGTTGGGCAATTAATGTCAGCCTAACCAGTGACACCTACACCCCGTGAAAGAATAAAGGAAAAAGTTGTGAAATGTGATGAGTTGCAGGCAAGCCGTGATCTCTTGTAGCTTAATCGGTTGAGGATGTTTTTGAGTTGGCTGCAGGTTTTTCTCTGCATCAGTCAAGAAGTCACATTGTTAGACAATAGCTGAAGAGTATGAGAGAGTGCACGTTTTGCTTGATGGACACAATAGTTTTAATGGTTTACCTTTTTGAGGGTATGATGTGGCCCTGATCCCTGCTGTACTCAAAGGTCCTGCCAACAGTCAAATCTCTTAGCTCAAAGTAGAGTGGCGTGTTGGACATAGTGCCAGAGAGTGGCCACTGATCCTGTACTCCAGGATTTGCAAAGATTTGTTGCGACCACAGCTGTTTGGCACTAACCATTGGCAGGGTGGGTTCTCTGGTTATCCTGTCAGCAATTTTCCCTCAAACAACGTTGCTAAAAACACATAGATTAACTGGCCACTGATTTGATTATTGGACCTTGGTGTGCATGCTTGTCTATAATAGAACAGTGCTTCAAAAGCTTCCCAGCCAATTACTTTTCAATACATTCTTGAATATGTAAAAGGCTACATAACTGCAAGTTGTGGGATACTACAGCATAATGGTTATGTTACTCGACTAGTAAACCAGAGATCTGGAGATGAGTTCAGAACAAACCAGGGGAATCTAACTTCAGTGAATTAAACCTATCTGGAATAAAAAGTTAGCATCAGTCATGGTGCCCATAAAACTAATGGATTATTGTGAAACCACATCTGGTTCATTAATGTCCTTTCGGGAAGGAAATCAGCTGTCCTTACCTGGTCTAGCCTGTATGTGACTCCAGGCCAACTGTAAAGTGGTTGACCAGTAACTGTATTCTGAAATGCCCTAACAAGCCTCTCAGTTGATTCAAAACTGCTACGAAAGGTCTAATAAGAATAAAACCAGATGGGCCACCTTGCATCAACCCAAGCACTGGACATTACAAAGGCACATCCAGTCCAGCTGACCCTGCAAAGTCATCCTCAATTAACACCTGGGGTATTGTGCTAAAATTGGGAGCTCCGTACCATAGATTAATCAAACAAGCCATTGAGAGTGGCAAAGGCACAGAATGTGCTCTGGGTAGGGTACTTCAATGTCCATCTCTAACAGTGGCATGATAGCATCACTACTGACGACCAGTCCTGAAGGACATAGCTGCCACTCTGGGCCTGCGTCAAATGGTGACAGTAAACCTATTAAAATGTGCTCTTATCACACTAACTGTTGCAGATGCACCACATAACCCTTGTGGAAACAAAGTCCAGTCTTCACACTTGGGACATCCTCCATCTTGTGGGGTGACACTACCACCATGCTAAATGGAATAGATTCAGAACAGATCTAGCTCAAACCTGAGCATGTATGAGGTACGGTGGGCCATCATTAGCGGAATTGTATTCCTTCATAATCTGTAACCTCATGGCCTGACATATCTCTCACTATACTGGAGATAGAAAAGGCATGTAAGAAAGGCAAAGTTACAGTGATCATGGGGGATTTCAACATGCAGGTAGACTGGGAAAATCAGGTTGGTAGTGGATCCCAAGTAAAGGAATTTGTGGAATGTCTACGAGATGGCTTTTTGGAGCAGCTTATGGTGGAGTCCACTAGGGAACAGGCAATTCTAGATTTAGTGATGTGTAATGAGGCAAATTTGATAAGGGAGCTTAAGGTGAAGGAACCCTTAGGAGGAAGTGACCATAATATGATAGAATTTACCCTGCAATTTGAAAGGAAAAAGCTGGAATCAGGTGTAACGGTATTAAAGTTGAATAAAGGCAACTACAGAAGCATGAGGGAGGAGCTGGCCAGAATTGACTGGGAAATGAGCCTAGCAGGAAATACAGTGGAACAGCAATGGCAGGAGTTTCTGGGAGTAATTTGGGAGACACAGCAAAAATTCATCCCTAGGAAGAAGAAGCATACTAAAGGGAGGACGAGGCAACCATGGCTGACAAGGAAAGTCCGGGACAGCATAAAAGCTAAAGAGAAAGCATACAATGCGGCGAAGAGCAGTGGGAAACCAGGGGATTGGGAAGCCTACAAAGACCAACAGAGGACAACTAAAAAAGAAATAAGGAGGGAGAAGATTAAATATGAGGGTAAACTAGCCAGTAATATAAAAGAAGATTGAAAGAGTTTTTTTAGATATATAAAGGGTAAGAGAGAGACAAAAGTGGACATTGGGCCGCTGGAAAATGACGTTGGAGAAGTAGTAGTGGGGAATGAAGAAATGGCGGAGGAACTGAATAGGTACTTTGCATCAGTCTTCACGGTGGAAGACACGAGTAACATCCCCAAAGTTCAAGAGAGTCGGGGGGCAGAGGTGAGTCTGGTGGCCATTACCAAGGAGAACGTGCTAGGAAAACTGAAAGGTCCGAAGGTGGATAAATCACCTGGACCAGATGGATTACACCCCAGAGTTCTGAAGGAGATAGCTGTAGAGATAGTGGAGGCGTTAGTGGTGATCTTTCAGGAATCATTCGAGTCAGGGAGAGTCCCAGAGGACTGGAAAATCGCTAATGTAACCCCCCTGTTTAAGAAGGGAGTGAGGCAAAAGACGGGAAATTACAGGCTGATTAGCCTGACCTTGGTCATTGGTAAGATTTTAGAGTCCATTATTAAGGATGAGATTTCAGAATACTTGGAAGTGCATGGTAAAATAGGGCAAAGTCAACATGGTTTCATCAAGGGGAGGTCATGCCTGACAAATCTGTTAGAATTCTTTGAGGAGGTAATGAGTAGGTTAGACAAAGGAGAGCCAATGGATGTTATCTACTTGGACTTCCAGAAGGCCTTTGACAAGGTGCTGCACAGGAGGCTGCTCAGTAAGATAAAAGCCCATGGTGTTAGAGGCAAGGTACTAGCATGGATAGAAGATTGGCTGTCTGGCAGGAGGCAGAGAGTGGGGATAAGGGGGTCCTTCTTAGGATGGCGGCCGGTGACTAGTGGAGTTCCGCAGGGGTCAGTGTTGGGACCACAACTTTTCATTTTATACATTAATGATCTAGATGAAGGAACTGAGGGTATTCTGGCTAAGTTTGCAGATGATACAAAGATAGGTGGAGGCACAGGTAGTATTGAGGAGGTGGGGAGGCTGCAGAAGGATTTGGACAGGTTAGGAGAATGGGCAAAGAAGTGGCAGATGGAATACAATGTGGGGAAGTGTGAGGTCATGCACTTTGGTAGGAAGAATAGAGGCATAGACTATTTTCTAAATGGGGAGAGAATTCAGAAATCTGGAGTGCAAAGGGACTTGGGAGTCCTAGTCCAGCATTCTCTTAAGGTTAACTTGCAGGTTGAGTCGGTAGTTAGGAAGGCATTTATTTCGAGAGGACTAGAATATAAAAGCAGGGATGCGCCGCTGAGGCTTTATAAGGCTCTGGTCAGACCACATTTAGAATATTGTGAGCAATTTTGGGCCCTGTATCTCAGGAAGGATGTGCTGGCCCTGGAGAGGGTCCAGAGGAGGTTCACGAGAATGATCCCAGGGATGAAAGGCTTAACATATGAGGAACGTTTGAGGACTCTGGGTCTATACTCGATGGAGTTTTGAAGGATGAGGGGGGATCTGATTGAAACTTACAGAATACTGAAAGGCCTGGATCGAGTGGGCCTGGGGAAGATGTTTCCATTAGTAGGAGAGACTAGGACCCGAGGGCATAGCCTCAGAGTAAAGGGAAGACCTTTTAGAACAGAGATGAGGAGAAACTTCTTTAGCCAGAGAGTGGTGAATCTATGGAATTCATTGCCACAGAAGGCTGTGGACGCCAGGTCATTGAGTGTATTTAAGACCGAGATAGATAGGTTCTTGATTGGTAAGGGGATCAAAGGTTGCGGGGAGAAGGCGGGAGAATGGGGTTGAGAAACTTATCAGCCATGATTGAATGGCGGAGCAGACTCGATGGGCCGAATGGCCTAAATTCTGCTCCTGTGTCTTATGGTCATACTATTACCATCAAGCCTGGGGACCAGCCCTGGTTCAATGAGGAGTGTGCCAAGAGTAACACCAGGCATACCTCCAAAATGGGGTGCCAATTTGTTGAAGCTACAACACTGGGCTCCATGCATGCTAAATAATGAAATCAGCATGCTCTGGGCAGAGCTAAGAAATCCCATGGCCAATGGATCAGATCAAAACTCTGTACCTCTGCCGCATCTAGTTGTGAATGATGGTAGACAATTAAATGAACAATGCAAGGAAGAAATTCCATGAATATTTCCATCGTTCGTAATGGCAGAGACCAGCATGTGAGTGTGAAGGAGAGGACTGAAACATTTCTAGCTGTCTTTGGCCAGAAGTGCTGAGTGGATGATCCATCTCCTGAGATTCACGCTATCACAGTTGCCAGCCTTCAACCAATTTGATTCACTCCACGTGATATCAAGAAATGGCTGAGTGCACTGGATACAGCTAAAGAAGGGCAGGCTTAGCAGCTTACCATTCCTGGCTATAGGGTATTCAGACGAGAAAAAGGGGAGGATAAAAGAGATGGGGGGGGGGTGGGGGTCGAAATATTGATCAAGGAATCAATTATAGCAATGAGGAGGGTTGATATCTTGAAAGGATCATCAAATGAAGCCATATGGGTAGAAGTAAAAAATACAAAAGGGGCAAACACGCTGTTGGGTGTGTACTGTAGGCCCCCAAAAAGTCAGGGATTGGTAGAGAATTGGTAATCAAATTTCAGAGAAGTGTAAGGATAATAAAACAGTAACAGTGGAGGATTTTAACTACCCAAATGTTAACTGGGATAGCTTTAGTGTGCATGGTAGGGAGGGCGCAAAATTCTTAAGTTGCATCCAGGAGAACTTCTTTAGCTAGTATGTAGAAAGCCCAACAAGGGAGGGGGCAGTTCTGGACCTAATATTGGGAAATGAGCCCAGGCAGGTGGAAGGCATGTCAGTAGGGGAGCATATTGGAGATAGTGACCATAGCTCAGTTAGCTTTAGGATAGCTATGGAAAAGGATAAGGTTGGCCAGGAATAAAAGTTCTAAACTGGGGAAAGGCTAATTTTACTAAGATGAGATATAATTTGGCCCAAGTGGACTAGGAGCAACTACTTACAGATAGAACTGTATCAGAGCAGTGCGAGGCATTCAAGGAGGAAATAGTGAGAGTACAGGGCATATATACCCCTGTAAAGATAAAGTGGGGAACCAAGTGTGGAGAACCCTGGGTGTCAAGGGACATAAAAGTTAGGATTAAGAAAAAAGGAGAAGCTTATGGCAGATACTGAGAGCTCAATATGGCAGAGTCCCTGGAGGAGTATAAAAAGTGCAGGGGGGAACTTAAAGAGGAAATTAGGAAAGCTAAGAGAGTGCATGACAAAGCATTGGTGGGTAGAGTAAAGGAAAACCAAAAGGGGCTTTTTAAATACATAAAGCAAGAGAATAACTTGGGAAAGAGTAGGACCAATTAGGGATCATGGAGGTAATCTGTGTGTGGACCCGACAGATGTGGGCACAGTCCTCAATGAATTGTCGGCCTTCACAATGGAAAAGGACGACGCAGCTGTAGGCATCAGGGTGGAGGACTGTGAAATATTAGAGGAAATTAACATAGAGGGAGAGAAGATATGAGCGGGTTTAGCGGCCTTAGAAGTGGATAAATCCCCAGGCCATGATGAGATGTATCCCAGGATGTTGGGGGAGGCAAGGGAAGAGATATCAGGGGCCCTGGCAGTAATTTTCAAATCTTCTCTGGCCACAGGTGAGGTGCCAGAGGACTGGAGGACTGTTAACGTTGTCGCATTATTAAAAAAAGGAGGAAGGGATAGATCAGGAAATTACATGCCAGTCAGTCTAACCTCAGTGGTGGGGAAGTTACTAGAAAGAATTCTAAGGGACAGAATACATCTGCACTTGGAAAGAGAAGGATTAATCAGGGATAGTCAACATGAATTTACTAAGGGAAGGTCTTGTTTGACAAATTTGATTGAATTTTTTGAGGAGGTAACCGGGAGTGTTGATGAGGGTAATGTATTTGGTGTGGTCTACATGGACTTTAGCAAGGCTTTTGATAAGGTCCCTCATGGCAGACTGGTCAAAAAAGTGAGAGCCCATGGGATCCAAGGCAAAGTGCCACGTTGGATCCAAAATTGGCTGAGAGGCAGGAAGCAGAGGGTGACGGTAGAGGGATGTTTCTATGACTGGAAGACTGTTTCCAGTGGGCTTCCACAGGGCTCGGTGCTGAGGCCCTTGCTGTTTGTGGTGTACATAAATGATTTGGACTTAAACGTAAGTGGTATGATCAAGAAGTTCGCGGATGACACGATAATTGGCAGGATGGTAAATAGTGAGGAGGATAGCTGTAAACTGCATCAAAATATCAAAGGACTGGTCAGGTGGGCAGAGCAGTGGCAAATAGAATTCAACCCAGAAAAGTGTGAGGTAATGCATTTACGGAGGGCTAACAAGGTAAGGGATTACATTATGAACGGTAGAATCCTGGAAAGTACTGAAAATCAGAGGGACATGGGTGTGCATATCCACAGATCTCTGAAGGTAGCAGGGCAGGTAGATAAGGTGGTTAAGAAGGCATATGGGATACTTGCCTTTTTTAGCCGAGGCATAGAATACAAGAGCAGGGAGGTTACGCTGGAACTGTATAAAACACAGGTTAGGCCACAACAGGAGTACTGTGTGCAGTTCTGGTCACCACATTATAGGAAGGATGTGATTACACTGGAAAGGGTGCAGAGGAGATTTACCTGGATGCTGCCTGGGCTGGAGGACCTGAGCCATGAGGAAAGATTGGATTGGCTGGTGTTCTTTTCCTTGGAGCAGCGAAGGTTGAGAAAGGACCTGATAGAGGTGTATAAGATTGTGAGGGGCATAGATAGGGTGGATAGGAAGGCACTTTTTCCATTTATTAAGGGATCAATAGCCAGGGATTTAGATTTAAGAGGTAGAAGGCTAAGAGGGGAGTTGAGAAATTTTTTTCACCCAGAGGGTGGTGGGAGTCTGGAACTCACTGCCTGGAAGGGTGGTTGAGTCAGAAACTCTCATAACATTTAAGAAGTATTTAGATATTCACTTGCGTTGCCATAACCTCCAGGGCTATGGGCAAAGTGCTGGAAAAATGGCATTTGTGTAGTCAGATCTTTGTTGACCGGCATGGACACGTTGGGCCGAATGGCGGCCTCCTGTGCTGTAAACGTCCACGAGCAAAGGCTGTGGGCTCTGACAGCATCCAAGCTGAATACCCCACCATCAATTTCTTGGAGCTCACTATTGACTAGAAACTCAACTGGACCAGCTACATGAGCAAGTCAAAGGCTTGGTGTTCCATGACAAGTAACTCTCCATCTCTACTTGCCTGGACGAGTGCAGCTCCAACAACACTCAGGAAGCTGAACATGATCCAGGACAATTTACGTACTTGCAACTTTTTTTGAAAAATAGATACCACTGGCATGGTCAGGATGTGCCGAATGGTGGCATCCTATGCCACAATAACTCTATGTAACTCTGAGAAAACGGCCAGCTTGATTGGAACCCCATCCACCACCTTGAACGTTCATTCTGTCTGTCACTGGCACACTGTGGCTGCAGCTTTTACCCTTCTACAAGATGTATTGTAGCAACTTGCCAAGGCTTCTGTGACAGCACCCTTCAACCTCTACCACCCGGGACAAGGGCAGCAGCCTCAAGGGAGTACCACCATCTTGCAAGTTGACCTCCCAAGTCTCACACCATCCTGACTAAGTCATCCCTTATAATAGCCCTGTGAGTGTGCCTACACTGCACTTACTGCAGCAATTCAAGAACTCAGCTCATCACCACCTTCTCAAGGGCACTTAGGGATGGAGAATAAATGCAGGCCCAGCCAGCGATCCTCACATCCCATGAATAAATCAAAAACAAAGATCTTTCTGTGACAATTTAGCTGACTTTAGTGCCATATTTCTAGTCTAAAATCTCACTTTCCATCTTTACTTATTTTTCTTTCTGTGCTAAATATGTGATAAAAGTTTGTTTTTGAATTCTGCGTCCTTAGCTTGGTCTCTAACACCATGTTGGGCCATTTTTCACGTGTTTTAGAAATTCATGTGGGATAGAAGGGAACAAATCCTACAAAGATCTTCGATACTGTTTCAGAGAATTAAAAATTTAATTTACAATTTCAGTTCATCATACAATTCTGATATAAGTGGAACTCTTTCAGAGAAATAAACGCTTAGACGTTTCAGCTATATTCGCTATATTTTATCAATATTAAATCCAATGTATATATTCCAAATCTGCCTATTCACCAGTTTTCTCTACTTTGATGGATTGACGTGATTTTAGAATTTTTTTTAAGGTTCAAATCAACTCCAATTGAAAAGGCTATAACATTATTGCAGCACTTTTGGCCATCAAGATAGTTTGTTCAGTAGTGTATATTTTTTCATGGGATGTGAGTGTTGCTGCTAAGGCCAGCATCTGTTACCCAGCCAGAGTAATGAGGAAGACCGTAGGAGTAGGCTATCCAAACCTTCTCCTCTTCCGCCGTTCAATGAGATCAACTCCATTTGTCTACCCTTTCATCTGTAGCTTTTGATACCCCAACCCAGTACAAATTTTGTTGATCTGCATCTAGAAAATTTCAATTGGCCCAGCGTAAAAAAGCCTTTTGGGGAGGGTGCTCTGCTTGAATGGTTGGAGGAAGCAAGTCCAATGGTAACTTGCAAAAGGGAATTGGATATATACTTGAAAAATCTGCAGGGCTGTGTGGGAATAGGATGAATTTGATTACCTCATTCAAAGATTCAGCACAGGTAGTGTGGGCTGAATGGTCTACCTCATCCTTTATGACTCTATAGTAAATGTCTTGGAAGCCCATATGGGCACCATCAACATCTGTAGACACTCCACCTTGTTAGTGATCCTTTCATAAAAGCCACATTAGTCAGACCTTCTATCTGCTCATACACATTCTGGTGCTCATCCATTCTGTCCCTGTCCCTTTAACTCCTCACCTTGGGTTTTTAAAAGTAAAATGTCATCCTTTTGGAAGTAAAAATGGTATTATACAAGTTATACTTTGGCCGCCTTATTTTGCAGCCATGTAGAATCTGTGAAGATTATTTTAAAAACTGGCTGGAATTAAGGGACACAAAGCATGAGGAGAAAGTGATGGATTTACTCGCCTTGCCTATAAGCAGCGAAAGTATTTGCACAGTATTGAAGTATTGGGAGTCTTGGCAGCATTGCTTTCACTGCTTGACCTCTCCAGGGAATCTCTATTTAATCGATTTGATATACTTGAGGCTTGGCATTCTGTGCACTGTGCCCTAATTTAGGAACTGTCGGTGACTTTTTTGGATCTAAAAATAGTGGAAGGACTTTTTTTTTGTGATATATGCTTTATGTAGATAAGGATGCGTCTGAGCATGCGTCTCCACAAAAGGTTTTGCATTGCTAAAGGAAAAATATAAAAGGAAATTTGCAAAGTGTGTAGCAGGCGGGGCTGATTCCCCTTACTGATGTAGTCCTTGCTTCCCTTCCTCCTCCCCACCAGCAACTGACTGTCACCTTGGACTAGTCCTAAACGAATCTCTATGAAAGCTGAAGATTCAGACCCAAGACCTTGGCAGAGAGGACAGTGGGGCCCTCATAGGGAGGGAGGACAAATTGAAATCTGTCCTTGTGCTGCGCAAGCTCCAACTCACTGCAGACATTGCCAGACTCTGCACAGAATGTAGCAAGTTACTGGTTCTTTGGACAACAGCCGACATAAGATTAATCATGATACCTCTGGAAAGGGGGTGGTTTGATGGTAGTGGTGGTAGAAAGACCAGCACGTTGTTAAGTTGTTTTTCTGCTTTTTGCTTCGCAACACAGGCAGTGAGCACATTGCAGATAAGTTGAATGTCCATCTGATGTCCTTTATCTGCTTAAGTGCAGATAATTGACCTTTCAAGGCAAGCTTTACCATTTGAGGAAATTCAGTGGCATTTTCTCCTTAATACCAGACTGGATGAAATGCTTATGCCTGAAATATTGTTGAACAATTCTGTCACAGAAGGAAAAGAAATTGATAGCAGATTTCTGTTGCCTTGACTTTTTAAAAAAAAAAGCACAAGGTATTTTTTTGGCAATGCAGCATTTCTTTGTTGTTCCAAAGTCGTTTGTAATAATTGGTATTATACAACGATGCTACTTCTACCCTGTACTGGGCTGACTTTTTGGTACAAGTACTTTTACATTAAATGAAAAGCAAACTGGGTTTGGGTAAAGGTTCAACTCAGAAATATTCTAACACTTGTTTCTCTTAGGCTACGTTGTATTGTGTTTTTACACATTTAAATAGATGCTCCCATTAATTTGCATAGATCTAATTGCTTTTAGCACAGATTTTGGGGTCTTAATTTAGTATTTTAAAAAATGTTTTTGAGATGTGGCAACATTTATTACCCATCTCTAATTGTCCTAAGGGCATTGGTAATTAGCCAAGTCCACACTGGACCAGAGGCATCGCTCTCCATTGGAGAAAGAGAGCCAATTTACATATGAAGCTTGAAAAGCACCACCCTGCAAGCGTGGGGGCAGGTATCCATGAACTACTACAGCCAGGATGGGGATTGAACCCGTGCCATAGCAGCATTACAGTCATCTAGCCAACTGAGCTAACCGTCAAGAGTCAACCATAATGTAGACTAAAGTCACATGTCGGGGTGACAAATCAACATAGCCATTACTAAAATAGCATTAGTCTGCAAAGTGGTGGCGGAGGGAGGGAGGGAGCAGGTGGAACGCTCACCTTGTAGAGATGGAAATGTTTTTTGATATCAGCAGTGCGGAAGTTAGACATTGCTGTTATACCTGAAAACTTATAACTGTTCAACTTCACTCAACGTATGTTTTTGCTCTATACAGGACCCTGCGGGTATTTTCGAACTGGTGGAAGTTGTTGGAAATGGCACCTACGGACAAGTGTACAAGGTAAAGCAAAAAGTAGTCTTTTCTTCTATTACCAGAAATTATTTTGAATAATTAAAATGTGCCAATTCTGAATTTGTTGGATACAAAGTTGTGCTACGTCTGCACAAATTCTCTGATTAATATTTAACTTTACCTTTCTTTACTTGTAGCAGTTATATCACCAGAGCTAACAGTACCCATTCCTACTAGAGTTGATAAATGGTGCTTATATGATTAGCATATCACTTCCCCACCAGCTACACTCTTAGCTGATGTAGACCTCTGGGCTTTCGTGCAGAGCCCATCTGCTATGAGTTGAGAATTGAGGCACTTTGTTCTTTTTTTAAACAAACACAAAAATGTGCAAGTTTAAAAAGAAAAGTCATTGATTTTGTTTTACCGTGATCACGCAGTGAAATGGTCCTCATTCAAGCCAGTGGTCTGACTTATGGCTCTGGATAGTGAATAGTGCTGGTTTTAACTCTCGTTACTGTCAAAAGTTGAAAGGTCTGGATCAGTTTTTTCATAGCTGAACATGTGTTTTAAATTCTGTGTTTTAGAAGATGTCAATGTGAGAGTTAAATCTATAACTTGATTATGATGGTAGGGAAATGTTGTTGGCTAGCACAAAATAAAACACAGATGGATGCGCTGCTATGGAAGGCCATAAATATTAGTAATACGGCCTCAGCTGTGATTGAGAGAGGGAAAGACTGGACCTGAAATTGGCTGGAATTCACAATGGCAATAGTTTGTGCGAAGGAGTTTATTGAAATGCTTTATGAGTTGCCTTAAGTGGCAGGTGAGAGAGGGAGGCACAAGTGGGAGGGAGGGCAGTGTTGGATTTCTGCCTAATTGATGGGAGTAATAGACCAGGTGACAATTGGAATCTGCTCTTCAGAAAGGTCTTAATTTTAGTTGTTGAAATGAAAACAGAACAGAAAATAAAAACTATTAAGACATTGATTTCACGGGAGCAGGCTTCAAATTAATAAAATGCTGCAAGTAAGAAATTAACTGGAAAGAACCATATAAAAGGGAGGGTGGGAGCAGATAAGTGGGTGGCCATTTTGGACTGAAATTAAGAATTTCTTTGCTCGAGTTTGTGAATCTGTGGAATTAGCTTAGAGGTGCTCAGTCATTGAGTATGTTCAAGGCAGTGGTTGACAGCTTTTTGAGCTTTAAAGGATATCAGGATGGGGCAGGAAAGTGGAGTTGAGGCCAAGGATTGACCATGGTTTTAGTAAATGGTGGAGCAGGCTACTCCCATTTCATACAAGTGAAAGTTAAGTGTTGAGCAATTCATTTCACACTGCAAGAAGCAGCAGATTCCAGAACAGTCAAAAAAAACCAGGAAAATAAAAAATGACATGGATGGAAAAGAAAGACTGTGAAAAGGCTCATAAGATTATGAAATTGGGTGGGGGTGGAGGGGAACGGTATACGGAGACCTATAAAGTTGAACAGTGTGAAGGCAAGAATGATTGAGAGGAATGCAGCAGAAAATATCACAGCATTCTTTAAGATTCTCATGATTGAGTGATGGGTACAAGACAATTTTGGAATGAACCATGGCAGTGGTGTGATGGAACTAAATCATTTTTAGCAGTGAAGAGAGAATAGAGATTCCTGACTTTAAAGGAGTTTGAGCGGGGGCACACTCGAAACTTCTAACCCCATTATGAAGGGTATTGTCGAAAGCTTTAGCAAGCTGAAGATAGCCTCAGTTTCCATCTAACTGCTGGTGGAGTGGCCTGAAGAGGTTGTAACTTTCTTCACCAATACCTTTGAAATATCATTAAGGACGTAAGAATTAGGAACAGACTTAGGACATACTATTCCTTGAGTCTACTCTATTATTCAGTAAGATTATGGCTGATTCTCAACTTCAGCGTCACTTTCCTGCCGTATTCCCATATACTTTCATTCCCTTAGTGCCCATTGGATTGGGTAAAACCCCAATGAGTTGGAAAGCAGAAAAGGTGATGCCCATCATTGAAAACAAAAGGCAGGGCAGATTTCAGAAGCCCTGGTAACTGCCGAATGTTTAAGTGTAAGATATAACGCATGCCTTTTCACCAGTGTTTCAAATGACCCAGCAATGGACATAAATGATTGCGTTACCTGCTTTAGAAATATGTCTATAATATGAAACACACCTTTTTGTTTGGGAGTGTGCATTATGCAATCATTGTTGGTGTGTCACTTATGTGGCTAATCACAAAATAATGTGTTCCAGCTCTTGATCAAATAGGACATTGGACAGGAAATGGTGAGACATTGCACTGTAATTCATACTGGCACGTATCTGCAGTACATTAGTCAGTCTGTTCCCAGAGTTTGAAGTATCATTCTGAAGGTGAGGAAAGATGGTGACTGTGTAGAATGCCCTTGATACTGAACCTACTTGGAATAACTAAGTCATTCTGCGGGTTTCAAATCTCAAAGCAAAAAACATATTGATGCCCGGGATTTTGCTGTCCTAGAAATGGGTTTTCTAGGAGTTACACACGCCCCCCCCGTTCCCCAAGTCCTTTCAGGTGGTGAATAGTGCACCATTTTGGACTGAGAACACAATGTGATACTGCTAACTATCTCGGCCAATGCTTTCTGAAGAAAGCCAGTAAGAAAGAAAATGTGATCATAAAAAAGTGTTAATTATATGTTGCCTTTCTCCTCTTCATCTGACTTTAAATGACATGGTTATGAAGAAGAATTCAATGCACTGATAATTACCAGAACTATCCTTGTCCTATCATTCTGTGATGCTATGCATTGAAGTGTTAGCCTGCTTGATTATGTGGGATTATGTTTTGCTTTCTCCTGTGAATACCAGCTTTCACTCAAGCTGCATGACCCCATCACAATCTTCCTTCTAAATGATTCTTGGTATCATGAGCATTTTTCATAATGTTTTTTATGATACATCATCTGTTCTGGAGTGAATGACTTGTTTTTCAAGAAAGGACACAGTAGGTGCTTTCATAACATCACAAGATGGACACAGATGAAGGTCATCTCTGTTCATCATCCAGAAAGTTTCCATAGATTTCCTCATCGCAGGCCCTATATCTTAACTGCCAAAGTTTAATTTGAACTAGTTTGCAGATTTAGCTTTTCTGTGCCATTTATTATTTTAACTTCTAGTCTTGCATGAGCTGCAATATGCTCCAGTTAAAGATGTGGATAACCAAAGCCATTATCCTCAGCCACTGTTGCAAATTCCATACGCTTGCCAGTGACTCCAAGCCCTTCCTAACTACTGTACAGCGCATTCAAAATTCTACCGAAACCCTATCCTGCGCTAACATCCACACAACCATTTCAGAGGAACTCATTTTTGCTTCCCCCTCTCCCACTCTCAGACATGTGCCAGTCACCCTAAAAACCAAAATACTAAACAAAAAAAACCCCATCCGTGCTAATAAGAAGGGGAAACCAGACAATAGACGTGAAAGAAGGAACAGCTCTATGTTGAGTGGTCTGTCAGGTGGCAACTTGGGTTACGATAGTATGGTGTTTATGTTAAGTTTGAGCTTGTCCTCACGAACGTTAGAGGGTGCTCGTAGTTACAAGCAAGTTTGGATGAGGATGCCATGGTGCTGAGTCTCTGTAAAAAGGTGGATCAGATAGTACTCATCTTGGAAATATTCGGCCTTAGTTTTTGTCTTCTAAGATTTCCTCATGTTGTGAAAAATCAGTCTTAGCTTCAGATCGGGTAAGAACAGTAGGTTTCCTCCCTTAAAGGAGACTAGTAGTTTTGTGGTCATCATTACTGATGCTAGCTTTTTATCTGAGGTTTACTTAATTAAATTAAATACACCATCTGCTGCGGTGGAATTTGAACTAATGTCTCCAGGTCATTAGTCCAGACCTCTGAATTACTGGTTCAACGATGTAACTACTATGTTACCAAGTTCCAAAAGACCACTCAACATAAAGCAATTCCAAACCAAGAACTGTGATTGTACTCAAAGAGTTGCAATCTGTGACTGTCGATAACTCGAAAGAGTATAAAGCAGTTCCTTTCCCTTCACATCTGTCTTGTGTATTTCCCCCCTTTTATTAGCATTTTCTTATCAGGACTAAAATGAGTATTTTCAGAATAAGCATGCACTCCTTGACAAATGATGTTTCCAAACAGTTTGTGCCCTTAGATGGGTGACGTGAGTATGTTAAGGGAGTCCCACTGTAGTTTTTCGTCCTTTCAATGAGAAAATTACCTGCAGTGTACATAATCACAGAATTTTAACGGCACAGAGGGAGTCCATCCGGCCCATCGTGTCTGCACCGACTCTCCAAATGAACATTATGACCTAGTGCCATTGCCCTGCCTTTTCCCTGTACCCCTGCACATTGTTTCTATTCAAATAATCGTCTAATGCCCTCTTGAATGTCTTAATTGAACCTGCCTCCACCACACTCCCAGGCAGTGTGTTCCAGACCCGAACCACTCGCTGTGTGAAAAACAATTTTCTCACGTCACATCTGCTTCTTTTGCAAATCACTTTAAGCCTGTGCCCCCTCGTTCTTGATCCTTTTACAAGCGGAACAGCTTCTCCCTATCTACTCTGTCCAACCCCCTCACCATTTTGAACATCTCTATCAAATCTCCTCTTAGCCGTCTTCTCTCCAAGGAGAACAGCCCCAACCTCTCCAATCTATCCTCATAGCTGAAGTTTTTCATCCCTGGAACCATTCTTGTAAACCTCTTATGCACTCTCTCCAATGTGTTCACATCCTTCTTGAAATGTGGCACCCAGAACTGTACACAATATTCCAGCTGAGGCCTAATTTATATAAGTGTCTTATGTAAATTCAGCATAACCTCCCTGCTCTTGTACTATATGCCCCTATTAATAAAGCCCAGGATACTATATGCTTTATTAGTTGCTATCTCCACCTATCCTGCCACTTTCCATGATCTATGCACATATATACTGTCTATCTATATATAGGTCTATCTGCTCCTGCATCCCCATCAAAATTTCACCTCTTATTTGATATTGTCTGTCCATGTTCTTCCTACCAAAATGCATCACCTTACACTTGTCGGCATTGAACTTCATCTGCCACCTACTTGTCCACTCCACCAACTTGTCTATCTCCTTAAGGAGCTCTACACTGTCCCCCTCACAGTTTACAACACTCCTAAGCTTTGTATCATCGGCAGACTTTGAAATTATCCCCTGCACACCAAGATCTAGATCATTAATGTATATCAGGAAAAGCAAGGGTCCCAATACCACTTTACTTGCACTTCCATCAATTTAGCCTACTGCATTCGCTGCTCCCAATGCGGTCTCCTCTACATTGGAGAGACCAAACGCAGACTGGGTGACCACTTTACGGAACACCTTTGGTCTGTCCGCAAGCATGACCCAGACCTCCCTGTCGCTTGCCATTTCAACACACCACCCTGCTCTCATGCCCATATGTCCGTCCTTGGCCTGCTGCAATGTTCCAGTGAAGCTCAACGCAAACTGGAGGAACAGCACCTCATCTTCCAATTAGGCACTTTACAGCCTTCCAGACTTAATATTGAGGTCAACAACTTCAGATCATGAACTGTCTTCTCCATCCCCACCCCCTTTCCAATCCCCCTTTTTTCTAATATTTTTTAAATATATTTTTCTTTTCCCACCTGTTTCTATTATTTTAAAATTTATTTTCATCCATTGTTTTATCTCCAGCTTTTAGCCTATTTCGATCCCTTCCCCCAACTCCCACGAGGGCCATCTGTCACTTGCTCATCCTGCTTTGTACCCTTAATGTTGCCATTATCACATTCCTTAGCTAATATCACCACCGTCAATACCCCTTTGTTCTTTTGTCTGTGACATCTTTGGCAATCTCTTCTTTGCCTCCACCTATCACTGGCCCTCTATCCAGTTCTACCTGTCCCACTCACCTCAAACAGCTTATATTTCACCTCATTTCTATTTTTCCTTAGTACTGATGAAGAGTCATACGGACTCGAAACGTTAATTGTATTCCTCTCCGCAGATGCTGTCAGACCTGCTGAGTTTTTCCAGCTATTTTTGTTTTTGTTTCAGATTTCCAGCATCTGCAGTATTTTGCTTTTATCCTGGTAAATCTCCTCTGCATTCACGCTAGTGCAATCACATCCTTCCTATAATGCAGATTCCAGAACTGCATGCAATACTCTAGCTGTGGCCTAACCAGTGTTTTATACACTTTCAGCATAATCTCCTGCTCTTATATTCTATGCCTTGGTTAATAAAGGCAAGTATCCCATAAGCTTTCTTAACCACCTTATCTACCTGTCCCGCTACCTTAAGGGACCAGTGGACATGCACACCAAGGTCCCTCTGATCCTCAGTACTTCCCAGGGTCCTACCTTTCATTGTGTATTCTCGTGCCTTGTTTGTCCTGCCCAAGTGCATCACCTCACACTAATCAGGATTAAATTCCATTTGCCCATCTGACAAGCCCGTCTATATCCTCCTGTAATCTAAGGCTATCCTCCTCACTATTTACCACCCCACCAATTTTTGTGTCATCTGAAAACTTACTGATCAACCCTCCTACGTTCAAGCCTAAATCGTTTATATATACCACAAACAGCAAGAGACCCAACACCAACCCCTGTGGAACCTCACTGGACACAGGCATCCAGTCACAAAAATACCCCTCGACCATCACGCTCTGCTTCCTGTCACTCAGTCAATTCTGGATCCAATTTGCCAAATTGTCTTGGATCCCATGGGCTCTTACCTTTGTTATCAGTCTCCCATGCGGGACCTTATCAAAAGCCTTGCTGAAGTCTAAGTAGACTACATCAAACGTACTGCCCTCATCTACACACCTGGTCACCTCTTCGAAAAATTCAATCAAATTGGTCAGACATGGCCTCCCCTTAACAAAACCTGTCCTTGATTAATCCCTGCCCCACCACTGAGGTTAGAATGACTGGCCTATAGTTCCCTGGTTTATCCCTTCCTCCCTTCTTGAATAATGGTACCACATTGGCTGTCCTCCAATCCTCTGGCACCTCTCCTGTGGCCAGAGAGGTATTGAAAATTATTGCCAGCGCCCCAGCTATCTCCTCCCTTGCCTCACTCAACATCCTGGGATACATTTCATCCGGGCCTGAAGATTTATCTACTTTTAAGCTTGCCAGACCACTTAGAACCTCCTACCTTTCTATGCTAATTTCTTTAATTATATCACAGTCCCTCTGTCTGATTTTCATACCCATGACGTCCCTGTCACTTGTGAACACCGGCACAAAGTATTCATTTAGAACCCCACCTACATCTTCCGGCTCCACACACACATTACCACTATGGTCCTTAATGGGCCCTACTCTTTCCCTAGTTATCCTCTTACTCTTAATGCACTTGTAAAATAACTTTGGATTTTCCTTTATTTTACCTGCCAATGTTTTCTCATGCCCACTTTTTGCTCTCCTAATTTCCTTTTTAAGTTTCCCCTACACGTTCTATACTCCTCTAGGGCTTCCCTGTTTTGAGCCCTCGGTATCTGACATAAGCCTTCCTTTTTGTCTTTATCCAATTCTGTATATCCCTTGACATCCAGTGTTCCCTGGATATGTTGGTCCCACCCTTTGTCTTTACTGGAATATGTTGGCCCTGTACTCTCCTTATTTCTTTGTTGAATGAGTCCCACCGCTCTGATGCAGATTTACCTAAAAGTAGCTGCTCCCAGTCCACTCTAGCCAAATCATATCTGATCTTCTTAAAATCAGCTTTCCCCTAATTTAGAACTCTGATTTCTGGCCCATCCTTGTCCTTTTCCATAACAACCTTGAATCTAATGGAGTTATGATCACTATCTGCAAAATGCTCCCCTACTGATACCTCTACCACTTGCCCTGTTTCATTCCCTAAAATTAAGTCCAGGACCAACCCCTCTCTTGTAGGACCTTCCAAGTACTGGCTTAAAAAGCTCTCCTGGATGCATTTTAAGAATTCTGCTCCCTCGAAACCTATCACACTATGACTAACCCAGTTAATGTTGGGGAAGTTGAAATCCCCCACTATTTTTACACTTCTCTGAAATTTGCCTACATATCTGCTCTTCCATTTCTCTCTCAGTGTTTGGGGGCCTATAGTACACTTCCAGTAATGTGATTGCTCCTTTTTTTGTTTTTAAGTGCTATCCATATGGCTTCATTGAGGAGCCCTCTAAGGTTATTAAAGTTAAATATAAATTGAAAATATAACTTCTAGTTTCTATAGGTGAACTATTTCCTGAATTGCTTACAGCATTGCTAGCTGGAATTTACTAATTTTATTTATGGAGTCTCTTGAAATATGGACAGTATTGGTAAACTAGTTGGATTATAGCCATTTTCATGACATTTTGTAAAGGATGGAACTGGGGATGCGGAATTATAATTGAGAGTTGAAATATAGGTGCTACATAGAGAAGGCTAATAGGATATTTAAATGAGATTTTTTTTTAAATTGTGACGAAATTGTGACGAAATTCTAGATGATCTGGTCATGCTCTTCCAAAACACTCTTGTTTCCGGAATTGCCCTTTCGATTGGAAAATTATCAATGTCACTGCACCATTTAAGAAGGGTAAGTGAGATAAACTAGGAAATTGCCAGCCTATTAGGCTAACACCTTTTATGGAGAAGCTACAAGAATCTGTTATTAAGCACAGTGACTGAGCACTGTGACAAACGTGAACTAATTAGAGAGAGCCAGCATAAATTTTTCATGGGTAGATATTGTTTAACAAACTCAATGGATTTTTTGAGGGGGTTACCAATGTGGTAGTTGAGGGAGTGTCAAAACATATTAATTACGTAGACATCTGGCAGCTATTCAATAAGATTCCACATAAGAAACTGCAAACTAAAAAGAAGTACATGGAATTGGATGCAATCGATTGACAGGATAGGGAAATTGTCAGGAGTAGGAGACCAAGAGTAGGGATAATGGCTGTGCACTCAACTTGGGAGCATATGATCAGAGTTGTTCCCCAGGGATCCGTACTGGAACCTCAGCTTTTCACTATATTTATGAAGAAGGAATAGAGAGCAGTAGATGCAGATTTGCTGATGACTCAAGTTGGGCAGCACATTATATAGTGCAGATGGAGTTCAGTGTGGGTCAATGTAACATCATCCACTTTTAACCAATGAGAATTGATCAGAGTAATTTCTGAATGGCAAGAAGATAGAAACTTTTGGTGGTGGAGGGGTTGTGGGGGTGGTCAGAGAGATGTAAGGATCTAAGTACAGCAATCACCTGAAGCCAGTGGATAGACACAAAAAGTAATGAAGAAGGTTAATGAAATGTTGGCCTTTATCTGAAGGAGGCTGGAATACAAAGTAATTCAAGTAGATGCGAAAAGCTCTGTTTAGACTCCCATTAGTACACTACGTACAGTTCTGGGTACCACAACTCTGGAGGGTATATGGCTTTGGAGAGGGTGCAGGGCAACTTCACCAGAATAATATCAGGCTAAATGGGTTAAATTACAGGGATAATTTACATAAACTAGGCTTGTATCCCCATGAAGCATAGTCGATCAAGGGGTAATCTGATTGGCATTGAAGATGATTAAAGGGCTTGATTGGGCAGGTAGAAAAAAAACAAGGGAGCATAACCTTAAAATTAAAGGCTGTTTAGAGCTGATGCAGGAAACACTTCCTCACACAATGGGCCCTGGAAATCTGGAACTCTTTCTGTCCGCCACTCTACACCCTCCCACCTCCCCAGCCTCCTCAAAGGGCTAATGGGGGTAGGGGGAGATCAGATGAAAATTTCAGATTGATGGATTTTTGTTAGACAGGAGTTTTCAGCAATATGGGACCAAGGCAGGTAGATGAAGAGATACAGATTAGCCCATAATCTCATTGAATATGAACAGGTTCAAGGGCTGAGTGACCATCTCTTGTTCCTATGCCCCTAAATAGTAAGATTCTCAAAAGTGGAGCAACAGAAAGTGGTATAGCTATGTGGACAGTTAAAAATGGAGTTATAAGTAGAACAGTTTATAAATGAGATAAATTAGGTCCTGTGTTTTATACAAGGATTATCAGTTATAAAGTGAAGAAACTGATGCTAAATTGGTGTAATACATTGGTTAGACCATAGTTATTGTATTATGTGCAGTTCTGATCATCACATTATGGGAAGAATGTTCACTGGAATAATGCCAGGAATGAGAGGTTATAATTATGAAGAAAGACATGTCCCTGGCACACAGAGGTTATGGGAATGTTAGAGGTTTTCAAAATGATGTAATCTTTGAGGAGGGTAAATAGCAATGGTAAGTTTTGATGAATGGTGCATGTCTGAGATAGTATAACATCTCCCCCCTCGGTCTCTCTCCATCTGTGTGTGTCTCTCCCTCCTCTGTATTTCCACCATTTTCTTTTTTTGTTTCATGTTGTCACATCTGTAATGAAGGGTCAGTACTCAGGATTTGAAGAAATTATTTCAGTTATCAGAACACACGGGTGAATGTTGTACAGATGGAATTAAAATAAAGGGCTCCAAATTAGGAGCTAGCACTAGCACATGCATGATGGGCCAAAGGCCATTTCCCTTGCACAGGAGAGAGAAGATGGGTATTCCTTTGTAACCTTGCAGAGGTATGCACATAGGTTTGAATGGGAGTCACGTTACTGACTACCTTAACCCATGCAATTAAACTATATTGATGTTTCTCATTCTTTAATCTATAAAGTTCATATTCATAGAACAGTCTTTGCATTGACATGTAATAAAAACAGGTCAGTAAAAAAATTCTGGAGAATTAATGTACAAATTCAGTTTGACATTTTTAAACTTTGATCCCCTTCACCTTAAATTTGAGTTTGATTTTTTTAAACTGAACTGAAATGCGTACTAAAAAAAATCAATGGCAAACTGAATTTTGCTAAATGAAGTTAACGGTTCTAGATGTACAATGTTAACAAAATAAATATTGGAATCAATTGAAATCTGGACTTGGATAGTTTTCTATTGAAAACAATCCACAAAAAATCTGTGTACCCTGACCAGTCATGAACTTCAGGTTTCAGCTGATGGTTGGCAAGTGGAGTTACCATGGAGAATGTACCAGTGATGGTGACTGACAGTTAACTGCCAAGCATTGTTTGAAACTTAAACGAGGCAGCTTGACCCTGATTGGTTAAGGCATTACCCTAAGGAATGAGTCACCAAATGGATGTCACTTATTTTGTTTTTCTGAGACAGGCGCAATGTATGTACATGTTCTTTCTGTCTGTACTAGAAGCTACATATGTTAATACACAGAACCCTGTTCTTTGCAGAACAGGGTCAAGTTGCCTGTTTTAAATTTCAAACAATGCTTGGCAGTTAATTGTCAGCCACCACCACTGGTGAATTCTCCGTGGCAACGACACTTGCCAACCAATCAGCACTGTCTTCACACACAGTATAAATTGTTGTTTTTCCCTTATATTGGTATTCTTGCGAGTGTCCTGATGAGTGTAAGATGAAAAGCTTAGACATGTCTCTTTTTTTCAGCAGTATATATTCACACATATTACCTGAAGCCACTGTACATGTTGATAGAGGGTGCCTGTGGGAGTTATACATTGATACACTCAGGTTTCCTGGGATGCCTCTTTGTGCTGGGAGGAGCCTAGGTTAAAGGCAGACTGGGTGATGGCTTTGCGGAACACCTCCGTTCAGTCTAAAAGCATGTCCCTGAGCTTCCTGTCAATTGTCATTTCAATTCTCCACCTTGCTCCCACTCTGACCTTTCTGATCATGGCTTGCTACAGTGCTTCAGTGAAGCTGAACACAAGTTCAAGGAACAGCACCTCATCTTTCGACTCAACATTGAGTTTAACAATTTAAGATCATAACCCTCTGCCTCCATTTTGTTCCTTTTTTTTTTACTCGTTTGGAATTTTCTTCTTTCTTTCTCCATTCTGTATTTGGACAGTTACTATGCAGCCAATCCTCATTTGGACACAGCTTTTGTTTCTTTTCTATAGCCATTTCTACTATTATTGCCTTTTGTCCCATGAAACCTTTTGCCATTTAATCTCTTCTGCTCTCCGCTATCATAGGCCTTCCATTTTGTTCTTCCTTTCCCCCTTCACCCTTTCCACTTGCTCAAAATCTATCTTTCCTCAGTTCTGATCAAGGGCCATTGACCTGACATGTTAACTCTGTTGCTTTCCACAGATGTTGCCTGACCTGCTGAGTTTTTCTTGCAGCATTTCTTTTTAGGTCAAAAGCAACTTGCTTGCCTGAGGTTTACATACAGCAGGGTACAACGGGACCCAACCACAGCAGAGAGTAGATGTGATTGAAATATTGTGAAATCATACGGTTCGCGAGGAGGCCATTCAGTCCATTGTGCCTCTGCTGGCTCACTATAAGAGCTACTACATACAAATTAGGAGCAGAAGTAGGCCACGTGGCCCTTTGAGCCTGCTCTGCCATTCAATAAGATCATGGCTGATCTGATTATAACCTTCTGCCTACCCCCGGAAACCTTTCACCCCTTTGTTTATCAAGAATCTATCCACCTCTGCCTTAAGAAATTCAAAGACTCTGCTTCCACTGCCTTTTGAGGAAGGAAGTTCTAAAGACTCGCAACCCTCTGAGAGAATTTCTCCTCATCTCTGTTTTAAATTGGTGACCCCTTATTTTTAAACAGTGACCCCTAGTTCTAGATTCTCCCACAAGAGGAAACATCCTCTTCACATCCACCCTGTCAAGACCCCTCAGAATCTTAAAGGTTTCAATCAAGTTGCCTCTTACTCTTCTAAACTCCAGTGGATACAAGCCTAGCCTGTCCAACCTTTCCTCATACTAAGTAGCCCGTTGGCTGTACAAATTTTTCCTTATCAAATACATATCCAATTCCCATAAAGTTAGTATTAAATTTGTTTCTACCATCCTTACCGACTTCTACCATGCTTACCAACCTTATTGCCAGTGGAAACCGTTTCCTCTTATTTACTCAAATCCCTCATAATTTTGAACACTTCTTTTAAATTTCCCCTTAACCTTCTCTGTTTGAAGGTAGACAATCCCTGGTTCTCTCGTCTCTTTGTGTAACTGAATTCCCTCATCCCGAGTACCATTTTAAATCCTGTCATCAGCCTTCCCAAGGCCTTGACACCTTACCTAAAGTGCAATGCCTGGAATTCTCTAAAAGCCTCTTTAGACCTCAGCTATTCATATGATCATCTACTTGCAATGTTTACAAGGCAGTAAATTTTTGTGACTTTTACTTGTATCCAGATTTCTTTAATGGGGAATGAAGAACTTGTGTTTTGCACTCATTGCACGCATTGTATTTGCTAGCCAGCCATAGCACAGATTAGATACAGAGTTCCTGCTGCTGCTGTTCTGCAAAATGCACCCAAATACACTGAATTTTCATTTCTCGCAGCAATCATTGTATGGAGTGAGATTTGTTAGTTTGCCTAATTGATGCATATACCTACTGGAAACAGGATTAACATTATCCAAAATTTAATTTACTTCAAACAGTGAGAGGAAAATCTTTTCAGGCAGTAATTTAATCTTTGGGATAATGCAAATGATAACTGTGGTGGGTGAGGGTAGTAGATTAGCTGGAAGGTAGTCCTTCTGACTGTTGTCCATCCCTAAAGTCTGGAAATTTCACTGAAATCTTGAATGGGTGATTCATGTCATTTCCAACATAGCTGATTCGCATTGAAACTTGGAAACTGAGTCACTTTTCTTGCAGACTTTCTGGAGCTTAGCTTCTATTGGACACACCTTCCCCATGCACTTCTCAGAATTTTAGGAACGTTGTGATTAAATTGTGTTTTAAAATTACCGCAGAATATTTGCCACATTTCGATGGTGCTGTGATTGTTAAGGTGTTTTTTTTGTGTAGATCATGGCAGTGTATGGTGCATGGATATCAAACGAAGAAGAGTCATACAGACTCGAAAGGTAAACTCTGTTTTCCTCTGGACAGATGCTGCCAGACCTGCTAGGTTTTTCCAGCACTTTCTGTTTTTATTTCAAAATTGGCCTCGGTTGACATGTCACTTGTTCAGTGTAGTGTGTCACACCTGCCATCAAGGCCTCAATAATCAGCATATAGGGAAGGTGTTGGAGGATGGGAGAAGGCACCAAGTGTACTGTTCAGGAGAGAAAACCCTCGTGCTAAATCTATTCATTAAGTCAGTCCTCTGTCCAAAATAAAAACAAAATTACCTGGAAAAACTCAGCAGGTCTGGCAGCATCGGCTGAGAAGAAAAGAGTTGACGTTTCGAGTCCTCACGACCCTTCAACAGAACTGAGTATAGTTAGGAGAGGGGTGAAATATAAGCTGGTTTAAGTTGGGTGGGGGGGAGGGGTGGAGAGAGAGAGAAGTTGAGGTGGGGGGGTGGTTGGAGGGACAAGCAAGCAGTGATAGGAGCAGATAATCAAAAGATGACACAGACAAAAGGATCAAAGAGGTGTTGAAGGTGGTGATATTATCTAAAAAAATGTGCTAATTAAGAATGGATGGCAGGACACTCAAGGTACAGCTCTAATGGGGGTGGGGTGGAAAGACTGACAAGGTATTAGTTGTAGATTTAAAAATAATGGAAATAGGTGGGAAAAGAAAAATCTATATAAGTTATTGAAAAAAACAAAAGGGAGGGGGAAGAAACGGGGTGGGGATGGGGGGAGGGAGTTTAAGATCTAAAGTTGTTGAATTCAATATTCAGCCCGGAAGGCTGTAAAGTGCCTAGTCGGAAGATGAGGTGCTGTTCCTCCAGTTTGCGTTGGGCTTCACTGGAACAATGCAGCAAGCCAAGGCCAGACATGTGGGCAAGAGAGCAGGGTGGAGTGGTAAAATGGCAAGCGACAGGGAGGTTTGGGTCTTTCTTGCGGACAGACTGCAGGTGTTCTGCAAAGCGGTCGCCCAGTTTGCGTTTGGTCTCTCCAATGTAGAGGAGACCGCATTGGGAGCAACGAATGCAGTAGACTAAGTTAGGGGAAATGCAAGTGAAATGCTGCTTCACTTGAAAGGAGTGTTTGGGCCCTTGGACGGTGAGGAGAGAGGAAGTGAAGGGGCAGGTGTTGCATCTTCTGCGTGGGCATGGGGAAGTGCCATAGTTGGGGGTTGAGGAGTAGGGGGTGATGGAGGAGTGGACCAGGGTGTCCCGGAGGGGATGATCCCTACGGAATGCCACCAGGGGGGGTGAAGGAAGATGTGTTTGGTGGTGGCATCATGCTGGAGTTGGCGGAAATGGCGGAGGATGATCCTTTGAATGTGGAGGCTGGTGGGGTGATAAGTGAGGACAAGGGGGACCCTATCATGTTTCTGGGAGGGAGGAGAAGGCGTGAGGGCGGATGCGCGGGAGATGGGCCGGACACGGTTGAGGGTCCTGTCAACGACCGTGGGTGGAAAACCTTGGTTAAGGAAGAAGGAGGACATGTCAGAGGAACTGGTTTTGAAGGTAGCGTCATCAGAACAGATGCAACGGAGGCGAAGGAACTGAGAGAATGGGATGGAATCCTTACAGGAAGCGGGGTGTGAGGAGCTGTAGTCGAGGTAGCTGTAGGAGTCGGTAGGCTTGTAATGGATATTGGTGGACAGTCTATCATCAGAAATTGAGACAGAGAGGTCAAGGAAGGGAAGGGAAGTGTCAGAGATGGATCATGTGAAAATGATGGAGGGGTGGAGATTGGAAGCAAAATTAATAAATTTTTCCAGGTCCAGACGAGAGCATGAAGCCGCACCGAAGTGATCATCGATGTACCAGAGAAAGAGTTGTGGGAGGGGGCCGGAGTAGGACTGGAACAAGGAATGTTCCACATCCCCCATAAAGAGACAGGCATAGCTGGGGCCCATGCGGGTACCCATAGCCACACCTTTTATTTGAAGGAAGTGAGAGGAGTTAAAGGAGAAATTGTTCAGTGTGAGAACAAGTTCAGCCAGACGGAGCAGAGTAGTGGTGGATGGGGATTGTTCGGGCCTCTGTTCAAGGAAGAAGCTAAGGGCCCTCAGATCATCCTGGTGAGGGATGGAGGTGTAGAGGGATTGGACGTCCATGGTGAAGAGGAAGCAGTTGGGGCCAGGGAACTGGAAATTGTTGATGTGACGTAAGGTGTCAGAGGAATCACGCATGTAGGTGGGAAGGGACTGGACAAGGGGAGAGAGAAGGGAGTCAAGATAACGAGAAATGAGTTCCGTGGGGCAGGAACAGGCTGACACGATCGGTCTGCCAGGACAGTTCTGTTTTTAGATTTTGGGTAGGAGGTAGAAGCGGGCCGTCCGAGGTTGGGCGACTATCAGGTTGGAAGCTGTGGGAGGAAGATCTCCAGAGGAGATGAGGTCAGTGACAGTCCTGGAAACAATGGCATGATGTTCAGTGGTGGGGTCATGGTCCAGGGAGAGGTAGGAGGAAGTGTCTGCGAGTTGACGCTCAGCCTCCGCGAGGTAGAGGTCAGTGCGCCAGACAACAACAGCACCACCCTTGTCAGCGGGTTTGATGACAATGTTGGGGTTGGATCTGAGAGAACGGAGTGCAGTAAGTTCAGAGAGAGACAGATTAGAATGGGTGAGAGGAGCAGAGAAATTGAGACGGCTAATGTCACGCCGACAGTTCTCAATGAAAAGATCAAGAGAAGGTAAGAGTCCAGAGGGAGGTAACCATTCAAATGTGACCATGAAGGTCTGTCTGTCAATCCTTCTTCTCAAAACACCTTTCAAACTCATGGACACAATAAATCAAAAGCGACTGTACGACTTGCGCGAACTCAAGATGTCCCAAAGTGCTTTTGAAATGTTGTACTCTGAGAAACAGGAGTACCAATTTGCACACAGAAAGATCCCACAAATAGTAATGAAATAAATAACCAGGTCATCTGTTTTCAGTGGATGTTGACGGATAAATATTGACCAGGACCCTGGAAAATTCCCCTGCAACTCTTTGAATAGTGTTGTGGTATTTTTTGCATCCACCTGAAAGGGGGGATGGGGCCATGTTTTAAAATCTCATCTAAAGGGCTGTGCAGCACTCCTTCACCTTCAGAGTGATGCTGGAGTGCCAGTAACCTGTCTGTGGTCAGTGAAGTCCCTGAAATGGAGCTTGAACTATCAACCGTCTGATTTAGGTGCCAGCACCCAACCACTAAGCCCAGGCTATAATGGAAGAAAAGAAAGACTTGCATTTATATCGCACCTTTCATAACTTCAGGATGGCCCAAAATAATTTACAGTCAGTGAATTGCAGTCACTGTGGTAATGCCGGGAATGCAGCTACCAATTTGCGCACAGCAAGCTCCCACAAACAGCAGTGTGATAGTGACTAGAGAGCCTGTTGTTAGTGATACTGATTGAGGGATAAACATTGGCCAGAACACTGGGTATATGCGGTTCTTCGAAACGGTGTCCTGGGATCTCTCATATTCATGTGGGAGAGCCAACTGATCCTCGAGACTACTGTTCCAACTCCATCAGCACTACACTAAAATGCCAACCGATATTCTTGTGCTTGGGTGTCTGGAATGGGACTTGAACCAAGTTACCTGAATCAGAGCAACCCACTGAGTCATGCCTGGGAATAATAGTAAATAGAATTTACTCAATTCCTACTAAATTCAGTCAATGGATTTTTAGCACGCAGAATGTTTGAATAAGTTGAAACATAGGTACTTTGTTTTTAAAAATCATTCAATGAGTGTGGTATATCTATTTGAAATCTGAACTATATGTGACCACGTAGAGCGCAGGAGCACAGTGTGATGAGGCCTGAATGCCATGCATAGTGCTAACTCGGGAATTTGGTGCAGGAGGGAATCTCTCTGGTACGTTTTCCTCGAGCTATAATTTAGATTAGCAGTCAGACTCTGATTTAGAGCTTTGAACCTGCAAGCTAGTTAAGGAGCCTAGTTAAAAGAAACAGCCTGGTACTGGCAGTTACCTGCCAATCAACTGAAAGTGAATAGGTGTTAATCACTATAGCAGGAAGCTGACTTAGCAGTTGCAATTAGGCTTGAGTCATCAACTCTATAAAAGTAGACAGGTTTTGCAATTGTGCACAGTATGACGAGGCCTGAGTGCTAACTTGCAAATGGAATGTTGGCTTTTATTGCAAAGAGATGGCATATAAAAGTAGGGAAATGTTGTGAAAGCTGTACAGGGCATTGGTGAGACTGCAAACTTAAGGAGGAGTATTACTGCATTGGAAGCAGTTCAGAGAAGGTTCACTAGGCTGATTGTTGGGATGAGGAGCTTGCCTTATGAGGAAAGGTTGAGCAGGATGGGCCTGTACTCATTGGAGTTTAGAAGAATGAGAGAAGAATGAGATTGATGGTCTTATTGAAATAGATAAGGCTCTGAGGGGGCTTGACAGGGTAGATGCTGGGAGGATTCTTCCTCTCGTGGAGGAATTAGAACTGGGGCACTGTTTAAAGATGAGGGATCTCCCATTTAAGACGGAGAGCTGGAGAATTTCTCCTCTGAGGGTCATTAGTCTTTGGAATTCTTTTCCACAGAGAGCAGTGGAGGCTGGGTATATAGTGGAGGCTTGAATATATCCAAGGCTGAGTTACACAGATTTTTGATTGACCAGGGAGTTAAGGATCATGGGAGACAGGCAGGAAAGTGGAGTTAAGGCCACAATTGGATCAGCCATGACCTTAATGGTGAAGCAGACTCGATGGGCTGAATGGCCGATTCCTCTTATTTCTTATGATCTCATACTGCTAAATGTTTTAGAAGTTTTTTGCCTCAAATTGTTTCATAATCCTAAATGTTATATGCTGCATCACAGTTACTGTATGCCATGGTTTATAACCTGTGCAGAGGTAGCCTTGGAGTTCTATTGGTCATGACATTGGGAGACTTTACTTGATGAGTGAATAGGGATGGATCTCATACGTCAGCTTCCTGCAGATGGTAGTAACTGGGTGAAACTCCACTGAGCTGGTAGCTTTACAGTACATTTTACTGTCATCAGAACATAACATAAGAAATAGGAGCAGGAGTAAACCACGGCCCAACGAGCCTGCTCTGCCATTCAATGCGATCATGACTGACCCTGGGCTTCAACTTAATTTTCCCGCCCTCTCCCCATACCTCTGAGAGACCAAAAATCTGTCTATCCCAGCCTTAAATATATTTAATGCTGGAGCATCCACAACCCTCTGGGGTGGAGAAATCCAAAGATTCACAACCCGTTGGGTGAAGTAATTTCTCCTCATCTGTGCTCCTGTGTTCTAAATTCCCCGACCAATGGAAACAATCTTTCAGCATCCATCCTATCAAGCCCCTTCAGAATTTTGTAGGTTTCAGTGAGATCGCCTCTCATTCTTCTGTACTCAGCCCCACGTCATAGGACAACCCCCTCATTGCGGGGACAAATTTAGTGAACCTTCATTGTACAGCCTCCAATGCAAGTATATCCTTTCTTCCATGTGTAATGCCAGTGAGTAGGGTAAACCTTTGAGTTATCACTTGCAATGGGACACCCAGATGTTGCAATACTCTTTCAACATTCAAAGGCTGTTGAAACGCAGCAAATCATTTCTCTTATCGGAGATTAAAACTGTGGGAATGGGCATCACAGTGAAACCTGGTGCAGTCCTCATCGATATTCACAGATACCATGTGCCCTGGCTCTCTCTCTGTTTACTGGTTTAGACAGATTGAGTAACTCAGCATGGGTCAAGCCTGCAACTTTTCTGGGTCTGTTCACGCAGCATCACACTTCTGTGGGTGCATTAACCTGCTGCGTCTGCAAACACAAGAACAATGAGTGTCTTACAGATGCTATTAACTATGCATTCATTTGCCCTTCATTGAAGCATTTAGGAATTGTGGGGCAGTTTTTGAGTGGATAGGTGTAAAATCACTGGGAATAATGACATGGGTATATACTGCAGTGCGACACTCTAAAACATCTTGATGTTGCAAATTGGACAATTTCTAAGTGACTCCCTGCTGATTATTCTGCTGAAAAACATGTCTGTATAACCATAGTTTTTAAAACAATAATGGCCGTTCTGAGGTTTGCAGGCTGCTCAGGTGCAGGGCAGCAAAGTTACTTGCTGCATCATCTTGATTTACGATTGCAACTGTGAACAATGCCCTTTCTGCACGTTCCTGTCAGGATTAGGACATTGGTACAAAAGACATTGCCTGGGAGGGTGGAGGAGGCGGGTTGCCTCACATCCTTTAAAAAGTACCTGGATGAGCACTTGGCACGTCGTAACATTTAAGGCTTATGGGCCATGTGCTGGTAAATGGGATTAGGCAGGTAGGTCAGGTGTTTCTCACGTGTCGGTGCAGACTCGATGGGCCGAAGGGCCTCTTCTGCACTGTGATTCTGTGATTCTGACATGATGGAGAAGTTCGTCCACCCTCCATGTTCACGACAAGGGGACAGAACTTTCAAATCAGAACCAGACCACTGAGGCAAGAAGTAAACTGCCTAGACCTGAAGTTCTGGAACTCTCACCCCAAACCACTCGGCCCCTCTCTAACTTTAAGACACTTCTTAAAACTTAATTATTTTACCAAGCTTTTGGCCAACTACCCTATTTCTCCTTGTTAATCATTTTTTTATTCGTTTATGGGATGTGGGCTGGGCCAGCATTTATTGACCCTCCCTAATTGCCCTTGAGAAGGTGGTGGTAAGCTGCCTTCTTGAACCGCCGCAGTCCATGTGGTGTACCCACAGTGCTTTTAGGGAGGGCATTCTAGGATTTTGTGACAGTGAAGGAACGGCGACATATTTCCAAGTCAGGATGATGAGGGGCTTGGAGAGGAACATCCAGGTGGTGGTGTTCCCATGTGTCTGCTGCCCTTGTCCTTCTAGATGGTAATGATCGTGGATTTCGAAGGTGCTGTTGAAGGAACCTTGGTGAGTTCCTGCAGTGCATCTTGTAGATGGTACACACTGCTGCTACTGTGCGTCAGTGCTGGAGAGGGTGAATGTTTGTGAATGTGGTGCCAATCAAGCGGGCTGCATTGTCCTTGATGGTGTTGAGCTTCTTGAGTGTTGTGGGAGCTGCACTCATCCAAGCAAGTTGAGAGTATTCCACCACACTGCTGACTTGTGCCTTGTAGATGGTGGACAGGTTTGGGGAGTTGGAAGGTAATTTACTTGCTGCAGGATTCTTGGCCTCTGGCCTGCTCTTGTAGCCACAGTATTTATATGGCTGGTCCAGTTCAGTTTCTGGTCAATGGTAATCGCCAGGATGTTGATTGTGGGGGATTCAGTGATGGTAATGCCATTGAGCGTTAAGGGGCGATGATTCTCTCTTGTTTCTTTAGGACTGCCCAACCATCTTCAACTGCTTCATCATTTACCTTTCCTCTATCTTAAGGTCAGAAGTGCGAATGTTCGTGGATGATTGCACAATGTTCAATATCATTCGCAACTCCCCAGATACTGAAGCAGTCCGTGTCCATATGTAGCGAGACCTGGACAGTATTCAGGCTTGGGCTGATGTGTGGCACAAATGTTATTTGCCACTTAAGTGCCAGGTGGTGATGATCTCCAACAAGCGAGAATCTAACCATCTCCTTTTGATATTCAATGATACCACCATCGCTGAATTCCCCCACTATCAACATCCTGGGGTTTACCATTGTCCAGAAACTGAATTGGACCAGCCATATAAATACTGTGGCTACAAGAGCAGGTTAGAAGCTGGGAATTCTGCAGCGAGCTGGTGACATGCTGCAGTATATCTTGTAGATGGTACACACTGCTGCCACTGTGTCGATGGTGGAGGGAGTGAATGTTTAAGATGGTGGATGGGTGCCAATTAAGCAGGCTGCTTTGCCCTAGATGGTGTCGAGCTTCTTAAATGTTGTTGGAGCTGCACTCATCCAGGCAGCTGGAGAATAATCATTACCTCTGACTTCCCAAAGCCTGTCCAGCATCTTCAAGGCCCAAGTTAGGAGTGTGATGCAGTGTTCTCCACTTGCCTGGATGAGTGTAGCTCCAACAACATTCAAGAAACTTGGCACCATCTAGGACAAAGCAATCTGCTTGATTGGCACCCCATCCACTGTCTTAAACATTTATTTCCTCCACCCCCGATGCACAGTAGCAGCAATGTGTGCCATCCACAAGATGTGCTGCAGCAAATCACCAAGGCTCCTTAGACAGCACTTTCCAAATCCATGACCACCACCATCTAGAAGGACAAGGGCAGCAGACACATGGGAACACCACCACCTACAAATTTCCCTCCAAGTCACTCACCACCCTGCCTTGGAAATATGTCGCTGTTCCTTCAATGTCGCTGGGTCAAAAACCTGGTACTCCTTCCCTAACAGCACTGTGGGTGTACCTACATCACATGGACTGCAACGGTTCAAGAAGGCAGCTCACCACCACCTTCTCAGGGCAATTAGGAATGGGCAATAAATGCTGGTCTAGCCAGCGATACCCACATTCTGTGAAAGAATAAAAGTAAACACTTTGGGACATTTTGTTAAAACACTGTATAAATGCACATTGTAGGAAACACCTCTGCACACAAAAAGGTGGTAGAAATGTGGAGAACTTTCTCACAAAGCACCAGATGCTGGCTCAATTAATTTAAAATGTGAGATCAATGGTTTTTCAGGCTATTTGGCAATACAGAGCTAACATGGGTGGATGGAGTTATGGACTGGGTCAGCCATATACTAGTTGAATGGTGGAACAGGTGAGGGACTGTTCCTGATTTCCATGGCCCATTCCTTGGGGTGCAGAAAATCAAACTGCCAGAACACCACTCGGCGTTCAGAAATATATCTGGGGAAGCCACAAGTTCCTCAAGCACAACATTTCCTGTTTCTTTCAGATGTACAGAAAAGTTAATATATTTCCAGACACTTGCCTGCTTGAAAGCTGAGAGGTCTGCTTCTCAATGCACGGCTGTTGGTGTTGAACAAGTTGCTGGCATAGTCTCATTTCCCCTCAGCGTTACAGGTCCAGTGATTATCATCACTGATATTATGGTCCTTTCAGACGCCCATCTCACTACCTGCTCCCTGCTGGTTATTCTAATGCTATCACCATTTATTATTTAAAGAAATTCCGAATGGAACCAAGAGGAAAAAAATCTGTCACTCTGATTTTTCTTGCCCTCTTTCATTCTTTTAAAAGGACATTGATCATGAATGGTTTGATGCTCAACCCAAATGATCATTCTTTAACTTGAACATTCATAATTTAAAATCCTGCCCTTTATAATCAATCCCATAATAAAAAGTTGAAAGGTTTAAATTAATTTTCTTAACGGAGTGCTCATTAGCAGCTGCATGTAATAATGTTTGTTAAATCCAATTAGTATGACCAGTCCTATTGAAGCCTTCAAAATATGTGCATGAGAACTCTGCCAAATTTGTCTTGGATGATGAAATATCTGTATACATAAAGAAATCCTTTCTTTGAATGTCTGAAACTAAAATGTAGAACAAAATGATGACTTTCTGAACCCAGACATTCTCTAATTAGTGCCACTTGCTGATGAAGAAATTACATTTTTTCTCATCTTGTTCCTTTCATAATGCTGCACTATTGAAGCTGTTATCACTATCACCTTTTCTTCCACACATCTTGCATTTGTATAGTTCCTCAAGTGTAGTAAAATGTCTCGAGGCACTTCACAGGAGCATTCTGAAACAAAGTTTGATACTAAGCCGATTGAGATATCAGGACAACTTCTTAAAGGAGGGAGAGAGAGGTGGTAAAGTTTTTACGAGGAAATTCTGGAGCCTGGGCAGTTGAGCATGGAGTGATTAAATTGAGGATGCACAAGAAGCCAGAGTTGGAGGAGCACAGAGATCTTGAATAGTTGTAGGGCTGGAAAAGATTAGAGATAGGAAAGGGTGAGGCCACCAAGGCTATGCAAACCAGGGTGAGAATTTTAAAATTGAGGCTTTGGTAGATGGAGCCAATATAGGCCAGCGAGCAGATGGGTGATGGTTGAACAGGACTTGATGAGTTAGGATATGCACAACATCGTTTTGGATGATGTCAAGTTTATAGAGGGTGCATGGTGGGAACTGACTGGGAGAATATTGGAACATTGAGCCTGGAGGTAACAAAAGCATGGATGAGGTTTTCCACAGCAGGTAAGGAGATGGGCAGTGGTACAAAAGTAGGACATCTTTATGGTGGAGACAATATTGGGTGAGATGTTCAGCACAGGGACAGTTGGCATCCATGCTTAAAGACAGTCTGGTTCAGCATGAGACAGCGGACAAGAAGGGATGGAATTAGTGACTAGCAAACAGAGTGACAATGGCATTGGTCTTCCCAGTGTTTCATTGGAGGAAATTTCAGCTTGCCCAGGATTGCAAGACCCAAGCAGTCTGACAAAATGGCTGCAATTGAAGGGGTCAAGAGGATAAAATCAGGTTTCAGCATACACACAGAACCTTGATGTGCTTTTGGATGATTTCATCTAGATGATGAGTCTAGATCTCCAGGGGCCTCCTGGGGTAACAGCGTGGAAGCAGGAAAATAAGCCATTGCAGTTGATTCTCCAGCTACAACTAAGAACATGGAAATGAAACCAGGAAAGGACATCCCACCCTGCTGAATAACTGAAGAGAGGTGTTGGAGAAGAGTGGTCTGGCCAATCTTGGAACTAGGCAAGGGCAGTCCCACCCAGCTCGATAGCTGAGGGGAGACGTTGGAGGAGAGTGATATGGTCAACCATACCAAAGGCTACAGCCAGATCAAGAAGGAACAGGAGGGATTGTTTACCATGCTCATAATCCAGTGGGCTGCCTTTTGTGACTTTCATTTGGACCGTTTCAGTGCAATAACAGGGGCTAAAACTTGATTTGAGGGTTTCAAGCATTTAGCTTTCATTGGATCATAATCTCAAATTGGAATCGGTAGATTTGAAAAATGTTGCATGTGAAACATTACCTGTTTTTCTCTTCACAGATGCTACTTGAGCTGCCAGCATTTTCTGTTTATATTTCAGAATTCTATCACCCAATTTGCTGTTTTTTGGTATTTTGGCGGTGGGAGTATAGGTTTTTACCAGTGGATAAAAAGAGTAGACCTGACCCATCGTTCTTAATGTTTCTGGTATCTTATGATTTTGGTGCAATGATACTATTCTAGTATTCAAAGAGTTAAAGCTACCCAAGGAAAACAAACTGCAGCCTGATGCTGCACTGCAGTATTTTTAGATGCAGGTGTGATGTAGACAATTTTCTTTCCCAAAATGAGGACAGCATTACCAACAACACTACAAGAAACTGAATGACTTGGAAGGGAACATTTACATAACACGCAATTTGAACAATTTTAGAAATGGAACCAAACTTAAAAGCGCTGCAACTTTTAAGTCTACTGTTGTTGCAAGATCTTTGGGACAAATATCTAAATAGTGGGACAGAAGCAAGAGTGGGTTATTACACAAACTTGGGATTCTTATATATATAATATATGTATAATATATATATGTTGCTCAAACCATTTAAATTATGTCCTTCTGACAATTAACCTGTTTCTATATTGAACTGTAAACATGCAACTTGAGAGGAGGTGCTGTAACTGGGATTTTGTAGTGCTACCTTTAAGTTGTGGTTTCTCACTGTCAGATTTCCAGTTATCTCCTCCATCGTTTTCTGCCTTGACAGCCTGACCTCAAACATCACAGCTGCCTTTGTGGATACCTATCTTTATTTAGCCATTAATTGGTTGGGTTTTTTCTGGGTAGTTTTGGCATTGCTGGAACTTTTTCTTTCTCTTTCATGTTTTTAAACTGATGATGTGTATGCCATAAAGCTCTTTGGGTTCAGACACCCTATCTCCATGACCTGCTACAATCCTCAGAACTCATTCCTGCACTTCTGGCCTCTTGCTGATTCCCCCTTTTCCTCCAACAGGCCATAACAGCTGTACCATCAGTTGCCCTGGCCCCAAGCTTGAGAGTTCGCTCTGAAAAACTCCATAGCCTGCCTCTCTATCTCTCTCCTGTTCAGATGCTCCTTAAAACTTAGTTACTTCAACCAAGGTTTTAGCCAACCTGCCCTAATAACTCCACATGTAGCTCGATTACACTTCTGTGAAGTGTCTCGGGGCGATATACTTGGCTAGGTGCAACATAAATGCAAGTTATTTGTTGCTTATGTGGATTGATAATTCTTTCATTCTAGCTCCAATGGCTTTCAACCTTTTATCAATACAAACCTATGCAACTAACCTGTGTATATAGCTACATATCCCTCCACATGTAACAAATTAATGTCTATGTGGATTACGCTGTCATTAATGGGAAATATAATGCAGACTTCATGAACTTAACATCCAGAGCCTGGAACCTAGCAAAAATTTTTATCTTTCTAGTTGGAATTAGTATAGTGACCTGTCCCTGTGGTGTCCATATACTGAGGTACTGTAATCTGTTCCATTAATATCTTGTATGATTTGTAATTTGGCCTCCTCTCTACAGTGTTTCAACTCTGCATCCTTTGAGCGTTATTCAGAAACTCTATCCAAACCACTGTCAACTAACCAATCTAAGACCATCTGTAAATTTTATAACGAACTTCATACTTTGGCATTTGGAAGATGATCTGTAGAAATCTGCCAATTAGATTGGCAAGCCTCATGCTTTCTCATAGTGCCCTCGAGTGTCTGAGTTGCCAATATATGCATTGAAGTGGAAAATTATATGTGCCTTCAGTAGCTTTGTTTGGTAACATTAGAGTAGAAGTGTAAAGAAGCTTTGGTGCATTCTTTATTTCACTTAAACCCAAAGCCGAATGTCAAGATTCCTTTTTATTCCTTGCTACACTGCACTTTTGCTCTCTCCTGCTCTTATTGCTGATTGGCTTGTTTTGCCTTGGTTTTCACTCTTCCAAACTACTTTCCTCCCTCACCTTGCCAATTGAAGCTTTTGGTGTAGAACATGTCCAGAGCCCACTCCCTCAATCTTGCAAAAATATTTTCCAGCCGTTAAATATTTGGGGCTTTGGAGGGCTGCCAGTTAAAACATGTGAAAGTTTAGGAATGTTTTTTTAAAGAGTTAGTCCATGAACAGCAATTGAATTAGCAATTTAGGAGGAGATCCAAACAAAGTACTGGATTGATTTTCAGCGCATCTAATAAATATTTGAATGGTCAAATAAATACCAGGTAAACCATGTGCCAGATGGACAGACCCCTCTAACATTCAGAGCTACCGTACGAGTTCCAGCTGCATAGCTTTAATCCTGCAGGTTGTAATTTCCAAGACTGCCCTCGATACTATTCTAATTTTTTGTTCATCTCCTTGTTGAACTATTAACACTAGTTATTAATATTATCGATGATATTTATAAGGTCAAATCAACTCAACATAGTGTCCCTCAAACAACTAAAACAAAAAGCAACATACTACGGATGCTGGAAATCTGAAATAAAAACAGAAAGCATTGGGAATACCCTACCTTTCCTCAGATTCTGGCCATGTTAACTCTGATTCTCTTCACAGAGGCTACCTGACCTGCTGAGTATTTCTAGCATTTTCTGCTCTTATTTTATACAGCAATACTCCTGCCTCATGTGATGGAAAGAAAGTTGGAACCTCTATCATCACTATCGTTAGCTCCAGATTACAACATGCATGTCAAAGTGCATGTTGCCACAGCAACTCGGACTCCTTGAGTGATCTGTAACACACCACAGCACTCCTGCCTGAGTGAGAACGTTGTGGGTTCATATCCTACTCCAGAACTTGAACACACAACCTTGATCGACACTTCTTTGAGGGCTTGATGCATTATTAGAAACACAGACTTTCGAATGAGACGTTAAGTTATTCAGATGGACAGAGAAGATGCAAATAAAACAGTATTTCCCTGGAGTCCTGATAAACATTCATTGCACAAACCCCTTAACAAATTAGTTGGCCATTAGCCTCAACATTGGCTGGGGGAATCTTGTTTGCTTGCAAAAGCATTAGTCACTACATTTCACAAGTTACTCATTGACTACAAAGCATTTTTAGGAACACAGAAAACGCTATATAAATGTTCTCCCACTATCCCCTCTCCTTTCCTCTCTCCTCTGCTCCCTCTGTTTTGCTCTCCCTCCCACTTGACACTCCTCTATTCATTTCAAAGTTCATGTTCTAAAATATTTCTCTTAACTGTCTTTTAAAATCAAAGAGAAATCACAATTTCTTGCAGAAGTTGCATGACAGAAAATGACTGCGAATGACTCTAATTCAGATGTAACCAGTGGTCCATTCTTAATTATTTTTATCCTGAATATGAAATTCAGGAATTGATTCTGCAGCATATCAGTAATGTTTGGAAAACACAGTTGCTGAGGTCAATTTGGAATCAAAGTAAGGCAGTGATTTAGATTGTAGATCTATTCCATTGTTTTAACATAGAAACATAGAAAATAGGAGCAGGGGTAGGCCATTCGGCCCTTCGAGCCTGCTCCGCCATTCATTATGATGATGGTTGAGCCTCCAACTCAATAGCCTGTTCCCGCTTTCTCCCCATACCCTTTGATCCCTTTCGTCCCAAGAGCTATACCGAACTCCTTCTTGAAAACATATGATGTTTTGACCCCAACTACTTTCTGTGGTAGCGAATTCCACAGGCTCACCACTCTCTGGGTGAAGAAATTTCTCCTCATCTCAGTCCTAAATGGTCTACCCCATATCCTCAGACTGTGACCCCTGGTTCTGGACTCCCCCACCATCAGGAACATCCTTCCTGCATCTACCCTGTCTAGTCCTGTTAGAATTTTATAGGTTTCTATGAGATCCCCCCTCATTCTTCTGAACTCCAGCGAATATAATCCTAACCGACTCAATCTCTCCTCATATGTCAGTCCCGCCATCCCAGGAATCAGCCTGGTAGACCTTTGCTGCACTCCGTCCATAGCAAGAACACCCTTTCTCCGATAAGGAGACCAAAACTGCACACAATATTCCAGATGTGGTCTCACCAAGGCCCTGTACAATTGCAGCAAGATATCCCTGCTCCCTGTACTCGAACCCTCTGGCTATGAAGACCAACATACCATTTGCCTTCTTTACCGCCTGCTGCACCTGCATGCTTACCTTCAGTGACTGGTGTACACATGGATACCCAGATCTCATTGCACATTCCCCTCTCTCAATTTATAGCCATTCAGATAATAATTTGCCTTCCTGTTTTTGCTACCAAAGTGGATAACCTCACATTTATCCACATCTACTGCACCTGCCAAGCATTTGCCCACTCACCCAGCTTGTCCAAATCACACTGAAGCTCACCCTCCCACCCAGCTTTGTGTCATCTGCAAACTTGGAGATATTACATTTAGTTTCCTCATCTAAATCAGTAATATATATTGTGAATAGCTGGGTTCCCAGCACCGATCCATGCGGTACCCCACTAGTCACTGCCTGCCATTCGGGAAAAGACCCTTTTATTCCTATTCTTTGTTTCCTGTCTGCCAACCAGTTTTCTATCCATCTCAATACACTACCCTCAATTTTGTCAGTACACAGGTAATGTTAACTTTTTTTTAATTGAGTAATGGCTCTGCTGTGGTACTGATGGGCTGTTGCATTGCTGTAGGCACTGTCCTTCAGATGAAATGCTAAACTGAGGCTTCTCGTGCTTCTGCAAGTGTGGAGTTGACTGTTATTTCAAAGAACTCCTGATAGCCTGGCCAGCTTTTTTCCCTCTGGACACGACCATAAACAGATTAACTGCTGTGGCTTAGTCTCAAACATTTTGTTTAATGCTCCCCGGCACACATTAGGATTTTTTTTTAGCTGTGTTATAGGAACTCTATAAATGTAAGTTGTGGCACCTTACTGTGCACAAAGTGGTTAAAACATTTGCTGCCCCAGCGTCACTGCCTTTCAAGGTAATTTGTGTTACACTAACTGTTCTAAGGTTTTCTGAAGAGTGCACTGTGATAGTTACAGTACTGGACTAGCAACACAGTGCCAACTGAAATGAAAGCTACTGAATGGTAAACTAATGCCCTTCAGGGTGCAGAGCCTCCCACCCTGATTTAAATAATCTACAACTGCACTGCTAGCATCCTATTTTGCACAAATCTCCGTTTGCTATCACCTCTAGCCTTCCCTCCCTCATCATCACTGACATACTTTGGCTCCCATCCCAATAGTTTGAATTTACGATCCCCTGACATGCTTTAGGATGACTATCCACATAAAAGGCTGTATTGTTGTTGATATCCCTTTGTGTTGCCCATGGATGAAACACACAGGATTTTCCGCCCTGGAATCAAAAACCCTTTCCCACGTTTCTCTTATGAACTGTGAATAAACTGTGAATTTTGACCCAGCCGTGTCGTCCAGCCTCACAGAGCATCTCTCCTGTTTGATGTTTATTAGGGAACTTGTACCATGAGTGTGTCTGTTAGGTTTGTTCTTTATCCTTGAAGTGTATAATGCAATTTACCTTTTCTACTTTTTACAAAGCTCAATTTTGCATCTCAAGAATAGTCTCTTGGTTTGTTCAGTCAAGTATCGGTAGGTAGATTTTTTCTTAAAACAATTTAATTTTCTGAGTTTATAACCATATGAAAATGCTAAACACAGGTGTATTTGGGCTTCCAGTCTAACAATGCCTCAAATTTAAAATTTAAAATATTAATTTTGAAAATTAAAAAAAAATTAAAAAATAAAAATATTTAGATCCTTCCATGGACTTGCTCCTCCCTATCACTGTAACCTCCCCTGAGAATTCTGCACTCCTCCAATTCAAGTCTCTGTGCATCCCCAGTTTCCATTACTCCACTAATGTTGGCCATGTCTTCAAAGGCCCAGGCCCTCTAGGTCACCTAGACCTCTCCTATAAAGATGCTCCTTAATACTGATCACCTTGAGCTTTTGGTCATGTGCCCCACTAACACCCTGGGACACGGTATCAAATATTGTCTGATAACCATCATGTGAAGTGCCTTGGGAAGTTTTTCCACATTAAAGTTATTATAAAATTTGCAAGTTGTTGTACACATCTTGCTCACATGACCTTTCTATCTTTGTTAACCTCTCTCTACTCTGGCTTTGACATGCTGCCTTAAATATAAGGGTTCATGCAGCCATCATTAATACATTTATTCTTACCATTGACTCAAGGTAAATGCTTACACAATTCAAACATAGAGATCCAGATCACTCCTATCATATAGAGGCGGAAGATGGATAAACCTGGGGCTGTACAGCTCCTGGCTTCATGTATGTATGGTATACAAAAATAAACTGGAAAATAAACCGTTGATGATATGTGCTTAATGTTTTTTTTTGTGTGGCTGACTCTCTGCTTTGTTTTACCAAACCCTTTTCCCTATCTTGTACTTTGACTTTCCTGTTTTATATTTACAAAATTAAAGAATCCCTAGAGTGTACTTTGCAATGATAGAAAATAGAGGTCAGATTGTTAGACTTTCGAAGCAATGGATTTTCTAAGAAAGACTGAACTATTGTTATTGAGGGAGGACTGTTTTAAAAAAAATGTTATCGTCGGGTAGGAACGCTGCACATGTTCTGGGCTGCAGTTCTGAGTTTCCGAAATTGTTTGAGATTGACAGTTGTTTCAAGTGTGTGATGGAGAAACATGGAACAGAGAAGAACATAATTAGCCGGTTGTGCTTCCATAGAGCAGGACCAAACACCCAAAATTGATCATCTTGAGTATTGCTGAAGAAAAGACAATGGTCCTGATGAGTGCAAGACTTTCAGCAATGCTCAAGTTCTGCATAACCAAACGACTATATGGGTAATCTTGTTATCATTCTGACTACAAGGTCCAGATGATGGTTCAGACGGCCACTGTGGTGAGCTCTGTCTATGCTTGGAAGGTTATGCTGATCGGCTGATAGGAAGAGGGGTAGGAGGAGGTTTGCATGGAGCAGAAACACCAGCATTGACCTGTTCACTGTGCTTTAAATTCTATGTAATATAATCCTGCATCTTCCAGTCTTGTTCTCAACCCAATATTTGCCCAACTGCATGTGAAACAGTCAGTAAACTGGAGTTTATTTGCTCGTACCCATCTCAGCCCTCGACTCTGAAATTACCTCCTGACTCTCTCTGCAACCCCTCTCCTTTTAAGGCTCTCCCTATTCTAGAAAGGGGGTAATGAGGAAACACAGAACTATAGGTCAGTTGACCTGATATCAGCAGTAGGGAAAATGGTATAATCTATTTTTAGTGCCATGATAGCAAGGCACTTAGAAAATCTTAAATGATTTGGCTCAGTCGGCATATTTCAGAAAGGAAAATCACACTTGACTAATCTACTCGAGCATTTTGCAGTTGTAACTCGCAGGGTGGATAAGGAGGAACCGGTGAGTGTCATGTATTTGGATTTTCAAAAAGCATTCGGTTAGGTGCCACATGAGGTTGTTATGTTAAGGCTCACAGGATTGGGGGAAATATATTAGCATAATTTGAGGATTGGTTAATGGGTGGAAAGCAGTAGATTTAAATACATTATTTTTGGGTTGGCAGACAGTAACTAGTAGGGTGTCACAAGGATCAGCACTTGGGTCTCAGCTCTTTACAACCTTTTTATTCATTGAATGGAATGTGGGAATTGCTGGCTAGGCCAGCATTTATTGCCCATCCCTAATTGAGAAGGTGGGGGTGAGCTGTCTTCTTGAACCGCTGCAATCCATGTGGTGTAGGTGTGTTAGGGAGGTGCCAGAGTGCTGTTAGGGAGGGAGATCCAGGATTTTGACCTAGCCACAGGCTGCATTGGAACAGCTAGGCTAGGGGTGCAGCAGTTCTGGAGCACAAGGAACAATGATATATTCCCAAGTCAGGATGGTGAGTGACTTGAGGGGGGATCTTCCAGGTGGTGGTGTTCCCATGCATCTGCTGCCCTTGTTCTTCTAGAGGTCATGGGTTTGGAAGGTGCTTTCGAAGGAGCCTTGGTGAGTTCCTGCAGTGCATCTTGCAGATGGTACACACTGTTGCCACTGTGTATTGGTGATTGGGGGGCAGTGAGTGTTTATGGATGTGGTGCCAATCAAGCAGGCTGCTTTGTCCTGGATGGTGTCAAGCTTCTTGAGTGTTGTTGGAGCTGCATTCATCCAGGCAAGTGGAGAGTATTCCATCACATTCCTCACTTGTAGATGGTGGACAGGCTTTGGGGAGTCAGGAAGTGAGTAACTTGCGGCAGGATTTGTAGCTTCTGACCTGTGCTTGTAGCCACAGTATTTATGTGACTGGTCCTGTTCAGTTTCTGATCAATGGTAACTCCCAGGATGTTGATAGTGGGGGATTCAGCGATGGTAATGCCATTGATTGTCAAGGGGTGATGGTTAGATTCTCTCTTGTTGGAAATGTTGATTTCTCGACGCATGTGTGGCACGCATGTTACTTGCCACTTGTCAGCCCAAGCCTGGATGTTGTCCAGGCCTTGCTGCATTTGGACGTGGACTGCTTCAGTACCTGAGGAGTCGTGAATGGTGCTGAACATTGTGCAATCATCAGCAAACATCCCCACTTCTGACCTTATGATGGAAGGATTGCTGTTGATGAAGAAGCTGAAGATGGTTGAGCTGAGGGCACTACCCTGAGGAACTCCTGGAGCTGAGATGACTGAGCTCCAACAATCACAACCATCTTCCTTTGCACTAGGCATGACTCTAACCAGAGGAGAGTTTTCTCCCTGATTCCCATAGATTCCAGGTTTATTAGGGCTCCTTGAAGCCACCCTGGGTCAAATGCTGCCTTGATGTCAAGGGCAGTCATTCTCCCCTTTCCTCTGGAGTTCAGCTCTTTAGTCCATGTTTGAACCAAGGCTGTAATGAGGCAGGAGCTGAGTGATCCTGGTGGAACCCTAACTGAGCGTCAGTGAGCAGGTTATTTCTAAGCGCTCTGGATGACCCCTTCCATCACTTTACTGATGATAGAGAGTAGACTGATGGGACGGTGATTGGCCAGGTTATATTTGTCCTGCTTTTTTGTGGACAGGACATACATGAGCAATTTTCCATAGAGCCGGGGAGATGCTAGTGTTGTAGCTGTACTGGAACAGCTTGGCCAGGGGTGCAGCAAGTTCTGGAGCACAAGTCTTCAGTACTGTTGCTGGAATTTTGTCGGGAACTATAGCCTTTGTAGTATCCAGTGCCTTCAGCCGTTTCTTGATATCACGTGGAGTGAATCGAATTGGCTGAAGACTGGCATCTGTAATGCTGGCGACCCCCGGAGGAGGCTAAGATGACTTGGAGAAGGGGACTGGGTGTAACGAACCAGAGTTTAGGAGGGAAAGTGAGCTGTGGGGAGGATGAAAAGGGATCTAGACCAGTTAAATGAGCGAGCATGAATATGGCAGATGAAATATAATGTGGAGAAGTTTGCAGTTATCCACATCAGAAAAGTAGAATAGCAGGATTTTTTTTCTAATGTTGAGGGATGAGGAAATGTTGGTATTCAGAGCGAGCTGGAAACCTTTTTACATAGGCCACAGCAAGCTAACATTCAGGTGCAACAAGTAATTAAGAAAGCAAGCGGTATGTTAGCCTTTATTATAAAGAGATTGGAGCATGAGTAAAAAAAATTCATAGCAATGATATAGGGCCTTGTGACCACACCAGACCACCGTAATCAGTTTTGGTCTCCTTACCTAAGGAAGGATATATTTGCCTGAAAGTGAGTGCAACTAAGGTTCACCAAAATGATTCCTATGGGATTATCCTATGAGGAGAGATGTGGTAGACTAGGCTTATATTCCTTAGAGTTCAGAAGAATGGGAGGTGATTTTAAAACACAAAATTCGTAAGGGGTTTGACAGGACAGATGCTGGGAGGATATTTTCCCTGGTTGCAGAAATTTAGAACTAGGGTCACAGTTTCAGAATAAGGGATCAGCCATTCAAGACTGAGATGAGGAGGAGTTTCTTAACTCAAAAGGCTGTGCATCTTTGGAATTTTCCACCCGATAGAGCTGTGAATACTGAGCCATTGAGTATGTTCAAGACTGAGATCAATGGCTTTTTGGGCACTCAGTGAATCATGGGATGTGGGGATGGCGCAGGAGGGTGGAACTGAGATAGAAGTCAGACATGATCTCATGAATGGTAAGAGCAGGCTAGAAGGGCAAATGACCCTCTTATTTCTTGTGTTCTCCAGAAAATGTCACTTTGCGACCAAGCTTTTTGGCATCCTACCATCTCCTTTGTTTGGCTCACGATCAATTTTTGCCTGATTGTACTCCTGTGAAGTACCTTGAGACATTTTATTGCAGGTGTTAAAAGTGTTTTTCAGTTGCTCGTAGGAAAAAAGAAAAACTTTAAGCAGATTGTTTATTCTACATTGCTATAAGTCAGACATCGAGTCACTCGATTCTTGGGTCTGATTTGAAGAATGCCAGTTTTGGATTTGTGTCTTGTCACTCTATAATAACATTTCATTATGTTCAGGCTCTATCAGATGATTGATTTCATAGTCTTTCTGCAGCTCGGAGTTAATAAGAATGGGTTGTAGTTCTCACCTCTTGCCGAAGGTGCATTGACTTGATCGCGGACCTTTGAAAGTGCTGCTTTGTAATTAGTTATTCGAAGATCGGAGCAGATTGATTCTCCCTCCTGACTTTGTTTTCGTTTCTGGAAAAATATTTGGGTGCAGATCAACCAATGGATGTCGGTTACTATTTTTGTTGTCCTACATCATGGTGCACGAGTATGTTGTCCAATTTAGAGGCTTAAATCCAGTCAATGAAAATGTCTCATTGTTACCGTTGCCCAGTCAATCTGCCCAGGACTTGATATCGCTTCTATCCAAAGGCGACTGCGATACAGTACAAAGAGTTCTTATCACAAGATTGTATATGTGAAATGATAATAGAATTTGACTGCTATATATTGCGGATATTTTATGCATTCAGCCTAAGTTGTAAAAATATTCTGTGTTGTTTCCACCTGGTTTTGATCTTCCCGAATTAACTTGCCATTTGCCTAAGATTATTGCTTGAATTTAACCAGAGAAAATAAACTTTAATAAATAAAAACAGAGAATGCTGGAAATACTCAGCCGGCGTCTGTGGAGAAAGAAACAGAGTTAACATTTCAGGCTGATGACTTTCATGAGAACTGGGAAAAGTTAGCAATGCTAATAGGTTTTGAGCAAGGGGTGAGTGGGACAAGGACAAAGGAATTTCTGTGATAGGGTGGAAGACAGAAGAGATTGAGTGAAAGAAGGGTTGGTCTTCCAGGGCCAACAGGAATGGTGATGGGACAAGAAGAAAAACAAAGAAACAAAGATTCACTTAGAGCAAGCGTGCTGCCATCTGAAAACAAAAATAAGAGAAAAACCACAGCATGCATAGAAAAGGAAACAAAATGATGGTCAGAGATTATTGCACTGAAATTGTTGCATTCAATGTTGAGTCCGGAAGGCTGTAGAGTACAGATGAGTTGCTGTTCCCCAACTTACGTTGAGCTACTCTGCAACAGTGCAGCAGGCTGAGGACAGAGAAATGACCATGAGAGCAAAATGGAGAATTGAAATGGCAAGCCCCTGGAAGCTCAGGGTCATGCTTGCAGACTGAACGGAGGTGTTGTGCAAAAGGGTCATCCAGTCTGCATTTGGTCTCCCCCGTGTAGAGGAGACTGCAATGTAAAGGAACGGTAAATACAGTTAAAAATAAAGTACATTCTTGACATTACTAATGGCTGTCACAGGCTTCAAAAAGTGAAATGCAGTATCCTAACAGCAGAAGGAACTGAAACTGGAAGGAGAACACTTATTCCATGGTGATTATTAAAGGATGTTGACACCAAAACTTGAGTTTATTGTCCATAATTCACTGCCTGAATGTGTATTCTATATACAGGGTATACCATGTACATTTCTAAAGTATTAATTTGGATGTGATTTTCAGAGCATTTATTGCTATAGATATGGAATGTTATTGGACATGGCATGATGCTTAAATCATTTCTTCACTCTTTCACCATCTTTGATTCCTTGTCCTCAGCCAAACCTTTCCTCTCTCCTTTCTTCATTGTTCCCCCAGTTATCCATTCCCTTGAGTCTAAGCAGTGTAGACTTGAGTGCGTGCTAATGCATTAGTTTTGCTATCACAAGGTCTGGTTGTACCATATCAGGTGATTTTGGGCCCCGCTCTCCTATCCACAAACCACTCACTCCTCCACTCTCCTCTCCACAAGCCACTCGCTACTCCCTCTCCTCTCCACATGCCACTCGTTATTCCGCTCTCCTCTCCACATACCACCCGCCACTCTGCCCTGCTCTCCATACACCACTCCAGTCGTAACCTGGGATGTAAAGATATCCCAGGCTTCTTTTCTTCACTGCCTGTTGTCTCCTTTACACTCTCCTTTTCTCATGCTCCCTCTCCCCCTCAAATGCAAGGAACTCATGGATTTCTTGTCATTAAAGTTCAAGTCAGGTGTCTTCTTTTTTCGTGCCTATTTCCTTTTACAGTCCTAGCAGAATCCCTTTCACTTTCTAGTTTCTGTCCCATTTCTGCCCATGCTCCAAGACACACTGCTTTCTTGACCTGACCCTAATTAAGCTGCTGACCACTCAACTTCCCTCCTTCTGGTTCCCTCTCCTCAGACCCCGTCCCTGTTTTCTTTAAAAAAGCTTTCACCATGCCTTGCTCAAAAAAACCAGAGTCCCGTTCCTCTCAGGTCTGTGAATATCTTGTCGCCTTGCCATTCCAGTGCCATCTGTTCCCATGTCCCTATTCGAATCTTTCCTTCCCGCACAACTCGTGCTACAGCCCTAATGAAAGTTACACCCTGTTAGCCCGCGAGCATGGTGCAATGTCCTGCATTGTCCCCTTTGACACAGTCAATGACACTGCCCTCCTCCACTACCTCTCTGTTGTCCAGCTCACTGGGAGTGCTGTCCCTCGAATCCAGCCCTACCTACTCAATCATGAGCAGAGGACGGCCAACACCAAGGCCATCTCTCCCCCACCCACCATTGCAAGATTCTCCTTGGCGACATCATTCACAAACAAGGGCCTTGCATCCACATATGTGCTGATGACGCCCAGTTTACTTCGCCACTGCCTCTGAGTTACCAGATTGCTTGTCGACATCCAGCATTAGATGAGCCGCAATTTTCTACAACTAAACAATCGTAATACCAAAACCACCATCACCCTGCCTCCATCATAAAACTTTGTACCCTTGACATCGACTTTATCTCCCTCCTTAGACCGAAGCAGACACTCCATCTCTCCAACTGCTTCCACCTCTAACATAATTTCCCTGAGCCTGTTTGATGCTGAAAACCATGCACTTTGTCATCTCCAGAACCTGACTATTCCAATGGTGTCCTGGCTGGCCTCACATCCCCATCCTCCATGCACTTCAGCTCATCCAAAATTCTGCTCCTTGCATTCTGTCGTGGAGGTGGTTGTTCACCCTTCACTCATCTCCTCTCTGACTGACATGGGCTCCTGGTTCCCAAGACTGGAAATTAAAAATGTTCACAATCCGTTTGTGGCTTCATCCCTCCTAATTTATGCCATCGTACCTCCCTCTAATTCTAACCTATTGTGCAAACCTTCCCATTCACCTTGATGTTGACAGTCATGCCTTTAGCCATCTAGAGCCCACTCTGGTATCCCCTGCAATCCCCCTCGTTTCCCTGCTTTCCCCCCACGTTTATAATACTCCTTAAAACCCATCTCTTCAAGCAAACTTTGGGTTACCCTGTTAATAACTCCTCTTTTGGCTGATGTTGATTCTTTTCCTTTGTCTCCAAAGTGTCTTGCGAAATTGTTTATCTTAAGTTATAAATGCAAGTTGTTGACAATAGCACTGTACTTTATAATTTGAGGCTGTAATTTTGAGGCATTGCTGAGCTACTACAGCTGAATTCAAATCAGACCGGCCCCATTTTTGTGGTTGGAATTATGTACAGTGTCTAGTTATTTGTGGATTATAATGACCCTTCCATGTCAGAGTAAGTGTATGACAATTGAGTTAATGTAGGTGCGAACCTCTTGCAATAAATAGACTTGTATCATCTGTGCCATGACTATTTTATCATTGACATTTACACCGCATTCAGTATTGCATGAACTGTGTAGCTTTAAAGCCTTACAATATAGTGTTAGTGGGAGCCCAGGCTCTTATTGAAGGCACAATGGCATACACATCCAATAGAAAAAGTGGAATGTCGCCCTGTTCTTGCAAACCATGCTCTTGCTTTCACTTGTAACACGGCTCACCACCAACTCAAGGGCAATTAGGAATGGGCAATATATGCTGGCCTAGACAACAACACCCATATCCTGTGAAAGAATACAATTTTTTTAACGTTGCACAATCTTTTTAAACTCTCCAATCACTCTTCTGGCAATTTGACCTAAAGAAGTGCCCAATCTGAAATCGAGAGGATTACAATATTCTATTTTATACATGGAAATGTACTTTACAATCTGATTCCGCTGTATGTTTTATTTATACATTCATAGGATGTGGGTGTCACTGGCAAGGACAACATTTATTACCAGCCCCTAATTGCCTTCGAGAAGGTGGTGGTGAGCCACTGCCTTAAACCGTTGCAGCCCGTGTGGCGAAGATGCTCCTACAGTGCTGTCAGGAAGTTCAGGGTGAAGGAACAGTGATAAATTTTCAAGCCGGGATGGTGTGTGAGTTGAAGGGGAACTTGGAAATAGTGACATTCTTAAGCGTCTGCTGCCATGTCCTGCTATGTGAAGTCACAGATTTGGGAGGCATAGTAGAAAGCAGCCTTGGCTACAGTGCATCTTGTAGATGCATACTAAGTTGTGCTGATGATCGAGGGAGTGAATTTTAAGATGGTGAAAGGGTTGCTAATTAAGTAGAGTGCTTTGTCCTGGATGATGTTGGAGCTGCACTTATTCAGGATGGATCCATCACACTCCTGACATGTGCCTTTTAGATGGTGAAAAGGGTTTGAGTAGTCTAGAAGTGAGTTATTTGCTGCAGAATTCCCAGCCTCTGGCCTGCTGTTGGTGCTACAGTATTTATGTGGCTGGTCAGTGGTAACCCCCAGGATCCTTAATTTAATTTTGCCTTTATTGCAAGGAGGAGAGCGTATAAAAGTAGGAAAGTCTTGCGAGAACTGTGCAGGGCATTGGTGAGACTGCAGGAGAGTACTGCGCCCTATTTTGGACTCCTTATTTAAGGAGAGATATATTTGCATTAGAAGCAGTTCAGAGAAGGTTCACTCGGTTGATCCTTGAGATGAAGTGGTTGTCTTGCAAGGAAGGCTTCAGCAAGTTGGGCCTATATACTCATTGGAGTTTAGAGCAATGAGAGGTGATCTTATTGAAAAGTATAAGATTGTGAGGGGGGCTTGACAGTGTGGATGCTGAGAGGATGTTTCCCCTCATGGGGGAATCTAGAACTGGGGGCACAGTTTCAAAATAAGGAGTCTCCCATTTAAGACAGAGACGAGGAGGAATTTATTCTTTCAGGGTTTTAATCTTTGGAATTCTCTCCCCCAGAGACCGGTTGATGACTGGGTCATTGAGTATACTCAAGGCTGAGTTAAACAGGTTTTTAATTGATAAGGGAGCTGAGGGTTATGGGGGCAGCAGGAAAGTGGAGTTAAGGACATAATCAGACGAACCGTGATCTTATTGAATGGCGGAGCAGGCTCGAAGGGCCGAATGGCCTACTCCTGCTGATGTTTCTTAAGTTCTTATATCAATATAGGAAGGAAGAATGCAGCATATCCCAGACTGTTCGGTTATCCGATCTTCTGGCTCATACCCTATATTGTTATTATCCCTATTATTCATAGGAACATAAGTCTTAGGAGCAGGAGTAGGCCATTCGGCCCTTTGAGCCCGCTCCCCCATTCAGCTAGATCATGGCTGATCTGGCTATCGTTTCAATTCCACTTTCCTGCCCGGCCCCCAGAACCCTTGACTCCGTTTTTGACCAAAAATCTGTCTAACTCTGCCTTGAATAAATTCAATGACCCAGTTTCCACTGCTTTCTGGGGAAGAGGATTCCAAAGACGAACGATCCTCTCCCAATATCCATTTTAAATGGGAGACCTCTTATTCGTAAACTGTGCCCCCTCGTTCTCGCCTCCCCTACAGTGACGACATCCTCCCGGCATCTACCCTATCAAGTCCCCTCAGGGATCTTGTATGTTTCAATAAGATCACTTCTCATTCTTCTAAACTCCAATGGCTATAGGTCCAACCCTTTCTTCGTAGGCTAAGCTCTTCATCCCTGGAGTGAGCCAAGTGTTCTAACGCAATTCTATATTTTTTCAAATGAGGGGACCAAACCTGTATGCAGTGTTCCAGATGTGGTTACGCAAAGGCTCTGTATAGCTGCAGTAAAACTTCCCTACTTTTATATTCCATTCCCCTTGCAATAAACACCAACGTTCCATTTGCCATCCTAATCACTTGCTGTACCTCATGCTAATATTTTGTGATTCATGTCCCAGGACCCCCAGATCCCTCTGTACCTCAGAGTTCTAAAATCTCTCTCCATTTAAATAAAATACTGCTTTTCTATCCTTCCTGCCAAAGTGGACAAGTTCACATTTTCTCACATGATACTCCATCTGTCAAATTTTTGTCCATTCACTTAACCTGCCTGTATCCCTTTGCAGACCCTCTAACTCCTCTTCACAACTTACTTTCCGACCTATCTTCGCGCCTTCGAAAGATTTAGTTACCATACATTCAGCCCCTTTATTTGAATCATTGATGTAGATTGTAAATAGTCGAGGCCGCAGCACTGATCCCCGTGGCACTCCACTAGTTACAGCTTGCCAACTGAAAAAGACCCATTTACCCCTACTATGCTTCCTGTTGGCTAACCAATCTTTCATCCATGCTAATATGTCACTCACTACACCACGTAATCTTATCTTCTTATCTTTCATGTGGCACCTTATCAAATGCCTTTCAGAAATCCAAGTACACCATATCCACAGGTTCCCCTTTATCCACCTTGCTTGTTACTTCCTCAAAAAACTCTAATAAATTAGGTAAACACAACTTCCCTTTGACAAAGCCACATTGACTCTGCCTGATCAGATTATGATTTTCTAAGTATCCTGCTATAATTTAAGAATGGATTCTCGCAATTTCCGTATGACAGATGTTAGGTTAAGTGGCCTGTAGTTACCTGCTTTCTGACTCACTCCTTTCTTGAATAAAGGTGTTACATTAGTGATTTTCCAATCCACTGAGACCTTTCCAGAATCTAAGGAATTTTGGAAGATTATTACCAATGCATTCACTATCTCTGCAGCCACTTCTTTTAAGACCCTAGGATGCAGGCCATCTGGTCCTCGGGACTTGTCAACCTTTAGGTCTAATCGTAATCCTAGTACCTTTTCCCTGTTGATGGTGATTCTTTTAAGTTCCTCCCTCCCTTTCACCTTGTGAAGTTCAAGTATCTTTGGGAAGTTTTCTAGGTCTTCTACAGTGAAGTCAGACAGAAAATACCTGTTCAATTCGTCCGCCATTTCCTTGTTTCCATTATAAATTCCCCAGACTCACTATTTAGAGGACCAACACTAGCTTTAGTTCTTCTTTTCCTATTTAATTATTTGTAGAAGCTCTTATTACCTGTTTTTTATATTAATAGCTAGTTTTACATACAAATGCACAAATTAGAAGCATTCTGCCCCTCGAGCCTTCTCCGCCATTCAATGAGATCAAGGCTGATCTGATTGTGGCCCCAACTCCACATATCGCAATATTGATCAAGGAATCAATTACAGCAGTAAGGAGGGATGACACTTTAGAAGGCTCCTCAAATGAAGCCATATGGGTAGAACTGAAAAACAAAAAAGGAGCAATCACATTGCTGGGAGTGTAGTGTAGGTCCCCAAACACTCAGAGAAATGGAAGAGCAGATATGTAGGCAATTTCAGAGAAGTATGAAATTAATAGGTTTGTAATAATGGGGGATTTCAACTTCCCCAACATTAACTGGTTTAGTCATAGTGTGATAGGTTTAGAGGGACCGGAATTCTTAAAATGCATCCAGGAGAGCTTTTTAAGCCAGTACGTAGAAGTTCCTACAAGAGAGGGAGTGGTCCTGGACTTAATTTTAGGGAATGAAGCCGGGCAAGTGGTAGAGGTATCTGTGGGGAACCATTTTGCAGATAGTGATCATAACTCCATTAGATTCAAGGTTGTTATGGAAAAGGACAAGGATGGGCCAGAAATCAGAGTTCTAAATTGGGGGAAGGCCGAATTTAATAAGGTCAGATATGAATTGGCCAGAGTAGACTGGGAGCAGCTACTTTTAGGTAAATCTGCGTCAGAGCAGTGGGACTCATTCAAGAAGGAAATAGGGAGAGAGGCCGACATATTCCAGTAAAGACAAAGGGTGGGACCAACATATCCAGGGAACACTGGATGTCGAGGGATATACAGGATTGCATAAAGAGAAAAAGGGAAGCTAATGGTGGATACCGAGGGCTCAGAACAGCGGAAGCCCTCGAGGAGTATAGAATGTGTAGGGGGGAACTTAAAAAGGAAATTAGGAGAGCAAAAAGGGGGCATGAAAAAACATTGGCAGGTAAAATAAAGGAAAATCCAAAGTTATTTTACAAGTGCATTAAGAGTAAGAGGATAACTAAGGAAAGAGTAGGGCCCATTAAGGACCATAGTGGTAATTTGTGTGTGGAGCCGGAAGACATAGGTAAGGTTTTAAATGAATACTTTGTGTCGGTGTTCACAAGCGAGAGGGACGACATGGGTATGAAAATCAGGCAGAAGGACTGTGATATAACTAAAGAAATTAGCTTAGAAAGGGAGGAGGTTCTTAGTGGTCTGGCAGGTTTAAAAGTAGATAAACCTCCAGACCCGGATGAAATGTATCGCAGGCTGTTGAGTGAGGCAAGGGAGGAGATAGTAGGGGTGCTGGCAACAATTTTCAACACCTCTCTAGCCACAGGAGAGGTGCCAGAGGACTGGAGGACAGCCAATTTGGTACCATTATTCAAGAAGGGAGGAAGGGGTAAACCAGGGAACTACAGGCCAGTCAGTCTAACCTCAGCAGTGGGGAAACTATTGGAAGCAATTCTGAGGGACAGAATTAATCTGCACTTGGAGAGGCAGGAATTAATCAAGGACAGTCAGCATGGTTTTGTTAAGGGGAGGTCATGTCTGACCAATTTGATTGAATTTTTCGAAGAGGTGACCAGGTGTGTAGTTGAGGGCAATGTGTTTGACGTAGTCTACTTAGACCTCAGCAAGGCTTTTGATAAGGTCCCGCATGGGAGACTGATAACGAAGGTAAGAGCCCATGGGATCCAAGACAATTTGGCAAATTGGATCCAAAATTGGCTGAGTGGCAGGAAGCAGAGGGTGATGTTCGAGGGGTATTTTTGTGACTGGATGCCTGTGTTCAGTGAGGTTCCACAGGGGGTGGTGTTGGGTCCCTTGCTGTTTGTGGTACATATAAATGATTTAGACATGAATGTAGGAGGGTTGATCAGTAAGCTCACCGATGACACGAAAATTGGTGGGGTGGTAAATAGTGAGGAGGATAGCCTTAGATTGCAGGAGGATATAGATGCGCTGATCAATGGCAAATGGAATTTAATCCTGATTAGTGTGAGGTGATGCACTTGGGCAGGACAAACAAGGCACGGGAATACACGATGGATGGTAGGACTCTGGGAAGTACCGAGGATCAGAGGGACCTTGGTCTGCATGCCCACCGGTCCCTTAATGTAGCGGGTCAGGTAGATAAGGTGGTTAAGAAGGCATATGGGATACTTGCCTTTATTAGCTGAGGCATAGAATATAAGAGCAGGGAGGTTATGCTGGAAGTGTATAAAACACTGGTTAGGCCACAGTTAGAGTATTGAATGCAGTTCTGGAATCTGCATTATAGGAAGGATGTGATTGCACTAGAGAGAGTGCAGAGGAGATTTACCAGGATGTTGCCTGATCTGGAGAGTTTTAGTTATGAGGAGAGATTGGCTAGACTGGAGTTATTTTGCCTGGAGCAGAGGAGCTTGAGGGGGGGACATGATTGAGGTGTATAAAATTATGAGGGGCATAGATAGGGTAGACAGGAAGGAACGTTTCCCTTTGGTAGAGGGATCAATAACCAGGGGGCATAGATTTAAGTTAAGGGACAGGAGGTTTAGAGGGGATGTGAGGAAGAATTCTTTCACCCAGAGGGTGGTGGGAGTCTGGAACTCACTGCCGGAAAGAGTGGTAGAAGCAGAAACCCTCATAACTTTTAAGCAGCATTTGGATGTGCACTTGGAATGCCATGGCATACAAGGTTATGGGACTAGTGCTGGAAAATGGGATTAGAATAGTTAGGTACTTGTTTGACTAGCGTAGACTTGATGGGCTGAAGGGCCTTTTTCTGTGCTGTAGAGCTCTCTGACTCAATCACTGTAGGTAGAGTGCATTAGAATTTTTTGAATAGAGCATCCAAGAAGGGGGGTGAAATCTGGCACCTAGCTAGCAGAGACCAAGCAATATGTTTATATTACTAATAAAAGTGGCACTGTGAAAGGGTTTTTATTGTTAGAAGAGGCGGAGTTTAAAAGGGTTGGTGATATGATGAGAATTTACATTCAGTGAGCTGTGCTAGGTATAACACACAGCAGTTTTGTGTGTGCCGGGCCGAGGCAATGTAAGATCAAAGCAGCTGTAAGCCTACAACTGTCCCCACAGAAACCAAAGTGAAAGGAACCTCATTTTGAATTTCTAAGGTGAAATGCTTTGCGTGGTGTCTGCTGAAAGTTTATGGGTTGCTGTTGCCTTAATGGATATTAGTTGAGAATTTGTTAAAAGTTATGATAGTAATTTGTAGCCCTGTGTACATATTTAATTTGTTTAAATTAATAAATGTTTCATATATTTCGATATAAAGCCTCTCGAGAACTGGTGGTCTGATTCCTGAATTTAGAGCTGCACCTCAAACATACAAAAATAAAAATATAGGTTATGACTTGTTTAAAGTTACCCTCTGGGATTTTTAAATAACTCAGCTTTAACAACTGCTAGGCCATAACACCTGGGGACTTGTCAGCTTTTTAGTTCTAATAATTTTCTTAGTACCCTTTCCCTGGTGATTGTAATTGTTTTAATTTCCCCCCTCCCTTTCACCTCCTGATTCACAATTATTTCTAGGATGTGATTTGTATCCTCTACAATGAAGACAGAAGCAAAATATCTGTTTGATCTGTTTAATTTCCTTATTTCCCATTATTAATTTTCCATTCTCACTCTCTAGAGGACCAATACTCACTTCCTTTTTAAATACCTATAGAAACTTACTGTGTGTTTTTCAATTTCTAGCTAGCTTTCTCTCATGCTCTAATTTCTCCCTCCTTATTAACCTTTTAGCCATTCTTTGCTGTTCTTTATATTCTAGCCAATCTTCTGACCTGCCACTCATCTTTGTGGAATTATTCACAATTTCTTCCAATTTGATACTATCTTTTAACTTCCTGAATTAGCCTTGAATGGTGTGCCTTTCACTTCGTCCTTTTTTCTCATTGGAATGCATCTTTTCTGAGTATTCTGAAACATCTCCTTAAATGTCTGCTACTGCATCTCCACTGACCTATCCCTTAACCTAATACCCCAGTTCACTTCAGCCAGCTCTGTCTTCATGCCTTCATAATTGCCCTTCTTTAAGTTTAAAACACTAGTCTTAGATCCACTCCTCTCTCCCTTAATCTGAATGGGAAATTCAAGCATCTTATGATCACTGCTACCTGGGGGTTCCTTCACTATGAGGTCATTAATTGATCCTGTCTCATTGCACATGACCAGATCTAGCATAGAATCTCCCCCTTTCTCTCATACACTCTCCATATTTTAAAAAATTATTCTTTGCTAGTTCTTAAAATCTGACTAATCTTCTGACCTACCACAAGTTTTTGCAGATTTGTACAGTGTTTCTTTCAATTTGATACAATCTTCCTTTATTCGGCCATCAATGATGCATCCTTTTCAGAGTCTTTCTTTCTTACTGGGATAAATCTTTGCTGTGAGTTATTTAATATCTCCTTAAAAGTCTGCCACTGCATCTCTACTGTCCTACCTTTTAGTTTCCCAGTTCACTTTAGCTAGCTCTGCATTCATACTCTTCATACCCGTATAATTTATTTAGGGGGTTTAAAACACTAGCCTTAGACCCACACTTCACCCCTTCAAACTGAACATGAAATTCTATCATGTTATGATCACTGTCATTTAAAGGCTCATTTACCATGAGCTTATTGATTAGTCCTATCTCCTTGCTCTTTACCAGGTCTAGAATAGCCTGCTCCCGAGTTGGCTCAAGAATGTACTGCTGTAAGAAGTTGTCCTGCATACACCCTGAACTCACTTTCTAGGCTACCTTTGCCAATCTGATTCATCCAATCTACATGTAGATTAAAGTCATCCATGATTATTGTGGTCCCTTTCTTACACGCCCCATTTATTTCTTCCTGTATAATCTGTCCTAAGTGTAGCTACTGTAAACAACACCCACATGTGATCTCATCTTTTCAGTTTCTTATCTCTACCCAAACTGATTTTACATCTTAAACAAAAACAGAATTACCTGGAAAAACTCAGCAGGTCTGGCAGCATCGGTGGAGAAGAAAAGAGTCGACGTTTCGGGTTCACACGACCCTTCAACAGAACTGGATTTTACATCTTGCTATTTTGAGCTAAGGTCATCTCTCACTACGTACTAATGACATCCTTAATTAACAGAAATACCTCATCATCTTATCCTAGCTTCCTATCTATTTGAAATGTGAAATACCTTTCAATATTCAGGTTCCAGCCTTGGTCATCCTGCAGCCATGTCTCTGTATTGGCTATCAGGTCATACATATTTATTTCTATCTGTGCTAACAATTAATTCATATTGTTACAAATGCTGCACTTATTCAGATACAGAACCTTTAACTGTCTTTTGACCATTTTAGCAATCCCTAGTCTTATCTGCTGGCACACTCTTAAGTTTGTACTCTTTAACCCTTCCTATGGTTTTCATTAGCCAAATTGCTACCCTGCTTTAGTACCTCATTGTTTTCCTTGGATTTACCGCATCTCTCACATGATTCCTTCTCCCCACAATTCAATTTAAAGCCCCCCCAACGCTCTAGTTATACAACTCACCAGAACCCTAGTCCCAGCACAGTTCAGGTGAAGCCCAGCCCAATGGTACAGCCCAGACTTTCCCCAGTACTGGTACCTGTGCCCCATGAATCAAGTCCCATTTCTCCCACACCTGTCTTTGTGCCACGCTTTCACCTCTCTAACCTTATTTACCCTACGCCAATTTACTCATAATCCCTAAGCAGAACCTCTTTCCTAGTCCTATCTATGTCATTGGTACCAACATGCCATGACAACTGGATCCTCCCCCTCCCATTGCAAATTCCCCTCCAGCCCCGGCAGATTTCCAGAACCCTGGCACCGGGCAGGCAACACAGTTGTTTGGACTCACTCTTAGCTGCAGGAACAGTGTTAGCCCCTCTGATTATACCATCCCTTACTACCACTGCATTCCTATTAACTCCCCCCACTTGAATGGTTTCCCACAGTGACATGGTCAGTTTGCCCATCCGCCCTGCAGCCCCCGCTTTCGGCCCCACAAACTGCAAGAAGCTCGAACCAATTGGACAATTGCAAGGGCTGAGGCTCCTCCACTTCTAACTTCCCGATTCCCTTACCTGCCTCACTTGCCGTCACATCCTCCTGCCCCTGAACACTGATCAAATCAGAAGACCCTAACTTAAGAGGTGTGACCGCCTCCTGGAATAAAGTGTCCAGGTAACTTTCCCCCTACCTGAAACATCGCAGTGTCTGCAGCTTGGCCTCCAACTCGGTGACTCTGAGCTGAAGCCCCACAGGCCACTGACACTTAATCCAGACGTGTTTGCCCTGGTTCACACTGGTGTCCTGGAACTTCCATGTTCTGCAGCCGCAACACATCATGTGCCTTATCATCTTTATTAGGTGTTAACTGATTTTTAATTTTCATAATTAGTTTATAATTAATAAACCCTACCATTCCCAATGAGCTTTACTACTGCTAGTAAACCTTACTACTACTACTAATGAAATCTTACAGTTACTAAAGAATTACTCGTGTTTTGAAAGAGAAATGAGCAAAATACTCACCAACCAATCACCTGTTTCCGTCCTGCCTCACTGCACCAAATTCCCTTAAAACATCAAATTTCCAAGTTCTTACACTGTGACTAGCTGCACTCAGTGATGAGCTGCTGTCTTCGTGCTTGATCAATTTAATCAGATGATCAGATTGTTTTCCAAATACTTCAGCTATGTTGGTATTTCAGTGTGTAAGTGCTGAGTCAGAATGTGAAGGATTCAAAAATCACACTCAAGGCTGGAGCACATAATCCATATTGCTTTCCCAGTGCAGTACTGAGGGAGTGCTGCATTGTCAGTGGCATCATCCTTTGGATGCAATGATAAACCGAGACACATCTACCCCCTCAGGTGGATTGAAAGCCTTGGCACTATTAAAGAAGGAAAAGGGTCATTTTCCTTGGCATCTGGCCAATATTTATCCCTCAACCAAACATCACAAAAACAGTTTATCTAGTCATTATCACATTGCTGTTTGTGGGAGCTTGTTGTGTGCAAAATTGGCTGCTACATTTTTTACCTTACAACAATGACTACATTGGCTGTAAAGCGCTTTGGGGTGTCCTAAGGTGGCGAAAGGTGCTACATAAATGCAAAATCTTCTTTCTTTCAGTAATCATGATGTTATTTCATGTTATTTGATGCACAAAATCATTCCTTCTGCATTCTTGTTGCTAATTTCCTTCTTTGCAGTCACACACACAGCCACATTTACTGGAAAATGCACCACCCATTCAGGCATGTCACTGAACATGAGTTTGCATAAATCAGTTTGTATAACAGTAATAGGAAGACCAGTTCCCGATGGTGCATAACACAGCTTAATTTTGAAAATGTTTGAGATATCAAATCTGCTTGAATTATGAAGATAAGAATGCTCATTGTCATATTAGTCCTACTTTGCCTGTTTCATTTTATTACGTTTCCTGTCCTCTTGTCCCACTACCAGCTAGTTTATTTTTAATCTTACAAAATGAACTCAGTACATGCATTAGTTTGCCTTGTGAGTACATTCTGGAGGTACTGTAATCAGTGTTAGCAGCCTGATATTAAGATTGGTAAATCTCCAATCATGCTTGGAACAGCTATTACCTTCTAATTGTTCAGTACAGTAGAATTATTTTTAGTTTAACCAGCTTTGAATATACCAGCGACCTACTTTAAAACAAAAACACCCATTAATCTTGCACCCACGTACAATATACCCATGTTGTGGGCTGTTCCATGCACTCTTATTGAAGAAGAAGGCCGAGTCCCAGCAATAACCAATTTGATTTGAAGCACAAATTGTCATTCGTGTCTTGTATGTTTAAGGATCAGGTGTTAGAAAAGTAGCCTCACTACACTGCTCTGCCCCGTTGACTTCAAATTCAAGTCATCAGCCCCTGAGTGAAGGAGCAAGGAATGTGTGGCTTGGTGGGGACTGCTCACCAATTAGTTGGCATTGAGATTGACTTTCACTCTTACAGTACGGAGCAAGAAATTGGTTTCTGCATGATACTGTCACAGCCTTACCTGTGCGGCAGAAATGTATTTATGAGTCCCATTAAAACTGGTGACAGACAGGGACCCCACTAAAAATTGTTCTTCCTTGCAGTCTGTCTAAACTACTCTAAATTCTCTGTGTCCGCAGCCTGCAGGAGACCTGGACGATTGTCAATGCCCAAACAATATCAATGAGCTCACTGACGGCATCTGACCCTGAACTGTGCAGGTCTTTTTTGTGTAAACTGTTTAGGGTTGGAGCTGGCTTTCCCTAGCATAATTTTCTTCATTTCTCTTTAATTTTTTCCTTTTGTCCTAGGATGTGGGCCTATAGGTACCAGCAACCTGTTGGTACTTTGCCTACTTAACAAAATTGACTCCATTTCAAATGTGATCTATTGGGTTTGAAGTGCTTTGGGACTTACTGGGGACAAGATAAGACACATTACCCAAGTGCTAGTTTTCCTATTCATCCATTGCCCTTCCTTCAATTCTTTCAATTTCATCAGAATATTGGCCATTCCACCCATTAAGACTGTTGCTTTTATTCTTTCAAGTGATTTGGAAATCGCTGGCTGGGCCAGCATTCATTGCCCATCCCTAATTTCTCTTAAGGTGGTGGTGAGCCGCCACCTTGAACCACTGCAGTCTGTGTGGTATAGGTACGCCCACAGTGCTGTTAGGGAGGGAGTTCCAGAATTTTAACCCAGCAATAGTGAAGGAACAGCAATATATTTCCAAGCCAGGATTGTTTGTGGCTTGGAGGGGAACTCCCAGGGGGTGGTGTTCCCATGCATCTGCTGCCCTTGTCTTTCTAGGTGGTTTGGAAAATGCTGTCGGAGGGGCCTTGCTGAGTTGCCGTAGTGCATCTTGTAGATGACACACACTGCTGCCACTGTGCGTCGGTGGTAGAGGGAGTGGATGTTGGAGGCGATGGATGGGTTGCCAGTCAAGTGGGCTGCTTTGTTCTGGATAGTGTCAAGCCTCTTAAGTGTATTCCATCACTTGCCTGACTTGTGCCTTGTAGATGGCGGACAGGATTTGGGGAGTCAGGAGGTGAGTTACTTGCCACAGAAGTCCCAGCTTCTGACCTGCTCTTGTAGCACAGCATTTATCTGGCTGGCCCAGTTCAGTTTCTGGACAATGGTAACCCTCAGGGTATTGAGAATGTTGATAGTTCCACCGTTCAGTTTAATCATGGCTGATCTGCATCAACCTGCCCTAGTTCCGTCAGCCTCACTAAGCTTATGTAAAAAAAAAATCTATCAAACTCCATTTTGAAGTTTTAAATTGACCTCAGCCTCAGTCATGCCGAAGATGCTGTTCTTCATCTGGGAGTCTAAATGGTGAGTAGTAACAGGTTATTTGGCTACACAGGAGTGGTAGCGATCAGGAAATGACCCTTGCCCCATTGCTAACTAGCAAATGTGGATTTTACTACCAGTGTGTGATTACACTTCTGTACAGTTGTGAGATTCATTGTGTACGGTTACTGATTTAAGTTAGGGCATTAGCGCATTACTATGATGGGTAAAATGTTGCATTCTTTGATTAGCTGCATATGAAGGCCCATAAGACCTGTATGTGTCTCGGAGCCAGAGTTTGCCCATGTCTCCCTATGATAGCTTGTTGCAGCCTCATAACCGGTGCACTGTGATGAATTGGCCTACTTACTGTCTAACTTCTTCAATCCCTGTTAGTAAATAAGGTGCCCTTGTTCTAATAAAGATACCCAGCACAAATAATGTCTGCCAAATATTTCAAGTACTGGCATTATGTTAAGTGGCATTCTGGTTTTCTTAAACTTAGTCATATGCAGGTCACTGTCTGTACGGCATAAATTGGTGTCTTTCATGCATGTAAATTGACTGCTGTAAAAGTGTTAGGATGAGAGGATGCAGGAGGAAAGAGACTGGTCTCTGCTGAATGCTGAAGGCTCCTGATGCCACAATATCAATGGTTTCTAAGTGCTATGTGATAGGCCAGCCAGGACAGCATTGGAACAGTCAGGTTATGTAGATGACAAATGTATGTGATGGCATTCCCGTGGAGTTGCGATTCTTGTTCTTCTAGGTCGTGGAGCTTGAGAATTTGGGAGGTGTTGCCAAAGAAGCCTTGGCGGATTGCTGCACTGAATTTTGTGGATCATACAACATGCAGCCGCAATACGCTGATGTTGGAGTGAATAGCTGGTGGATAGGCTGCCAGTCAAGTGAAGTGCTTTATTCTGAATTCAGTCTCACGTCTTGAGTGTTGTAGGCGATATGACGGCAGTTGCTGGAGATTATTCTCCCTAATCCCTCGCGACTTCAGATTTTTTGTCATGTTCCCTTGGTGCCGCACAGTGGAATGCCGACTTGTCAAGGGCACTCACTCTAATCTCGCCTCTGGAATTCATTTGAGATATTTTTGGTGAACCAGGGACAAGATTAGAAATTGAAACAATCTTAAAAATAGCAATGTGAAAGATTTTTCAAACATTCAAGACCCTGAGTTGGGTGGTGCAATAAGTTGGGCGGACTGAATAATCTTTTTTTATAGAAGTGCACCATTAAGTATCTCATATTAGTACCATTATACTATTTTTTAAAAAAAAAGAACTAGATTTTGAAAGCTGTGTAATATTCTGTTTAAATTACTGTCCCTCCACTACTGTCTCCTGTAACCGCAATGCTTTACCGTAGTCTTATATTACTTGAAGCCCTTTCTCCTGACGTAAACCCATGTTTAGAAATTCAAAACCTATAATTGTACTGTTGAGGTTTATCACTACAGTTCATGAACTTACAATGAAAATTTCACACTTGTCCTCAAAATTCACAGAAGCCCCAGTCGTCGTATTGCTTGTATCTTCATTAAGTGAAATTCTTGCATATTAATTTGCAGCAGTTACTTTCATTTGGGCACACCTGATTGACATTTCTGGTTGGTTCTCCTCTGCTTGTCCCTTTTGAGCTGAAGTATCCCATTTACATGGTGTTTCTCTTTCCTGCATCTGCTGAATTGAAATCAGTGGACAGTTTGCTACTCCTAACTCGTCACTGTTCCAAGAACCCAAAACTGGAACTCCTTCCCACCCTCGGCCCTTTATTCCTCCTACAATCTTCAGACTTTTAAAAGGCAAGACTGTTGTCAGTTAATGACTGTCTCCATTTTAACCTTGGTACTTTCGCTGCACTTGGTGCCTTAGCTTCTCAAAGGGGAAATAAAAACTCTGACCTCCATGGCTATGATCCAGTGAAAGGTTTAATCCAACAACAGTGCAGGTTCCACAAGTAAGCAGTCTACTCTTGAGGTTTGATGATTAGTTGGGAGGAGGGAGAGGGAACGGAAGAGAGAGACATTCTTCATGTACTCTAATTTGCTCATGAAGATCAGACTTGTCATTTGTGGCAGCTCCCAAAATTTGAAAAGCAAAAATGAGTAGCAAAATTATATGTGACAGTTCCGTCAAAGTGTTCTGCATGGGCAGAATTGAAAAGGACTTACTTAATTTAGGAGCTATCATAAAATCAGCTGCAGTGGATGTGCTTTCATGTTTACATACTCTTATGTTTGAAAGCAGAAGGGGGGGATGGTGGTGGAGTGCACCCATCCTAGACCTTTTCTTGCTATTACAACTGAATAATTGTAATCTGTTAGGTGTGTGAATCTTAAACTGGCTTTTGTTCAAATAATATCCTGTGTTTGCCAGAGTAGCTATATTGAGCTAGTGAACTGGATTTGTGCGGATCTGGTTGGGTGATGAACTTTACACTCTGTGATAACTGCTTAACTGTGTTTGTGTAAATACAAGTATATGGCCGTGAAACTGTCCTCAAATTAAACCAGAATTATTTTCCGCCGACATACATTGATACCATTATTCCCAGTCAGAGTGAAGATGATTGGGTTTGATAATTCCCCAGTCAGTCTCGCTGAGTGACCGCTTTGCTGCAAGTGACTGGGATCAATTTTATCACCCAGGTTGTATTATGTAACTACTTTTCTCTTGCTGAAATTTGCTGGAGAGACCACCCTGCTTTTATTGGGAGATGTTGCTATCGTTTCAGTCGTGAGTTCTGTTTCTTTCTGTTCAGAAGAGACTCTTAGTGGTGTCATTGGACAGTTGTTTTCCAGTAGCTCTGTGTCCCATCCACATGTGCTCATGAGGTTCTCCCTCTGCATTAATCAGGTTATTGGTGACTGTTGGTAAACAATATAGGAAAAATGTTCCTTTTCACAGGGTAGGCTCAGCTCCTATAATGTACAGCTAGTTCATTCTAGAATGACGTTTTTGTAAAGCAGAAAAATTGATGTCTATTTTTTCCCTTCATCCAGGGTCGACATGTCAAAACGGGGCAGCTTGCAGCCATCAAAGTTATGGACGTCACTGAGGTATGGAGAGTCTTTGATTATGCCAATTAGATAAATAACGGTCTGTCATTTCTGTTATCTCTCCAAGCAGCTTTGGGCAAAACATTTTTGAATTTTGCTGCATACTGAGTGTGATATTTATTTTTAAATTTCTTTGAACGTTTTTGAGGAACATTTTTAAAAACATTATAATGGGAATTGCTAGATGATAACAGGGTAAGGTCCATCATATTTACTTGTACTGTATCCCAAAGTCATATTTTATGAAAGAAACCTATCATCTTGCGTTTGAATGAATCAATACTACCTGGGAATCTGTTCCAAAAACTGACCACTCAGCCACTGAAATAAATAATGTTTCTGCAGATCAGTTTTGAATATTCCCCCCTTCTGCTGTCCTGGACAAGGTGTGGTGAAATAGCTTATCTTCGGAGACATAATCTAGTCCCTTTACCATCCAAAAAAGAGCAATTATGCTCCCTTTCAACCTTCTTGTTCTTAGACTCAGAATCAGACATCTCAGAAGGAGGCCGTTCAGCCCTTCGTGCTTGTGTCAGCTCTTTGAACAAGCTATCCAATTTGTCTCACTCCACTGCTCTTTCCCCATAGACCTGCAATTTCTTTCCCTTCAAGTATTTATCCAATTTCCCTTTTTTCCTTCATCTCCCCTCCCGTCTTCTCAGCTTGCCCTGCAACCTCCAAAGAGTTGTGTATGTAACCTCTTGATCTCACTCTGTTGCTGCACCCACTTTAGATTGTACCAATTGATTCATATCGGCTCACCTCATCTACCGAAATGAATCACTTCACACTTCTCAGCGTTAAATTTTATCAGCAATGTGTCTGCCTATTTTACCAGCCTGTTTACCTCTGAAGATTGTCACCATCTTCCTCACTACATTTCCAATTTCATGTTATCTGCAAGCTTTGAAATTAAGCCCTATGATTTGCCCTAAGTATGAGAATTATTCATATATATATATATATATATATATATATATATAAATATATATAAAACAGTCATCCTAATATCAACCTTGGGGGCACCACTTCTACTTACTGCCAATCTGAAAAATAACTGTTCACCACTAATCTCTGCTTTCTGTCCCTTAGTCTTGCAGTGAGAAATTGCCCAAATTTCATAATCGCCCTCTGTAATCTAATCAGCAAAGAGTGTATGATTAGAGGGAATACAATGAGATTAGGAAAGAAGTAAAAAAAAAAATGAGGAAGGCAACGAGGAACTATGAACTCATCAAGGAACATAAAATGGTAAATTATTTTCCAGATAAATCAATAAAAATAGGACCTCTGTTGGGAATGGAGCAATTAAGGGCTAGACAGGGAAATACCAAGAAGATGCTAGAAAGATGGCAGAAATATTGAGTAAACATTTAACTTGGGTATTTACCAGGCAGATAGAACAGATAGACATGACATTGAGTGATTAGATGAGTAATGAGGTAAGTGCATTTAAAATAGGCATGTATTGAATAAACTAAACAATCTTAAAGAAGATAAATCCCCCTGGTCTGGATGGATTTTATCCACATATTTTAAGATTCTAGGAAAGAGATAGCAGGGGCATTACTATTCATATTTAATAATTTGTTAGAAAAGGTGTAGTATCAGAGGACTGGTGGATCGCTGATGTAATTCCTGTATTTAAGAAGGGGAAAAATATGTATCCAGGGATTTATAGACCAGTCAGCCTAATCTCAGTGGTAAAGAAAATAATGGAATTCTTACTAAAGGAGAGAATAGAAGAATATTTAGAAATGAGAAATATAATGATGAATATTCAGCATGGATTTCAAAAGAGAGAACCTTGACCGATCATATTCAATTTTTTGAGGAGGTAACAGAGTTGTTGATGGTAATGCAGTAGAAGTAATTTATCTGGGTTTTCAAAGTCTTTTGATAAGGTGTTCCACAATAGGCTAGTGAATAAGGTTGAAGAATGTGGAGTCAGGGGACAAGTAGCCAAATGGATTGCTAGTTGGCTTCCAGTTGAAAGCAGAGAGTGGGAGTAAAGGGTCATTATTCAGCATGGCAGAAGGTGAGAAGTGGCCTTCTACAAGGGTTAGTGCTGGGACCACTGCTATTCGCAATTTACATTAACGATTTGGACTTTTGAATCAAAAGCCTAATTTCTAAACCTGCAGATGGCACAAAATTGTGTGGGGAGAGAGGTGGGTGGTAGCAGGTGGGGGATAGTCAATACTGAGGACTGCAACAAATTACAGAAGGAAAATTAAGAAACCTGCAGATTGGCAAATGAAGTTCAACACCGATAAATGTGAGGTAGTACATTTTGGTGGGAACAATGGGGAGATCACTTGTTACTTGGACGGTGTGAGTATAGGTGAGGTAGAGGAACGAAGGGACCTCGGAGTACAAATACACCAATCACTAAACCTTGTGCCACAGGTTAGCAAGCCCATGAACAAAACAAATCAATCACTAGGCTTTATTTCTCGAGGGATAGAACTGAAAGTCAGGAAGTCCTACTGAACCTTGTATCAAACCTTGGTTAGGGTACACTTTGAGTACTACATGCAGTTCTGATCACCGTATTAATAAAAAAATGATATAGAGGTAATGAAGACAGTGCAGAGAGGATTTACAAGGATGATACCAGAAATGTGAGTTTATATATCAAGAAAGAATTGATAGATTGGGTCACTTTTCTCTGCCCTTGCTGTATCCTTTCAGTAGTTGCAATATCCATTTTGTGAAATGGTGACTGAAACTGTACCCTGAGTGTGGGCACACCAAGCATTTATGAAATGGATAGATTACCCCACTCTTGTGGCTCACTGCTGACCATTCAGTTCACCCCAAGATCTCATTTGCTTTGTTCACTGCCATGGAACATTTCTGCAATAGATTCAGTGTATTGACAAACTGGACACCCCCCACCCCGTAACCCTGATCTTTTAGTTTGTATACACGCTATTTTCTTTCCATTTAAGTAATAGTCACTTCCTACATTTTATATTTGCCCTCGTGTGAAGCACTTTTCTCTCCATGAATTTCACCTGCCAGCCCCATTGCCAAGAATGTTCAGATCCCCCAGTAGCTTATCCTGTTCAGCTTTAGAGTACCCACCACCTATAAGAAATTATTGCTCAAAAGGAACTGGATGCAACTGGTTCATGTGGGAAGTTGTTCTAGAAAGGAAAAAGACACCTCACTAAGCTACAAAAGAAGGGCTCAAAATATATTTTTTTTCTGAGTGCTCTTTTTGAGGGAAAAAAACTGCCTGGTTAATTTTTCTTAAAGACTTTTTAATTTCGGGGTTTACTTTGGGGTTTTTGGGTGCTCCTTTTTCATTTTCATTAACTCCTTTTTAAAATTCTTTAGATAAGATAGCAAAATACCAAACAGATCAATTATTAAGTCTTTTATTCCTGATGAAAAATTCAAGTTCATAATTGTGCAAACTTTGATACTAGCCAGACTTATGTGCACTAGTATAGTTGCACAGTAATGTAAAAGCAACAATCAATCAGTATCTTTCCAGATCTCTACTATTACTACTTACTACTATTTGTACTAACCTCCCGCTCAACTGTCGTCTTACTGCATCCTGCTCGCCCATCCTCCCAATTCCATCCAGCTCGCCAGCCCCTCCAACGCCCTCCCGCTTGCCACCACTCTTGCTGCTTCCCAGTCATTGCCTTCTCTCCAACTCTCTTGCCATTCTTCACCCGAGCCGTCACTGTGAGCGAGCGCTCAGGAGAGGGACAACTAGCAGGAGGGAGCGAGACGGGTGCCAATTAGGAGGTATCTGGGAGGGCCTGCGAGTGTATGGACAGGACCACACTAAAGTGAAAATGGAGGTATTGCTTTCAGGTAAGTTCCCCAGTTGACAAACTGCGCTAAAATGAAAATGCACTAGTAGAATACAGGTTAAATACGATATACCTGGATAGGGGTGGCTTCTCTCAATATTTTGATCTTTTTACCTCTCCTTTGAACTTTTGTGGGCTATTTTGGAGCTTTTTAGGGATAATTTGCATGATGACCCTGTGTATTTTCAGTCCTGCTCAAAAGATGAGCGAGGTCTTGTGGTGTAGTGGTGGTGTCCCTGCCCCTGAGCCAGAAACTCTAGGTTGGAGCCCCACCCTAGGACTTGATGGTCAAGGAAGGTGCATTCATAATGTGGCCAGACATGTTGAGTATCAACCTGAAAATCCTTCCAACACATGCCGATGGCAGGTGATAAGAGTGGAAAGATTCCTGCCAGGTGATGGAAAGAAAGTTGGAGCCTCTATCATCACTATCGATATCTCTAGACTACAGCATTCATGTAAAAGTGCATGTTTCTACAGCAACTCAGACTCCCTGGGTGAAATATAACCACTGTCACCACAGAAGATACGGAGGTGCCGCAGCAGACTAAATGTTTATCATGCTGGGTCTCTGTGGATTTTAACTTCCACTGCTATTATTGTCCCCTTCCATCAGCCCCCTTCCAAAAATCAAATCCATCTTCTAATGTCAGCCTAATTGTACTGTGCATTTTCATTTGAAAGCACACAATTCTGTAGGTAGATCTCTCCACAGACAGCATTTTAAGAGTGTCAGCCATGGTGAAGTGGGTAGCACAGTCACAGGTTGTGGGTTCAAGTCCCACTCCAGTGATTTGAGCACAAAATTTAGGCTGACTCTTCAGTGGAGTGCAGAGGGATTGCTGCACTGTCAAGAGCTTCTGTCTTTAGGATGAGATGTCAAACTGAGATCTTGTATGTCCACATGACAAAAAGATTTCACGGCACTCTGTTGAAGAGGAGCAGGGGAATTTTGCACGATGTCCTGGCCAATGTTTCTCTCGACCATCGTTGAAACAGATTATCTATTCATTATTGTGCTTAAATTGGCTGCCCTGTTTCCCACATTATAACTGTGATCGCATTTCAAAGTACTTGATTGATTGTAAAGCTCCTTGGGCCACCCTCGGGTCATGAAAGATACTACATAAAATTTACATCTTTCCTTTTCTTATCAGTTGAATGCAAGTATCCATGTGGGAAATCTGTATAACTGATTTTGGAAGCGACTATGTACTAGGAATTTATATGTTCAGTTTATATTAGTTGCAGCTTGAATTTAGAAGGCAGTGTGCGGACTCTATCAACTCCACTGGCTTTCCATTCCCCAATACTCTGAATTCAAATTCCTCATTTACAGATCTTTTCGTACTCTTATCTCACTCTATCTCACATTGTAGCTCTGTATCCAGTGCTGCTGGTTTCTTGTCTCACCTCCCTCCAAGCATTGGTGGCAGAACCTTTCTCCACCCCAACCTCCCCTAAATCTCTCTGCCCATACATAGGTGGGTCTTGCTCAGCAGTTATAGCTGGGATGTGAAATGGGAAAATGTACACTGATATAGCAGGTGTACTTTGCTGAGATGAAGTTACAGGTCCATTCAGAATATCCAAGCTGCAGTTCCACATTTTCTTTAGCATTTTTTGCCCTCTTTCATCTGTCCCCTTTCTACTTCTCATTTCCCCCTGAAATCTCAAACGGAGCTTCGACATTTCCATTGCCAACCCCTTCTCTATGAAACTATACTTTCTCCTGTGTCGAGCTCTTCCCTTTCCTTTGCAACCATTAACACTCAAAATCGAAGCCTTGTTTGGGATTTGCTTTCATATCTAGGGAGCCAGTTTTTAGCATTTGCATCACCCACTTTTGGACAGGATTGAAGAAAAAGCTTGTAATTTGCTAAAAATCTATTCCCCTCTCGTTTCTAACTGCCAGCCTCTCTCCTTGTGACAATCCTTTCAATTTCTTTCAACATCGGTACTACCATGGCGAGTGCTTCTCTGAACCCCCCTCATTCCTGCTAAGCTGCCATTATGTAATCCTACATGCTGTTCCTGCTCCCCACTTCCCTGTTCTTTTGACGTCAAGATTCATCACAAAACCCCCTAACTCAGCTCTTTTCCAGCAGCCCAAACTATTACCTCCTTACCTCCCTCTATCATTTCTTTCTTTTCTGTGACACTCAGGTTTGAAAATCTAAACTTGGCATCGCCGAGCCACCACCTAACTCCCACATCGCTGTTTTCAAACTGTGATGGTGCTCTGTACCATGGACTGGGAGCCTTCCTCTCTTTGCTTCTCAATTTAGAATAAATGAGCGACATTGTACCAGGCCAGGGATTGCTCGATGATTACACTGAGACCAAAATAAAAAAAAGCAATGACATCCTTTGATTTCAGTGTACAAATCTCTTCCCCCATCCCTGTGGTAAAAAGAGAAAAATCAACGTTCTGTCAGGCGAAATTAAAAGGAAAAGCCATTCTGCACCTTCAAACAGAAATCTAAGTCAGTCAGACAGCAAGTTTATTTATTGATTATACAGCCGATTGATTTCTTTTTGTTGCTGCTTTTGTGGTTTATGGCTGGAAGAATAACTGCAAAAAGCATCACAACATTGAAATGCATGATTCACTGGTGAGTGTACACACCCTCGAAGTCAACCCCTAACATTCATCCAGTTGAACAAGAATTACACCATTTATTTTGTTCTGTGCAGTAATTATGACTGTCCTCTTAACCAGTTCCAGGTTCAGTAGTTGTGCATTGTCGGTCATCATCTGTAAAACATGTTCCAAGGACTTGCAGAGCGGACTTACGAGAGACCCTTTGTTTTGGCAGTCTGCAACAGTTAATGTCCGCTAATGTTTTTAATTAAACAAGGAGCTGACTTGAAAGTAAAGTTAACCTTTTTGTGGATTGACAGTCATGTTTGCTTTTTTTATATATTAAAAAAGCAAATAAAATTCTGGTCTCTGATTAACACCCACGTATTGGGAGTGGGTGTACATCAGTGAGCCATTGTGTGTGTTTGCCATTTGCACAGTACTATCAAAAGCTGATTCAACCGACTGCAGCTTCTTAAGGGGTGAGAATGGTTATATTGACAAGATTTTCAAAAGAGACACTTAGGTGCAGAATGGTGTGCGAGTATCTGTCAGAGCCAAGAATATATCTGAAAAATAAGTTTTGCTGTTTATTTGAGACTGAAAATGATTTTTTTTGGTAATGCTGAATGCTGTATTTTTCAAACTATTTTACTGGCCTCCAGTTACATCTATGCCAATTATAACAAAAATATTAGGACAATCCTCCTCAGAGTTATTGCAGGAGCAGAAATACCTGCTTTTTGAATAGAGGCATTTAACACTCAGGAGGGTACTTTCCAATTTAAAAAATACTGTGTTTATGCAACTTCATCAGTTTTGGTTTGTTATTTTCATTCGATTTAGATTCAGATAGCATGCACGATAATGCCGAAGATACCAAAATATTCCACATGGGAACCTTAAGTCTAACCCTCTTTAAATTCTTGTTTCAGCATTAACTCGCAGTATGCCACAGATTGGTTTACTTATCTGATTTGTTGATCCTTCCTGAGGCACAGTACCCAAATTCTCAAGCGGTGCTCTTTTATTATTATTTAGAGAATGCAAATCCCCAAAGCCAAGTAATAGCCTCCTCATTTGCTGAGTTTAAGGTGATTAATCTGCCACTTAGCCGACAGAGGGGACACTCCTTGGTAATTTGCAGCATTGTTTGTCCCTCCACCAGTGCATAAGAGCTTTGTACTGAGACTCCAGCGCTGCACAGGGGCCCGGCCCTGTCCTAAACTTGTTTATCAAGAACCACTTTCACCGTGGTAGTCCAAAGCCTGCCATACAACAGATGGGATTTGTCACAAAGAACTTGTTAGTGATTTCCCATGCTTCCCTTTCCTTGATCCAAAGGATGTGTGCTGGTAGATCTTGTTCAGGAAGGGAGCTCCATATGAGGCACCGAGATGGAAGACAGAGGCAGTAGGTGGGTTGGAAGGTCATTATGGAGTGGTAAGTGAGGTGCAGCACAGATGGTTTCAGCCAGCTTGTGGGTTTTCGTCAGTCGCGGATGTGTCGGGGAGTGATGCTCGCGAGTATAGGGGAGGGGTGTTGAGCGGAGGGTGCAGTTATTATATGTATTGTTGCATTCAGTTGAGTGTCAACAAGATGTGTGTGTGATGAACTTTGCCAGACTCTGGCAAAGTACTCTGCTGTGGAGTATGATAGTGCAAGTGCTGAGGTCCGGAGTGTAGTGGCAACAGCAGCCAATGTGGATCCAGCAAGTTTGGTGAGGAGGTTGTTTCTGGTTTTGACATTTGCTGCTGTTTTCTTCAGATATCCTGAAAGGAAAGTATTATGACACAGCTGATGGTAAGGGCTGAGCTGTTCAAACCCCAAAGGGAAACTTGAAACAACTGTCATAACCCATTTTTACAATTTGTAATTTTGAGATGCAGACTTTGAATTCAGTAGGAACAAGACCACCGAGTCTTGCGGTTTTTAGATAAAACTAAATTAAACATTTATTAATTTTACAACAAATTAAACACATACACATGACTGCAAGATACTACTATAATTTTTTAACAAATCCCTAAATTAATCACCCTCAGGTAAATCTCCACGAAGGCACAGTAACCCATAGACTTTAAATAGACACCAGGCAAAGCACATTTGACATTACGAATTCCAAATGAGGTTCTTTTGCAAGTTGGTTGGAGGCGTACAGGCTGGTTAGGTTTTAAATGCCTCTACCTTACACGCACACAAACTCCTTCCTTTATATACCTAGCTTTCCCGTTGAATGTAAATTTTCCATTGTATCACTGGGTCTTTTGAACTTCAGTTCTTCTAACAATAAAATCCCTTTCATAGCACCAATTTTATTAGTAAGTTGAAAAAATAGACACTTTACTTGGCTTCTTCTAGCTAGGTGCAAGACTTTACCCAACAAATGCAAATGAACACTTTACCTTTCTGTTCTCCTTACTGTTCACCCAATTAACATCTCAAAACTACTACACATCAAAGCACCCAGACTAGCTGGCTTTAATCCAATTAAGACACACACAGACACACACCTAGACACAGACACCCACTAGAATCCTATTTAAAAAATAATTTCCAATAACATTATACACATTAATATCTCTTCATGACAACAGAGTCCTATCTCGAGTGACTCCCAAGTATGTTGGGTTGGGATCATGCTTCAGTCTGTGGCCATCCATGTAGATATGCAATTCGTTTTTGGCACTGGCATTTTTGGTGGAGGTGGATTACACTAGATATAATTTTAGAGGGATTCAACGTGAGACGCCATGTCCTGCAATAGTCCATCAACTTTGTAATGTCTTCATTAAGGGTCTGGCCCAGAGTGCAGAAGGATGAAGCTTGGATGGCATTATAGATATTGTCAGCATAGCTGGACTTGCGGGACATAGTTGTTGGCATTTGTATGTTTGTCAAACGGGTTTGGGCTAGCACTGAGCCCGATGGTAGTCTGTTGGCCTGTCTTCTCCATGTGTTTTGGGCAAGGGCCCAAAGTGGACTCTGAATCATCTGTTGTGAAGGAATGCTTCAACATCTGTCCCGGCCCAGGTTGGAAGCACTCTGGACAGCTTTAGGAGCAAACCAGTGTGCCACACAATGTCATAGGCAGCTGAGAGGTCCAGCAGCACTATGCCTGTCTTCAGGTTCGTTTGGAGGCTATTTTTGATGGTAGTGGTGACTGCCAGAACTTGATCACATGTTCCTGGTTCCTTACAGAAACCAGCTTGGTCGGCCTTAAAGATGGTCTCTACTTCCGGAGATATGCGTTGTAGGAAAAGATGTGATGCTCTAAAAAGGGTCAAATCAGAACTTTAACTAGCATACCTTGCAGCCAGTTATATTCCAGCGCATATCTGTCCCAGTGCTCAGTCACTGTCCCTAATAACAGATTCTGGTACCTCCCCTATAGCACATTGACACAACCTGATATTTAATCTCCATCTAAGAGGAGAAACCCCAGGGACTCAGTACTTAATAGGGCTTTTGGAATGAGACTGCACCCTCAGATCGGTAGAAGTTCTGAAAACCCAGAGAATTCAGTCTTGATTTGTGCTTTCTTTCTCATTCACCGGTTGTGCCAATTTGAATTTTGATGAGCTAGTGATCTGGAAAGGGCTGTTCTTCAAGCTGCTGCCTTATTGATGAATAAATCCTATCAAATTAGAATACCAAAATTCTGGTATCAACAGCTTAAAATATAAAAATAGCTGAATATGGATTTAAACTGTGTATGTGCCCCCACCTCACCCAATGACAAAAGGTTAAGTTGCCTTTGAACATTTAATTAAGGAAAATCTGGGTATGGGATGGATTAAAAGGCTGGTCAGAGAGAAGAATTTTGCCAGACAATGACCATCTCCAACTAGCGAGAATCTAACCATCTCCCCTTGAAATTCAGCAGCATTACATTGCTGAATCCCTCAACTTCAGCATCCTGGGCGGGGTGGGAGTTACCATCAACCAGACACACACACATACTGTGGTTACAAGAGCATGTCATGGATGGAAACTCTGCAACGAGTGACTTACCTTCTGACTTCCTAAAGCCCGTCCACCTAAAGATAATGAAACAAATAACCGAAGGAGGAAGCTCCACAAACATCCCCATCCTCAGAGATGGGGGTGCCCGGCACATCAGTGCAAAGGACGAGGCTGAAGCATTTGCAACCATCACAGAATTGTTACGGTGCAGAAGAAGGCCATTCGGCCCATCGTGTCTGCATCAGCTCTCTGAATGAGTATTATGACTCAGTGCCATTCTCCTGCCTTTTCCCTGCACATTGTTTCTATTTAAATAATGCCCTCTTGAATGCCTCGATTGAACCTGCCTCCACCACACTCCCAGGCAGTGCATTCCAGACCTGATCCACTCGCTGTGTGAGAAAGATTTTCTCTTATCGCATTTGCTTCTTTTGCAAATCACTTTAAATCCGTGCCCTCTCATTCTTGAACCTTTTACAAGCGCGAGCAGTTTCTCCCTATTTACACTGTCCAGCCCCCTCATGATTTTGAACACCTCTATAAATTCTCTTCTTAGCCTTCTCTTCTCCAAGGAGAACAGTCCCAACTTCTCCATCCTGTCTTCTTAACTGAAGTTTCTCAACTCTGGAAGCATTCTTATATAAACCTCGTTGCACTCTCTCCAATGCGTTCACATGCTTCCTAAAATGTGACACCCAGAATTGTACACAGTACTCCAGCTGCAGTCTAAATAGTGTCTTATTCAAGTTAAGCATAACCTCCTTTTCTTGTACTCCATGCCTCTATTAATAAAGCCAGGATACTGTATGCTTTACTATTAACTTCCCTCTCCACCTGCCCTACCATCTTTAATGGTCTTTGCACATATACACCCAGGTCCCTCTGCTCCTGCACACCCTTTAGAGTTGTATTGTACCCCTTATTTTATATTCTCTCTCCATGTCCTTCCTACCAAAATGAATCACCTCACACTCCTCATTGAACTTCATCTGCCATCTCTCTGCCAACTCCACAAACTTGTCTATGTCTTTTGAAGTTCTGTACTGTCCTCCTTGTAGTTTACAATGTTTTCAAGTTTTGTGTCATCCGCAAACTTTGAAACTGTCCCCTATGCACCAAGATCTAGAATAATATATATCAGGAAAAGCAAGGGGCCCAATACCGACCGCTGGGGAACTCCACTACAAACCTTCCTCCAGCCTGAAAAATATCTACTAACCATTACTCTCTAATCCCTGTCACTCAGCCAATTTTGTATCCACGTTATTACTGTCCCTTTTATTCCATGAGTTATAACTTTTCTCACAACTCTGTTGTGCGGCACTGTATTGAATGCCTTTTGAAAGTCCATTTCTGTTACCTCTTCAAAAAAACACCAGCAAGTTAGTTAAACACTATTTTCCCTTAAGAAATCCATGCTGGGTCTTCCTAATCAACCCATGATTTTTCATGTGGCTATTGCCATCTTCAGCCAGAAATGCCAAGTGAATGATCCATCTCTGCCTCTTCCTAAAGTCCCCAGCATCACAGATGTCAGTTTTGAACCAATTCGATTCACTCCACGTGATATCATGAAATGGCTGAAACCACTAGATACATCAAAAGGTTTTCACCCTGACAACATCCTGCTGTAATACTGAAGACTTGCACTCCAGAACAAGCCGTGCACCCTTAGTTAAGCTGCTCGAGTCCATCTATAATAGTGGCATCTATCCGACAATGTGGAAAATTGCCCAGTTATGTCTGTTCACAAAAAGCGTGACAAATCCAATCCGGCCAATTATTACCCCATCAGTCTACCCTGTCGTCAACAAAGTGATGGAAGGTGTAGTTGACAGTGCTGTCAAGTAGCACTCATTCTCCCATAAAGTGCTCCTCAGTGCTCAGTTTGGGTTCTGCCAGGATCCCTTGACTTCAGACTTCATTAACAGCCTTGGTCCAAACACGAACAGAAAAGCTGAATTTCAGAGCAGCATTTGACCATGTGTGGCATCAAGGAGCCTTAACAAAATTAAAACCAATGGGAATAGGGGGGGCAAATTCTCCATTGGTCGGAGTCATACCTTGCATAAAGAAAGATGGTTGTGAATATGATGGTAATTGAAGGGGAGTTGCAGACACAATATGCTCTCAGGGTTTCCAATTGAACAAATGGTGTATTTATCCTTATAATGTTGTTTTCTCTGCTCATGCGAATTATGAGTTAACCTGGTAATGCTGCCCACTGCACCAAAAGGTAACAGTTTTTTGGTCAGTATCTGATATCGTGCACACTAAATGGTAGAACAAGGCATAGGATTTTGCTAAAGCATAGATTACAAACAGAAAGTAGGAACATAGGACTTAGGAGCGGGAGTAGGTCATTCAGCCCTTCAAGCCTGCTCCGCCATTCAATAAGCCCATGGCTGATGTGGTTGTGGTCTCAACTCCACTTTGCCGTCTGCACTTTATAACCCTTGACTCCATTGTCAATCAAAAATCTATCTAACTCAGCCTTGAATAAATTCAATGACCCAGCCTCCACTGCTTTCTGGAGAAGAGAATTCCACAGAATAATGACCCTTTGAGGAAAAAATAATTTCTCCTCATTTCTGCCTAAAATGGTAGACCTCTTATTCTTAAACTGTCCCCTCGTTCTAGTCTCTCCCACAGGAGGAAACATCCTCCTGGTATCTAACCTATCAAGTGCCCTCAGGATCTTTTATGTTTCAATAAGATCACCCCTCATTCTGCCAAACTCCAATGTGTATAGGTCTAACCAGTTCAACCTTTCCTCATAATATAGTCCCTTATCCCAGGAAAGAGTGGCTGTGAATGTGTGGGTGCACATGCGTGTGAGTGTTTCTTTGTCTGTGTATATGTTTTTATGTGTGTGCGCTTCACAGCGTGGTTAGTAAGAGTTTGAAACTAGACCCGCCTGATTTCCTGTGATTGTTTGGGCTTCCCAGAGAACCTGTTTTTGCAAGAGGGGTTTCCCCCCTGCCCTCCCTCAAACAGAAAACATGAAACACCACTTTTAGGAAGTGATGAAATACTTACGTTCAAGCGATAAATACTAAACTCTGAAGCTTTAATTTTTGTCTCTGGAATACAAAAATGGCACTGTGAATATTAAAATGCTTTCATGCATTTTCATAAGTAAGGTATGAAGCTTTTGTTGGCTTGGCAGCATCTGCAGAGAGAGAAATTGAGTTAGCGCTTTGAGTCCAATATGGCTGTTCTTCAGGACACTTACGTCCGAAAGAAGAATCATATTGGACTCAAAGTGTTAACTCTGTTTCGTTCTCCACAGATGCTGCCAGACCTGCTGGGTTTTTCCAGCATTTTCTGTTTTTATTTCAGATCTCCAGCACCTGCACTATTTTGCTTTTAGATTATGAAGATTTTGTTGATTTTTAAATCCAGGATGAAGAGGAGGAGATCAAGCAAGAAATTAACATGCTGAAAAAGTACTCGCATCATAGAAATATTGCAACATACTATGGCGCCTTCATCAAGAAGAGTCCTCCAGGCCATGATGACCAGCTCTGGGTAAGAAATCAAACATGATTAGTGTTTACTGGGGTTAAATGCTGTCCTTCTTTTGTGAAAATAACGTGGGATGATTTTCATCATGGCCCCATAACTCAATTTGTTGTAACGACAACATAAAAAGTAATTTAGCAAGATTTTTATGAGAATCGGAGGCGGCAGCACAGTGGTTATGTTACTGGAACAATAATCCAGAGAGCTGAACTAGTGATCCAGAGACAAAAGTTCAAATCTCACCACTGCAGTTGGGGAATTTAAATCCAGTTAATAAAGTGAAATAAAAAGCTGGTGACTGCTTGTCGTAAAAGGTTTATCTAGTTCACTCCATTTCCTATAAGGAAGGAAATCCATTGAAATCCATTGTCCTTTCCTTGTCTTCCTATATATGACTAAAGACCCCAGCATCGTGATTGTCTCTTTCTTAACTGCCTAACGAGTCACTCAGTTATCACCACCGCCTCCTTAAGGGAAGTTATGGATGGATAATAAATGATGGCCTTGCCAGAGACACCCACATTCCATGAATAAATGCGCAAAAAAAAAATGCTTTCTTCTCAGAGTTCATCAACGTTTTATCTGTATAGCTGATGGGACTAATGCAAAGTAGTGGCACCCTTACACATGTGCCCACTTTGAGCAATTCTTCCCACCTCTCCAGCGATGTGAAAGGACAGCCTGTTGGCTTCAATGTAGCTTTCACTGACTGAAATAGTGGCCTGTCTTTCAGATATTGACGGATCTGACATGTGATTTTTAACTTGAGACTTTCAGCGATCCTCGTTTTCTTTTGCATTCCCTGGAAAACGCATACATCCGATGTTGTAAAGGAACAGCATTCTAATGGCTACAGCTCTCAGGAAAGGCTGAACAGGCTGAGGCTCTTTTCTCTAGAAAAGAGAAGGCTGAAGGGTGATCCAATAAAAGCCTTTAAAATTTTTCAGGAGTTTGGTAGGGTAGATGTAGACAAGTTATTTCCACTTGTGAGGTGTCCAAAGCAAGAGGACAAAAGTATAAAATAACCACCAATAAATTCAGCAGGGAATTGAAAGACACCTTACCCAGAGAATGGTTAGAATGTGGGACTTGCTACCGCAGGGAGTATGTTGAGGTGATTAGCCCAGATGCATTCAAGGGGCAGTTATATAAGTTCACAAGGGAGAAAGAAATGGAAGAGTATGCAAGTAGGGTGGGAGGAGGCTTATGTGGAGCATGACTAGGTTGAATGGCCTGTTTCTGTGCTGTAAATTCTAAATGTAATTCTATTTAACCTCAGTCTGCCTTGATTTAATAGAAGCAGTCTAGGATATCTGATATCTCCACAGATTGTCATCAACTGCAGTATAATTATAACGATAGGAAGCATAGAAACAGCAGGAGATTTAGGTCCTCAAGCCTGATTGGTCATTCAGTAAGATCATGGCTGACCTGTGACCTAACTCCATTTGCCCGCCTTCGCGCCACATCCCTCGGACCTTTGGTTAACAAAAATTGATCAATCTCCGATTTAAAATTAACAAGTGATCTAGCATCAATTGCTGTTTGTGGAAGAAAGTTCCAAACTTCTACCACCCTTTGTGTGTAGAGGTGTTTCCTAATTTCACCCCTGAAAGGTCTGCCTCTAATTTTTAGGCTTACACCCCTTAGCCCTAGACTCTCCAACCAGCAGCAATAGTTTATCTTTATCTAGTCTATCAGCTCCATGCCCTGAAAACTTCTATCAGCCTCACCCCTTAACCTTCTAATTTCCAGGGAATGTGACCCTAGTTCGTGTAGTCTCTTAATTTAACCCTTTGAGTCCAGAAGTCATTCTGGTAAATCTGTGCTGCATTTCCTTCAAGGCCAATATACCCTTGCTAAGTTGTAGTTCTCTGAAACGCTCAGTGTTCCAGAGTGTGTGGTATAATTGAAGCATGATTTACACCCCCTTGTATTCTGTTCCTTCAGATATAAAGGCCAACATTCCACTTTCATTATTTTCTGTACCATTCACGTCATTTTAATTATCTGTGTACCTGGGTCCCCTAAGTCTCTCTTGGACCTTCACTGTTTCTAGCTTAGCAGCATTTAGAAATTCCCCTGTTCTATCCTTTTCAGTTCCAAAGTGGATGGCCTCTCATTTCCTACGTTGAAATCTATTTGCCACATTCTTACCCATTCACTTAATCTAGCAATACATTTTTGAAATTTTATGCCTCCATCTGCACTGTTTACAGTGCTGCCTACCTTCATGTCACCTGCAAATTTCAATATATGGCTTTCGATAATAAATATGCTGAATAGTTGAGTCCCTTGGCGATTATCTTTACCCTCTGTCTCCTGCCACTCAGCCAGTTTCCCAGTCAGGCCAATAACTTGCCCAGTGCAATGCCACCTCATTTTTGAGCATGTGATCACTAACATTACCATTGCAGAGCCGATGGCGTAGTGGTAACGTTACTGGGCTAGTAATCCAGAGTCCTGGGCTAATGCCCAGGCCACACGGGTTCAGATCCCACCATGGCAACTGGTGGAATTTAAATTCGTTTCATTAATAATTCTGGAATTAGTCTCAGTAATGGTGTCGTTGAAAGCCAGCTGGTTCACTATGTTCTTTAGGGAAGGAAATCGGCTAGCCTGATCTACATGATCTACAAGGCAGCTCACCATCACTTTGTCAAGGGCAATTAGGTATGAACAACAAGTGCTGGTCTTGCCAGTTCACATCCCAAAAAGTGTAAAATAAGCTTTCATCTGCAATTGGGTGCCATTTTGGATTGGAATTTTGTGTTTGTGCCCCAGTAGATTTTCCCTGATCGGATTTCCCTAATACATAGGAGCAGGGGTAGGCCGTTCAGCCCATCGAGCCTGCTCCACCATTCAATACGATCATGGCTGGTCATCCACTTCAATGCCTTATTCCCACACTATCCCCATATCCCTTATGTCACAGAATCACAGTGCAGAAGAGGCCCTTCGGCCCATTGAATCTGCACCGACACGTGAGAAACACCTGACCCACCTACCTAATCCCATTTACCAGCACTTGGCCCATAGCCTTGAATGTTATGACGTGCCAAGTGCTCATCCAGGTACTTTTTAAAGGATGTCATTGGTGTTTAGAAATCTGTCAATTACTGCTTTAAACATACTCAATTACTGAGCTTCCACAGCCCTCTGGGGTCGAGAATTCCAAAGAATCACAGCCCTCTGGGTAAAAAAATTCCTCCTCATCTAAGTCCTAAGTGGCTTCCCCCTTATTTTGAGATTGTGTCCCCAGGTTCTAGACTCCCCAGCCAGGGGAATCATCTTACCTGCATCTACCTAGTCTGTCACTTTAAGTATTTCCTAGGTTTCAATGAAATCATCTCTCATTCTTCGAAAGAATACAGGCCCAGTTTCCCCAGTCTCTCTTCATAGTCCCGCCGTAGTCCCAACACCAGTGGCAAATATAACTGCTGCCAGTTTGTTTTGCTGTGAAGAAATTGCCTGTGTTATATGTCATATATAAAATATATACTTGTTTGAAACTGTATAGGATACAATGAGAATTTTAAGAGTGTGATTTTTATTTTTATTAATTCAGTTTATTAAAGGTTTATTCTCCTTCCTATTCTCCCTGTAATGTCCATTGTCAATGCTTTGAAACTAGGCCTGATTCCTAGGATTTGCTTATAGCCAGCATTGTCAATCCAGTTTTGTAAAAATGCAAGAAATATCCAGTGCCACTTTTCCCTCTCCTATAAAAATCCATTTGGGAGAAAGGGGAAGGAGGAGCAGAATTTCTGCTTTTGTTCAGGTTGTTGCTGTGTTCTCTCCCATAGCTGGTTATGGAATTCTGTGGAGCTGGATCTGTCACAGACCTGGTCAAGAACACAAAAGGGAATGCATTGAAAGAAGAATGGATCGCCTACATCTGTAGGGAGATACTACGGGTAATTACCATTTTCTGAACCCTACTGTGCTTTTTTGCTCATCTTCACTAGAGTTCATTGCTGTGAACATCATCATCATCTTCAGAGAAAAGATGTTTTTTGAGATTTGCAAGTGAAACAGGAGCTCAAGCTGAGTTTCCCTTGGGAGGCAGAAAAGCTTAACAGCATTTAATACATCTGATTTGAAAGTGCATTTCCCCTGAAGTTTGCTGCACAATTGTGTGAGCACAGTATGAGGAAGCGCTTGGCTCAAGTTTTGTCAGATTGGTGGACTTGACCTTGAGCAACTCATTCCGTCCTTTGTGGCTTCGACTCCTGACGGTGACACTTGCCTTTAAACCAAATAAAATTCACTGGAAGCTGAGCATGCCCTCCCTCCTGATTTCACCCCTTTAGATAGTGTCAGCTGCAGGCTAGGTGGCTGAGAGTTGGGGGGAGTGGTTGTGTGCAGCCTTTACCAAGGATCGTGTCAAGATTTCAGATGATGGGTTGCATTTAATTCTTGTACTTTAGCATTGTCAGTCTTGAGTTAATTTCTTTGTACTGCTTTCCAGACAATAGTTGTACTCGTGCAAGTTGCACCCAATTAATATTAGTGTAAGGAAAATGGTGTATGAGGGACAGTTGCACGTCTGCTAAAATAATTCAGATTATTTCACCCTAGTCTGCAACCCAGTTCAGACACTGGATATTTTGCAAGTTTGTACCTGGGGCTGAAAGAGAGAGCGAGGGAAAGAGTTCTTTCTCAATCTTATTCTCACTTCTATTGTAGCTGAATTCCATCTGCCTCCCCCTCCTTGTTATTGTTCTGTGAGAGTCTTTGCTTTTGGGCACATGCCAGATTTCAGCAGTGGTAATCTCTAAATTTATCCCTAAACCTTAAGACAGTCATTAAATTTGTGGGAGATTTTTGTGCATGGGTCCCACTGGGCAAATTATTGACCAAAATCGATTGCCATAGCAATTAAGAGTCCTAGTTTTGACCAAAAGCCAGGAATTAGAAGGCGGAGAAAGAAGATTCTTCAACAAATGCACTTATGGATGTGTACCAGAATGTGGAAATTTGTATGAAATTTATACTGTGCCAGAGTGTTAAAATATCTCCAGAGTTGCAGAGACTCACTTTTCAGCTCATATGAACATCCGAGCATATGAATTAGGAGCAGGCGTAGCCAACACGGCCCATCGAGCCTGCTCCGCCATTCAACAAGATCATGGCTGATCTGAATGAAACCTCAACCCCACATTCCTGCCCACCCCTAATAACCTTTTGCTCCTTTGTTAATGAAGAATCTATCTAGCTCTGCCTTAAAAATATTCAAAGACTCTCCTTCCACCACCTTTTGAGGAAGAGAGTTCCAAAGACTCACAACCCTCAGAGAAAAAAATTCTCCTCATCTCCGTCTTAAATGAGCGACCCCTTACCTTTTAACAGTTACCCCTAGTTCTAGATTCTCTCACAAGAGGAAACATCCTCCCTTGTCCACCCTGTCAAGACCCCTCAGGATCTTAAAGGCTTCAATTAAGCCGTCTCCTACTTGTCTAAACTCCAGTGGATACAAGCCTAACCTGTCCAGCCTTTCCTCATAGGACAACCCACCCATTCCTGGTATTACTCTACCTGCTCTGAACTGCTAACGTATTTACATCTTTCTATAAATAAGGAGACCAGCACTGTACACAATACTCCAGGTGTGGTCTCAGTGCCCTGTACAACTGAAGTATAATCTCCCTACTTTTGTAATCAATTCCCCTCACAATAAATGATAATGTTCTATTAACTTTCCTAATTACCTGCTGTACCGGCACACTAACCTTTTGTGATTCATGCACCAGGACGCCTGGATCCCTCTACACCTCAGAGCTCTGCAATCCCTCACCATTTAGATAATAAGCATCCTTTTAATTCTTCCTGTCAAAATGAATGATTTCACATTTGCCCACATTATATTCCATTTGCTAGTCACTTAACCTTTCTATGTCACTTTGTAACTTCCTACACCATTTACTTTCCTACCTATCTTTGTGTCATCAGCAAATTTAGCAACCATTTCTTCGGTCCCTTCATCCAAGCCATTTCTATAAATTGTGAAAGGTAAGGCTCCAGCACTGATTCCTGTGGCACACCACTCGTCACACCCTGTCAACCAGTAAAAGACCCATGTATGCCAATTCTCTGCTTCCTGTTAGCTGGCATGCCAATATGTTACCCCCTACATATTGAGCTTTTATTTTCTGAAATAACCTTTGATGTGGCAATTTATCAAATGCCTTCTGGAAATCCACGTACAGTGTATCCCTGGTTCCCCTTTATCCACAGCACTCCTTCAAAGAACTCCAATAAATTGGTTAAACTTGATTTCCCTTTTACAAAACCATGTTGAATCTGATTGATTGCCTTGAATTTTTCTAAGTGCCCTGCTGTAACATCTTTAATAATAGCTTCTAACATTTTCCCTATGACAGATGTTAGACTAACTGGTCTATAGTTTCCTGCTCTCTGACTCCCTCCCTTTTTGAGTAAAGGAGTTATATTTCCTGTTTTCCAATCTAATGTAACCTTCCCCAAATCTAGGGAACTTTGGAAAATTAAAACCAATGCATCATCTATCTCACTAGCCACTCCTTTCAAGACCTTAGGGTGAAGTCCATCCGGACCTGGAGATTTGTCAGCCCGCAGCCCAAACAATTTGCTCAATACCACTTCCCTGGTGATTGTTATTATCCCGAGTTGCTCCCTCCATCCCTTCCATTTCCTGATTTACAGCTATTTCCGGGATGTTACTTGTGTGCTCTATAGTGAGGACTGAAGCAAAATACCTGTTTAATTTCCTTACTTTCCAATATCAATTCCCCAGACGCACTTTCTATAGGATCAACGCTCACTTTGTTAACTCTTTTCTTATTTAAATATCTATAGAAACTCTTACTATCCATCTTTATATTACTAGCTAGCTTTCTCTCGTACTTTAATTTTTCACTCATTAAAGAACAGCAAAGGGTGACAAAAAGATTATATTCTTTCCCATCTCCTGACCTGCCACCCATCTTTGCGTAATTATATGCTTTTACTTTAATGTGACATTGTCCATTTTGGCAGGAAGAATAAAAGAGAATCATATTATCTAAATGGTGAGAGATTGCAGAACTTTGAGGTGCATTTGAGGGATCTGGGTGTCCTAGTGCAGAATCACAAAAGGCTAGTATACAAGTGCAGCAAGTAATTAGGAAAGCCATTGGAATGTTATAATTTATTGCGAGGGGAATTGAATATAAAAGTAGGGGGCTTATGCTTCAGTTGTACAGGGCACTAGTGAGACCACATTTGGAGTATTGTATACACTATTGGTCATATTATTTAAGGAAGGATGTAAAAACATTGGAAGCTGTTCAAAGAAAGTTTACCAGACTAATACCTAGAATGGGTGGGTTGTTTTATGAGGAAAGGCTGGACAGACTAGGCATGTATCTGCTGGAGCTTACAAGAGTAAGAAGCGACATGATTGAAACATATAAGATCCTGAGGGGTCTTGACAGGGTGGATGTGGAGAGGATGTTTCCTCTTGGGGGAGAATCTAGAACTAGGGGTCACTGTTTAAAAATTAGGAGTCGCCCATTCAAAACAGAAATGAGGAGAAATGTTTTCTCTCAGAGGTTTGTGAGCCTTTGGAACCCTTTTCCTGAAAAGGTGGTGGAGGCAGAGTCTTTGAATATTTTTAAGGCAGAAGTGGATAGATTCTTAGTAAGCAAGGGAGTGATGGGGGTAGGTGGGATGCAGGTTTCAGGTTACTATCAGATCAGTCATGATCTTATTAAATAACGGAGCAGGCTCGAGGGGCTGAATGGCTTACATCTGCTCATAGAAACATAGAAAATAGAGGCAGGAGTAGGTCATTCGGCTCTTCAAGCCTGCTCTGTCAGTCAATATGATCATGGCTGACCCTCTATCTCAACACCATAGTCCCGTTCTCTCCTCATACCCCTTGACACCTTTAGACTCTGGAAATCTATTTCCTCCTTAAATATATTCAGTGGCTTGGCCTTCACGCCCTCTGTGGTAGAGATTCCACAGGTTCACCACCCTCTGAGTGCAGAAGTTTCCCCTCATCTCAGTGCTATATGGCCTACCCCATATCCTGAGATTGTGATCCCTTGCTCTAGACGCCCCCAGCCAGAGGAAACATCATTCCTGCATCCAGTCTGTGCAGCCCTGTCAGAATTTTATATGTTTCAATGAGCTCCCCTCTCATTCTTCTAAACTCCAGTGAATACAAGTCTAGTCGGCCCAATTTCTCACAAAAGGTTAGTATGCAGGTACAACAAGTAATTAGGAAAGCTAAGAATGTTATCATTTATTGTCAGAGGAATTGAATACAAAAGTAGGGAGGTTATGCTTCACTAGGCCACTAGTGAGACCACATTTGGGTTCGGAGAGTGACAGGGATTTCAGTTTGAAAAGGGCATGGAGAGCAGCGGGGACCTCAGTTTAAGAAGGCTGAAGAGCGCGGAGAGACATTACTTTAAAAAGGGCGTGTGGAGTGGTGGGGACTTCAGTTTAAAAAGGGCGCGGAGAGCGGGAGCGACTTCAGTTTAACTTCGGGAGAGAGGTTAAAACAGCGAGACTTCGTGAGAGAGAGGTTAAAACATCGAGACTCAAGTAGGAATAAGGGTAAAGTAAAAGCTAGAGTCCATACTCTATTTAGTTAAGATATGTTTGGGGAGCTCAGTCAAGTGATTTGCACATCCTGTGCTATGTGGGAAATCCTAAACGCTCCTGGCAGACTGGATGACCTCGTGTGGAGGAGATGCCTCCAACTAGAGCAACTCGAGTTCCGGGTTCCCACCCCTAATTACCACCTTCCCACGGGCAATTAGGGGTGGGCAATAAATGCTTGCCTAACCAGTGACGCTCACATCCCATAAATTAATTTTAAAAATTGGGGAAAAATACAAAAGGCTGAATAAACATACACCGGGAAGTAACCTGGCTTTTTATTTAGTCATGTGGCACAGAAGGAGAGTAACATATTAGCATAGATAGAAGATTGGCTGACTGGCAGAAAACCGAGAGTATGTATAAATGGGTCATCTTCTGATTGGCAGGATGTGACCAGTGGAGTCCTGCAGGGGCCTGTGCTGGGACCTCAACTTTTTAAAATTTATAACAGTGACTTAGATGAGGGGACCATGGTAGTTAAATTTTCAGACAACACAAAGATAGGGAGGAAAGCATGTCGTAAGAGAACAAAAGGAGGTTGCAGACAGATATAGATAGGTTGGGTGAGTGAGCAAAAATCTGGTAGATGTAGTATAATGTGGGAAAATGTGAAGTTGTTCACTTTGGCAGGAAGAATAAAAGAGCAGGGTATTACTTAAACAGGGAATGACTGCAGAATTCCGAGCTGCAGAGGGATCTAGGTGTTCTTGTGCATGAGTCACAGAAGCTTAGTATGCAAGTACAGCAAGTAATTAAGAAGGCTAATGGAATGCTACCCTTTATTATGAGAGGAATCGAACATAAAAGTAAGGATATTATCCTTCAGTTATGCAGGGCATTGGCGAGACTGCACCTCGAATACTGTGTGCAGTTTTGATCTCCTTATTTAAGGAAGGGTGTTAATGCATTGGAGGTGGTTCAGAGAAGGTTTACTAGATTGATACCTGGAATAAGCAGGTTGTCTTATGAGGAAAGGTAGGACAGACTGGGCTTGTTTCCACTGGAGTTTAGAAGAGTGAGGGGTGATTTGATTGAAGCATAAAAGATCCCGAACGGTCTCAACAAGTTGGATGCGGAAAGGATTTTCTTCTTGTGGATGAGCCCAGAACTAGGGGGCACTGTTTGAAAATTAAGGGTCACCCTTGTAGTTTAGAGATGAGAATTTTTTTCTGAGGTTTGTGAAACTTTGAAACACTGCCTCAGAAGGCAATGGAGGTAGGGGTCATTGAATATTTTTAAGGCAGAGGTAGATAGATTCTAGTTAGGCAAGGGAATCAAAGGCTTTGCTGAAAAAAGAGGCATGTTTAAGCTTTTCATCTTGCGCTCATCAGGACACTTTGCAGGAATACCAATATAAGGGGAAAACAACAATTTATACTGTATGTGAAGAGAGTGCTGATTGGTTGGCAAGTGGAATCTGGTAGAGATGTTGCCATGGCGAATGTACCAGTGACAGTTAACTGTCAGGCATTGTTTGAAATTTAAACCAGGCAGCTTGACCCTGGCTGGTTTAAATTTCAAACGATGTCTGATAGTTAACTGACAGCCACCATAACTGGTGCATGTGGAATTGGAAATGTGGAATTGGAAACACGATAAGATCAGCCATGATATTATTGAATGGAAGAGCAGGCTCGAGGGGCCAAATGGCCTACCCCTCTTCATTCATATTTTCGTATTCGGTCTATTGAAGGCTGGCTCTTTGCAAAGTAACCCATTCAGCCCGACTCGCCCACTTTCTTTGCTCTCACATAATGAAAATTTAATGATTTAAAACTAAATGAGGAACAAATGGTTACGTTTTTACATTAGACCTTAAATCCACCATCAGAAAATTTCTCTCGTATACCTCAGTGCCATAGTTAGTGAACTCCTGATGTATTTTATTAAAACCTCTCAATTTTGAATAACTATTAATTCTCCTTAATGCTCTCTACTATGAGAACAACCCCAGCTTCTCCAGTCTTTCCACGTAACTTTTACCTTTCAGAACTGGCCACCGTACTCCAGCTGAAGTCTAACAGTAATTTATGAAGGCTCAGCAAAACCTTTGTTGCTTTTGTACTCTACACTTCTCTTTGAAGCCACTGATTTTGTGTGCTTTTTCAGTAGCTTCTTCAACTTGCCCTGCCACCTTCAAAGATTTGTCATTTTGCCTGTCGAGTCTACAATGGCAGTGTAGAGCAATCCAGCCAGTTCCATTCCCCCACTCCATCCCCATTGCCTGCAGTGTTGTTTCCCTCAAGTGTCCATCCAATTTCCTTTTGAAATTAACCATCTCTGCTGTTATCACCCTCTTAGGCAGAGAGTTCCAGGTCATTAGAACTGCGTAACAAAGCTCCCCCCCCCCGCCCCCCCGCCCCACCCCAGCATCTCTTGCCCAAAACATTAAATCTATGACTCCTAGCCCTTGTACTATAGGCTAATGGGAACAGCTTTTCTTCGTCTACTTTACCTAAAGCGAGATAAATCCTATCAAAAATTTGCATTTGTGAGCCTCTCTAGGTATCCCTCTTCTCATGCACCTTTTAAAATTGTACCATTTAGTTTATACTGCCTCTCATCAGTCTTCCTTCTAACCAATTGAGTGAATTGATATCAAATATTATAGTGTTCTTGTTCAACGCTTTTGCTTTCTCTTTGTCTTTCCTACAGGGCTTAACGCATCTTCATGCACATAAAGTTATTCACAGAGACATCAAGGGACAGAATGTGCTACTGACAGAAAATGCTGAAGTGAAACTTGGTAAGGATAAGTAATTTTGACTTGGCCGATTGGGGAAATATTCCAGGTCAAAACCTGCTTGTAGTGTGTCTAGCATGTTTAGCATGTCAAAAAGGACAAGGAAGGTTGATGGCAGAGCCAAAACTTGGCATGCCTTCTCATTGCACCCTTCTGGGTCGGTTCTCTGAAAGCAGCTACCCCCTTTTCAGAATTTAAAGATAAATGCTCATTTCTCTTCAAGGGGTGGCATACCGCGGTGGCATTGGTTGCACTGGCACCCCTGTGGCTGCGGAGGGCTGGGGCTGCTGTTTTCTCTTTATTCTCCCACAACGATTCAATACAATTTCAAGCAAGACGCTTATGAAATTTCATATGTCCCATCAAAAGCAGAAGCCGTCAGGGGGGAAAATTTGTGGAGGCAGGATGTGGAGTGTTGTGCGTTTTTTAAGTGAGCTCATTAATCTGTGGAATTCAGGTTAAATCATGTTAAGACTGATGACTTGCATGGATATGTGTATGTGTTTACCGAAAAACCTGTGCAGCAACCCTCTCAGCAGTTGCCATAGCAATGCTAACCTGATCGCAGCAAGGTCAAATAAATTTATTTAAAAGGGAGCTGCTGCCTATTTATTTGAAAGCATGGGGGGAGAGAGAAAAGGTCTGATTCGAATAGAGGTAACAAGCAGAATCAGTTACAGAAAGATTTTTTTTTTTAACTTTTATTTGTGAACAGAATGTGAGATCAACTGGTGTGAAGAAAATATCTTCAATTTGGGCATCCTGCATTAGCTACATATATCTGCTACATCACAACAACTTGCGTTTATATAGCATCTTCAGAGTCGTAAAACATCCTTAGGTGCGTCAGAGAAGCCATTTGTCAAGCAAACTTTGACACCGAGCCACGTAAAGAGATATCGGGACTGGTGGTCAAAGACCGGTGGTTTGAAGGAATGTTTTAAAGGAGGAGACAGGTGGAGAGACAGGTTTCGTGAGGAAAATTCTACAGCTTAGGGCCTAGGCAGTTAAAGACACGGCCGACGGTGGTCGGCTGAAGAAAACTGAGGATGCCAAGAGGCCAAAGTTGGAGGAGTGCATAATCCTTGGAAGCTTTTGGCACTGAAGGAGGATAGGGATCAGGAGGGAATGTAAGAACAACAGGGGTAGACCATTTAACCCCTTGAACCTGTTCCCCAACCACTCAATGGGATCATGAATGATCTGCATTCTAACTCCATGTACCTGCTTTTTCCCCATATCCCTTAATCCCTTTGGTTAACAAAAATCAATCGATCTCTGTTTTAAAATTAACAATTGATTAGGATCTGTTCTGCTTTGCAGAAGGGATTTTCAAACTTCGACCGCCCTTTGTATGTAGAAATGTTCCCTGACTTGGATGAAAGGGTCCATTGCAGGGTATTGCAGCCAAATTTGCTGATGATACAAAGATAGGAAAGCAAGTTCCGAGGAGGATACAAAGCAATAGGTTAGGTGAGTGGGCAAAAATTTGGCCAATGAAGTATAATGTGGGAAAATGTGAAATTTGCACTTTGGCAGGAAGAATAGAAAAGCAGAATATTATTTAAATGGAGAGAGACTGCTGCAGTAAAGAGGGATCTGGGTGTCCTTGAGCATGAATCAGAAAAGCTCAACATGCAGGTACAGCAAATAATTAAGAAGGAAAATGGAATGTTGGCCTTTATTGCATGGAGTGTAAAAGTAGGGAAATCGTGTTACAACTGTACAGGGCATTGGTAAGACTACTCCTAGAGTACTGTGTACAGATTTGGTCTCCTTACTTACTTGTGTTAGGAACAGTTCAGAGAAGGTTCACTCAGCTGATTTCTGAGATGAAGGGGTTGCCTTTTGAGGAAAGGTTGAGCAGGTACAGGTCATAAAAACACTGGCGTTTAGAGGAATGAGAGAGGTGGTCTTATTAAAACACAAAAGATTCTGAGGAGTCCCATCCTGCCAGTTAGAGTACATGTCCATTATCCTGACTTTCTGTCATCTCCTGCTCAGTCGCACTCTGACCGGGTCAATAGCTTTCCACCTAATTTCACAAACTTCTGCTTCACCTTTAGCATTAGAGAGCGAAACCATGGGAGGATTTGAAATAAGGGTGAGAATTTTAAAATCAAGATGTTGCTGGACCTGCCTTGTGCCTGATCCTCTGGATTAAATGACTACTTTGAAAGCATTCCGTGTTATTTGTCGATCTCCATATAATCACCTGATGCAAAGTAGCACTCCTAGTCATTGCCGTTTTGACTCTTAGAAAGCAGCCAGCAGCCACAGTTTTCCACCCACCTGCTGTCTGATCTGGTTTTGCAGATTGCCCTGTGGTATGATGACTGAAAGGATAATCTGATCATACGGGAGGAGCCACTAGTTGCATTTGCGATGTGTTACAGCCATTTTAATTCCGTTCTCCTGGGCTCAGTAGCTCTTCACACACATTATCCCTGGTGTACATACTGTAGACTATCGAATGCTGCCTGATGTATAGAAATACAAATACCAAGAAAGCCTTGAAAATTTGTCTTTTTTCATTGGAACGATGGAGTTAATGAAGCAATATAATGGAAATCTATAATTTGTGGAACAATAGACCAGTTAGATAAAGCAGTGAAACAAAAGACAACATACTATAGACGCTGGAAATCTGAAATAAAAACAGAAGATTTTGGAAAACTCTCAGTAGGGCTGGAAAGATACGTGGGATGAGAAACAGTGTAGTGTTTCAGGTCGATGACCTTTCATCACAAGAAGATGTTGGAAATTTTTTAAGCTAGCACAGACCCAAGGAAAATAGGCGGAGGGGAAAGGGAGAAAAGAACAGTTTGTGATAGGGGGAGTTGGAGGAGAGATTAAATGACAAAAAAAATGATAGTGAAACACAAGAAGGATTGGTGTGGAACTAGGGCTGAAACAAAAGATTGGTCCAGAGGGGGTGTAACTGGTTAAAGCAGAATAGCCAGATGGGGCAGGAAGCATGGAAAATCTGGCAAGAGGAAGAGGAGTCCCATGGTCTGGGAATGTGATGGAGATTGACAAATGGAACTCAAGGGTACAGTTAGCCATGTTTTGATTGGGGACCCCAGTTCGAAGCATCAGCCCACACCACCTCCACTCCCTGCTCTGGTATAGCCATCCTCTATTTGCCAACACATGCTGGGTGAAAATGGGAGTAGGAATATGGAAGTAGACCGATTCCAATCATTGTAGAACCATAGATGATTAAATGTAAAATATTTAAACCAGAGGGCAGGGAAAAAAGAGCTGAGCCTGAAAAGAGAAATGGAGTTAATGTTTCAAGTAAAAACTGAAAATGCTGTAAATACTCCACAGCCTATGGCAGCATCTTTGGAGAGAGAAACAGAGGGCAGAATTTTGCCGTCGGCGAGCAGGGGGCGGGACCCGCTCGCTGACGCGTAAAATGACGCGGGATGATGTCGGGCAGAACTCCCGATACCACCGCGCCCCATTTAAATTTTCAGGAAGGCGGGCCCACAGCAAAATGAGCTGTGCACCCGCCAACCTGTCAATGGCCAATTGAGGCCATTGACAGGATCATTAAAACAATTAAAGGACCTGCCCATCCAACTTTAAGGTTGGCAGGCAGGCCAGAAGCCCTGGCAGCAAATAGATAAAACATGAAACCTCATCCAGCGGCGGGATGAGGTTTCATGCAGGGTTTCAAAAATTTTAATAAAGTTATGTAAATTATGAACATGTCCCATCTCATGTGAGGGAATTTTTTTTTCTATTTTTAATATTTTTCAACGTGGAAGTGATCTCCCTGAGGCAGCACTTAGCCTCAGGGCAATGTGCGCTCTTCCGTGCGCATGCACGAAAGAGCGCACTCTCGCTTTTCGGGAATCCCCCCGCCCGCACAGGGATAGCGCTCCCCGCCGGACGTCACGCTGGGCGGACCTTAATTGGCCTGCCCATGTAAAACAGCGGCGGGGCCCGCTTCTCCGGCGGGGATCAGTTCCCCGCCTGCCGGAGATTGGGTCGGGCCCACCCGCCCGACAGGCAGAAAATTCTGCCAAGAGTTAACATTTCAGGCCTCTGACCTTTCCTCAGCTGTTCTGATGAAAGATCACAGATTTGAAAAGTTAACTCTATTTCTCTCTCCACAGATGCTGTTAGCCTTGTGCAGTATTTACAGTATTTTCTATTTTTATTTCAGTTTTCTAGCATCCATAGGAATTTGTTTTTGAGTTAAGTCTGAAATTCACTTCCAAGATTAGCGGTTGACACCAAAAGTATGTCAATAGTCAAGGTTAGATTGATTAGATGACTGATATGGTTTGAGATCAGGATAGTTTAGAACTATTTAAACTCTTGGAGGGTAAACGCCAACATGGGCTGATTGGGCGTTGCAACTTCTATTAATTATGAACGCAAGTTTTAAAAGTTCAAAGGAAATGTAGCTAAAAGGACTGTGGATGGATGCTTGTTTAAATGGATCTAATTTATCTTTCAAACTGTTTTTGGAATTCTTTCAACAATTCTGAGTGGTAGTCTTTTCACTTTCCCCTGCAGTTGATTTTGGCGTCAGCGCTCAGCTCGACAGGACTGTTGGAAGAAGGAATACGTTCATTGGCACCCCATATTGGATGGCACCTGAAGTGATAGCATGTGATGAAAACCCAGATGCCACCTACGATTATAGGGTATGTGAAAACCGATTGGCAAGAAGCTAGATCAGCTCTTGATGAAAAGATAGCACGCGGGGCGACCACGCACGCCTCGGTGATCCTACCAGTCACGCTCTGTACCTTGCAGTTGGAAACATTGTCAAAGTATTTTGCCTCAGGGTGGGGGGAGGTAGGTTTATGCCATCAATTCTTAGCCTGCGAGTTCTCCAGGGAAAGTGGTCAGTCAGCAAGTTTTTTTAAAAGCAAAAAACCTTGTTGAAGATCCCATTGCCAGAAATTGTAGGGTGACTTCTAAAAGGAAAAGACAATAAACAAGTAGATCCATTAAAATGAAAAGTGGGCTGTTTTTCACAGTTCAAGCAAACAGGAAAATGTAGCCTTGTTCCTTACATGGTTCGGGTCCTCAATGAAGTACTTAAATGATGAAATTTATATGTATTTCAGTGCCTGTTAAGTAGGAATGTTGACTTGGTTTGTAATTTTAACATAACTTTAATTCAGTTTACCTTTTTAATATCCTGTTCAACACTTCCCTGTTACTTGCTGAATTTGTTTGTCTATTTTTGTTACTACATGACTGTTACATGTTTGAGTGTTTTTAACCTGGCGACTTAGCCTTTTTATGAATTTTTCGATGCAAGGTACACAACAATTCAGCCTTTGGGTTGCAAATGTGTTTCTTGAATAAAATACCATTTAAAATAAAATGAATGAGAAAGCAGGAAGCCATTCACCGCATCGTGCCTGTGTGCATTCATACCGAAATCTTCCCAAGAGCTGTTTCCCACACCCCAAAATTTAGTCCATGTTGCTTCATTGTTTTGAATCTTCGAGGGAGACTGTGATTTTGTTCTATTCCCTAAAACCATTGCTGTGTGCTCGATTGTGAACGTGGGTGTGAGTGTGCGTCAGGTTCCCAGGCAATACGCCCACAGTTGGGCTTAAAGCCATGTTTTGCTCTCCTGATTTTTGAGGCTCGAGTCTTCTTCTGATTAACCTAAATCGGAAGCAGGTTCCTCTCGAGATTCTTGATTCCATCATGAGCAGCAACAGAATCAAGTCATTTCACGATTTGTTTTAATAAGCTTAATGGTGCAAGACATAATCTTGCCCTTCATCGGTTTTCAATTTTTGATTTAATTTATGACACCCACTGCAACTTCATTTGTCCTCTGACACTTTGGGTTCCTGAAAATAATGCAACAATATACTGTGATGCCCCAGAGCACTGTTGTGTACATTTCCTCCTCCCTCTTCATATTGCATCCACTCTGTTTTCATTTCTTTTCAATCCCTCTGGAATGCTTCTCTTCTCTGATCAAGGAGTTGGCTACTGGGAAGCTGTTGGGAGTATCTGGTCCCCAGGTTTCTCGGGAGCACTCCTGGTCCATGAGCTCAGAAGCTTGCCATGTGTTTACTTTTTCTCTGGGGCAAGCAAAGACCTCCAGGCCCGCTTCTGTTTACCCTCACCCCTATAAATGAAACCTCCATTTCCTCCTGTTCCCTACTCCAACCCCTACCGCCTGGGAAGCACAGTATTAAAGGCAGATGACCCGTCACCAATTTGGAGATTCCTGTCCTCTGTTCTCTGACCTTATTGTGGATGATCAGATGATTGCCTACCTAAAAAAAAATGTACGTTCCTATAGTGTTTTTCATAACCTCGGGATGCCCCAGTGTGCATTACAGCCAGTTACATCCTTTTTCAATAAGAAAATACAGGAGCCAAACATCAGTGTGATAATGACCATGATCTCTTTTTTAAGTAATTTGGTTGTAGGATAAAAATTGGCCAGGATCCTTGGGAGTGTTCCTCTGCTCTTCAAGGTAGTCCCATGGGATGTTTTTCTTCCAGCTGAGGGGGTAGACAGGGCCTCAGTTTAACAACACACCGAAAAGATGACACCTGACAGGGCAGCACTCCCTCAATACTGTCAGCCTGGATCATAGATTCAAATTCTGCTCCAGAGACTTGAGCACATGATCCTCTGACTCGAAGATGAGAGTGCTACCCAACGAGCCACTTTTGACTACATTACAATGGTGCCAGCACTGCAGAAGTGCTTGATTGGCTTTGAATCATAAGGCCAGAAGTGGGGATGTCCGCTGATGATTACACAATGCTGAGCACCATTCGTGAGTCCTCAGATACTGAAGCAGTCCATGTCCAAATGCAGCAAGACCTGGACAGTATCCAGGCTTGGGCTGACAAGTGGCAAGTAGCATTCATGCCACACAAGTGTCAGGCAATGACCATCTCCAACAAGAGAGAATCCAACCATCGCCCCTTGATGTTCAATGGCATTACCATCACTGAAACCCCCACTATTAACATCCTGGGGGTTATCATTGACCAGAAACTGAACTGGACTAGCCGTATAAATACTGTGGCTACAAGAGCAGGTCAGAGGCTAGGAATCGTGCGACGAGTAACTCACCTCTTGACTCCCCAAAGCTTGTCCACCATCTACAAGGCACAAGTCAGGAGTGTGATGGAATACCCCCCACTTGCCTGGATGAGTGCAGCTCCTACAACACTGAAGAAGCTAGACATCATCAAGGACAAAGCAGTCCGCTTGATTGGCGCCACATCCACAAACATTCACTCTCTCTACCACCGACGCACAGTAGCACCAGTGTGTACTATCTACAAGATGCACTGCAGGAGTTCATCAAGGCTCCTTAGACAGCACCTTCCAAACCCACGACCACTACCATCTAGAAGGACAAGGGCAGCAGACACATGGGAACATCACCACCTGGAAGTTCCCCTCCAAGTCACTCACCATCCTGACTTGAAAATATATCACCGTTCCTTCACTGTCGCTGGGTCAAAATCCTGGAACTCCCTCCCTAACTGCACCGTGGGTGTATCTACATCACATGGACTGCAGCGGTTCAAGAAGGCAGCTCACCACCACCTTCTCCAGGACAACGAGGGATGGGCAATAAATGCTGGCCCAGCCAGCGACACCCACATCCCGTGAATGAATTAAAAAAATGAAACGTTTTGGAGTCCTGAAACTGTGAAAGTTGCCATATAAATGTAAACTTGTTTGTTCTGTTTCTGTTCTATCCATCTTTCTCCATTAACCCAAACATGCTCTCTATTGTAATGTAATCCTTACCTTTAATAATAAATACATTAGTGACAATGTCCATCCTGAATGATTTAACATTTGTGACATAAAGCTGGAAGTTGGTTGAGCAGCATTGTACTGTCAGAGCTGGGATGTGAAACTCAGATACTTTCTCCTGTAACCCGACTTAATTTGGTTTCTTTGCAGAGTGACATTTGGTCTTTGGGAATTACTGCAATCGAAATGGCAGAAGGTGCACCACGTAAGTTTTTCTCTTTAAGCAGGGTTTGCGAAGGATGGGATCACCATTCAAACGATGCCCTTTTTATGGCAGTCTGAACTTGAAATGTTTTGCCACGCCGACCAGCTTTTGTTAGTGGTTCTTTTTTTAATCATTGAGCAACTAATGAGAATAAGCCCTGCGGTCGATTTAAACCGTTGCTTTGGGAATCGGTGAAAAGATTGACTAACTCTTACTCTGCTCGTTATACTCTAATTCATTTCGGAGGTGCAGAAACTGGGGAGACGACTGATCTGCCCAGTCGATATCACTGCTACAGCACATGGTGTGGGACAAGCATTTTGAGGGCTGACGTTCCTTGGATTTCTACTCTAGTTAGTGTGTTCCAGACCTAATGATTAAACTGTGGACAATCCCAGAGGGATCCCTGTTTTCCAGGGCCAAATGTTTGTGTTCTGCTCCTCGATGCAGCTTAAAAATAACACTAACTATAATGTAACAAACCTAACTGCAATCAAAATATTACCCTGAGGGCACAAGGGCGGAAAAGTTGTAACACTGGAAATTCCACTTGCACTATTTCTATTTACTGCCATTCTTTTCTGTTCTGTCAGCCTTACATACATTTTCTTTTAAATCTTAAATCTTTTTCTCCACCTAACCTCAACTTTCCGAACCTTCTTCCCCGTCAAGAGAATTATCTTTCACTGCCCTGCTTTCTCCTGACTCCTGCTGCCATATTAAAGGTTACAGCAGCTTTGGAAAAGCTGGTATTTCACTGGCTGGCTTTACAGGTTGCTTCCCCAGTCAACGAATGGCCGGGCTTATAAAGTTTACGTGGTCATTAAAAGCTTCAATATTATTTTCATACATATACATAGGAACGTAGGATCAGGAGTAACCCGTTGGGCCTCTTGAGCTTGTTCCACCATTCAGCCTCTGCCATTAGGCCCCTCGAGTCTGTCCAGCCCCTTCCGCCATTCATGGCTGACCTGCACCCTAACTTCATTTACCTGCCCTGGTTCATTAGTACCCTTGCCTAACAAAAATCTGTCAGTTTCAAATTTGAAATTTTCAGTTGATCTCCAGCCTCAACAGCTTTTTGGGGAAGAGAATTCCAGATTTCCACTCTCCTTTGTGTCAAGAAGTGCTTCCTGATAACACCCCTGAACAACCTACTTCTAACTTTGTTCCCACCAGAAGAAATAGTTTCTCCCTATCTGCCTATCAATGCAATTAATGATCTTAAACACCTCAATTAGATCCCCTTAACCTTCTAAGTTCAAGACAATACAAGCCAGTCTATGCAACTGGTCCTCAATTTAACCTCATTTCCCAGGTTCCACTCTGGTGAATATGCACTGCACCCCCTCAAAGGCCAATATATCTTTCCTGGTATGCAGTCCCCAGAACTGATCATAACATTTTAAATAAGATCGAACCAGAGCTTTATACAATACTTGTATGACGTCCTGCCCTTTGTATTCAAGTCCCCTTGAACTAAAGGCTAACATTCCGCTAAAATCTTTAGCTATTTTTTGTATACGCCAAGCCAGAAAGGACGACTGGGCGGATAAGTCAATTGAAGAGTTCCAAGTCGAACAACACGCAATTAACTCAACTGTGTCAGTCAGAGTCAAAGGAAATCCTAATACAGCTGATGTCTTTAATGCATATAGTTGCCTTTTAATGAGTGATGTATTGTGAATGATTAGTGGATTTCCTGCGCGGTCTATTATATTCTGTGGCAAGCGCTTTCTGTTTTATGTTCAACAAGGACCGAGCATAAATTATGGGGCACTGTAACATTGTGGTTATGTTACTGGACTAGTGATACAGAGACCTGGGCTTAATGACCTGACAACATAAGTTCAAATTCCACCATGGCAGCTGGGGAATTTAAAACAATTCAATTGATTAAATAAATGGGGAATAAAAGGCTTGTAGCATTATTGGTGACCCTGAAACAAGGGGATTGTCGTAAAAGCCCATCTGGTTCACAAACGTCCTGTAGGGAAGGACCTCTGCCATCCTTACCCAGTGACTGTATGTGACTGCAGAGCCACAGTAATGTGGTTGCCCCTTAACTGTCCTCTGTAATGGCCTAGCAAGCCACTCAAAGTGGCTCACCACCAGCTTCTCGAGGGCAGTTAGGGGCAGACAATAAATGCTGGCCTTGCCAGGGATGCCCGCATTCTGTGAATTAATAATAATAAAAATGACTTGAACAGAGAATGTAAGGAAAGTAACGGTGAAGCCCTCAAGTTTTTCTGTATGATCCATTGGAGATGGGGGAGTGAGCGATGATGGTATTGAAGCCTACCATTCTTGGTGAGCACCCCATTGAGCAGCCAAATGTCTTGCTCCATCGAATGGCAGAGTAAAACATGGTGACAATCCTGGATTCCATCACATAGGCATTCAAGCCTAGCACACAGGGAGGAAAACATAGAGAAAGAGAAATGGCAACTTTATAATAAGATAGACATTCAAATGTGTAAATATTATGTGCATGTCATGGTTTCTTACCAGGGCTAGGTGGCACAGTGCGTTAAACCACTGTCCTTTCTCTGGTGAATGACAGTTCCCCTCTCAAATGTCTTTTACGATCCGGGTTTGGATGGTCTCCAACCAGTGACTGCAAAAGACAAATCCCAACACCCAAATCTGCCCTCTATATAGTATACCTTGGGCCACTTTGTTCCTGATGTTGGTCCTAGAAAGCTGGAAAGGTTCAGTGCTAAGAGGTAAAGTAGTGTCATCTTGTAACTTGTTTCATAATCTAGACAATGCCGCAGCAGATTGAGAATTTGATTTTTTTTTCAAATCCAGAAATTTTCAGTATAAGTGCCCCTAAAGTTGCCAGATTGTCAAAGGCACAATTGGTTTAGTCGTGCCTCTTAGGAAACCTGCTGCCCTCACCCAGCCTGACCATATACATGACTGCAGCCCTATGCCACTCGGATGTATCAAATCGCTTAGAGCAATAAATACTGGCCTTCTCAGGAAAGAATTTGTAAAAACCTAGTTTTTAATCGGAATTTGAATTAGGCCTTCAGTGGAGAAACCGCCTTTATCTCAGGCTACGCTTACATTTACCTCAATTTAAAACAGAAGAAAATCATGATTCCCTTTTGTAAAGTAAAGCCTAATTTTTAAAAAAAAGTGTTTATTGATGCCTGCACTGTTATTCATTTATGGATTTTAGCTGCATGTTTTAAGTATGATCTATTCTGGAGTCAAGTTGCCTCCAAGGTGCTGCAACAGTTAAGTGATGGGAGATTAGAATTTAGCGACTATCTGTGGCAGAATCAGACAGCCTCTCCATACTCCTTGAGGTTGTGCACTTATTTGACTAGGCAACACTCTTTGTTAATGGGCCCTGGTGTTGTGGGCTGTGATTCCTCCCACGCCTTCCACTGATGACCCTTTAAGCCTAATGGGTAGCGCCGTTCTGGCTGGCGAAACAATGGGAAGGATACTGTTGCTCTTTGTTACTAAGCTGCATGATTGTACCTGGGTAAACATTAGTAGTTAGTATGAGAAGGGATGGTCCCTGAGCCTTGGCTCCTGCCGATGTGTGCCTGCGTTCTCTGGCGTGGGGTAACTGAGGTGTGATAGATTGCACACACCATACCAGGGAAATAAAAACTGGATTTCTTTAACATTTTTATTGCAAGGTTTTATGCTCCTGTCTATGGGTTCCCATGCATGCCATAGACAGCTGGCTGATCAATACAAAAGCTGCACAACTCCAAAATTATGGATGGGCTTACTCTGGATTAGGCTGGGAAATTGGTAGCATTGTATAAAGTGTATTTTTTAGGCATCGGTTTAGAGATATTCTTTATATATTTTTCCTTTTTTATTTCTTTTCTGTTTCACTTCAGCTCTGTGTGACATGCACCCAATGCGAGCCTTATTCCTTATTCCAAGAAACCCCCCTCCCAGGTTAAAATCTAAGAAATGGTAAGTGATTATAAGGCGTGATGGTTGGGAATGGGACCTGTGATCCAGTTTGAACATGCTTCAGCTGAGTTGCCCAGATGTGTTCGGCAGAATAACACCAAGGCAAGAAAGAACATGAAGCCAGTCAAATCACACTGAAGCCAGTCAAATCACACTGAAGCCAGTCAAATCACACTGAAGCCAGTCAAATCACAGTAGTTAGCTGATGCACACTGGGTTTTCATAGCTGATGGGTTGGAGGATGAACAGGAGACCGAGGGAATCTGAAATGCTCCACAGTTTTAAAAGTTCAGGAAAAGGATGGGTTGGAAGTTGGCATTCAAAGAATAAAACTGGTAAAATAGGACAGGAGGAGAAACTGGATAAAGAGTTAAGGAGCTCAGAGGAAAAAGAAGGGAGATATAACGTTTGAGAATGATTATCAGCTAAGGCCAATGAAACATCCATGCAGAAGTTTGGTGTGTAGTGATGCACAGAGAGGCCACCTACAGTTGTCCAAACCCAGTATTGTAAGTTGGCTTATTGTAGAGATTGACTGGCCAGTTTTGCAATGTACTCTGCCATTTACATGTGCTCTCAAATGGTCAAACACAGTAATTTAAAAAAATGTAGTGGAAACTGAGGTTTCAAGTTTTTTGGCGGATGATCCAGTTGAGGTGCATAGATGATTAAAGGAGCTGCTAGAGAGAAACTGTTTCCTTTAGTGAGAGTGCATGTGGAATGTGTCCATTGTGAGGCGAACAGCATAGATGCATTTAAGGAGAAACTAGATAAACCCACGAGGAAGAAAGGATTTGAAGGTTGTATGTTAGGGTTAGGAGAAGTGGGGCTAGGAGAAGTGGGGCTAGGAGAAGTGGGGCTGAAAGGGCAGCCATGAGCCTGTTGGGCCACATGGCCTGTTTCTGTAGTGTAAAAAAAATGTAACTATGTACTCTATACATCTGAGATTGGAGTGGGGAGGGTGGTGTTTCACAGAGCAGAAGCAAGACAACCTGGCTTGTGGAGCAGGCCTGTCGTGGTATTAAGCAGTTTCTAACTGACTACGTGAGTATAGCAGCGTGAGGTCTGGGAGCAGAACTGTCCCTCTGTCAGTCAGTCTGAGCATTGCGATATGAATGGGAGAGGGGACAAACTGACAAGGATGACAAAATATGTTGAATGAAAGAAGTTATTACTCGTTAAAGTGTATTAGATTTTTAAATAGTTGAAAATTATTACTGCCTTTAATCCCCAAGGAATGAAATAGAAGTAATTTATTTTGGTTGAAAATTTGAAATTACCATGTGGTATTCGGCCTCCTGATCTTTTCCATGCTGTTTCCAAGCTTGGGAAAATGTGACTGCTTTCAGTTTCAGCTCACTGGAGCAGTTGGGGTGGGAAGATGGAGTGTCCGAAGTTGAACAAAACTGCAGGTCACATTTTTGAATCCAGTCTAGACACTAGCACCAATAGAGCATCTTTGGGAGAGAAACAAGCCAACAAAATATAAGTTACGGGCTTTTTAGTGCTAAAATTTGAAGATTTAGGACTGCCTTCAGAACCTCAATTCGAGTGATATGGGCAGAAGGCACTGTTAGAAATTCTGATTTTCTAGGTTTGAACTTTCTGTTTACAAGTTTACAAATATTGTGGGGTAGTGATCCGAGTGCTTCATTATGAATTATGCACTGAAATACTGATTGTCAGTGGCACTTTTTCATATCTGATTATTAAAGCTCTTCATTTGACTTCCAACGTAAAATTCATGATTTGACTCGATAATCTTTTTCTTCTGAATTGCACGGACCAGAAAAACAAATCGGTTATTTATCAAATCTGAATTCCTCGACCATGACCACTGTGTAATATAACATAAAAGTTAGGACTATGGCACATTCCTCCAGGCAAGTGTCTGCTTTGTATGCAGTGATGACACCAAGTGTTATAAATCGTCCTAGCTCCCAAGCTGGTCTTGTTTGAGTACTACTGAGGGTCACATTGCTGGCTGCTGCTGGGGAGATTGACTGTGGGGGAGGAGGTGTGATTTAAACACAAAGCAAGTCTGTCAGCATGGGTGGGAAGTGATCATGCCTAAATCTTTTTGCAGAAAGAAGCCAGGTGGTGACTTCCCACATGGTAAATGTATGGTTTTTGCTGTAGTTATGGACCAGATCTGCAAACTCCATGAGCTGGCTCAGTGTTTCTCATGGTGGGCTATTTTAGTGCAGACTTTGAGATGGTGGGGGTGAAACCATACTATTTAAAATAAATTTAAGATTACCTTGTAGGAATCCTATTTTGCCTGGATTTCCCATAGACCGATCGGAAACCTTGCCTTGAAATTCAAACTCCTTTGCTAAACATGTAACATATTTTTTATTTAAACCAGATCCTCTGCCATCTGTGTAATTGGGAGGTTTTCACATGAAAGATCGAACCTTGCACCAAAGCCTGTATTTATTCGCAGCTCATCAGCGTCATGCCTCTGCCAGGCCAGAAGATTTTTGGGCGCTTCCTGGAAGTGCCTTTGACTAGACAGCAGGAGATTCCGTCCCAGCATGGAATAGGCCCCTGAGGAAGATCCCAATCCTGTTCCACATTTCCCTTGACTAAGGCACGCTGAGATTTTGAAACCAGTTGCATTTGGGGAGCTAGCAGGTTGCAGTTGAGGAAGAACCTTCATCCCCTCTGTCTGGAGGCTTGAGTACCATCTGGGCCTGTGAAGCAAACTTAGGCCTTTAGTCAAACCTGCATGCATACCATGAATATTTATACGAATTGCAACATAGCTTAACTGTAACATGTGCATGTTTTTTTAAAATTCTACTTTAACCATTTTTTTGGTAGGTCAAGGAGGTTTATAGAGTTTATTGAGAATTGTCTGATAAAAAATTACACTCAGAGACCGTCTACAGATCAGCTGCTAAAGCACAGCTTCATCCGAGACCAGCCAACTGAGAGGCAGGTACGCATCCAGCTAAAAGACCATATTGATCGGACCCGGAAGAAGCGAGGCGAAAAAGGTGAGGGTGGGTCAGTTACTCGGCAGCTGCTACTGCCCATTTCACCATGTGCGGTGCTAATAACAATTGGTCTTCAAGTATAATGTCAGGGGCATAGTAACAGGTTCTCTTTATTGAACAGAGGAGACAGAGTACGAATATAGCGGCAGTGAGGAGGAGGAGGACAATGTCGGTGAAGAAGGAGAACCCAGGTGTGTTATTTTAAAAAAAAATAAAAGCTGCATCGTGTGTGTGTTTTGTTGAAAGTACCAGAAGGCTTATTTGTCCTTGCACCTGTTAGCTTTGTGTAACACAATTTCTGCTACACAAATTTAATTTTGCCGTGGAATGGTTAACATTGGCACGAAGGAATGAAACTTTGCCCATTTCCAATGCTCTGTGTCAGCATCGAGCGCTATCAACCTTAACATATAACACAAAAAGTTGTCGAGTGAAAGTCCGAGCCCACAAGTGTATCTTTTACTTCTGCAGTCTCCTTTTCTGAGTGAGATTTTTGTTTGAAATGCGAGGGGCAAACTTCTGCAGTTCATGCTCATTAAGGTGAGCCGTGTTGGTGCTAAACAAGACCAAATCATCGTCTTTGACCTCTGCCGCAAACTCTAGCCACAGATTCCCTCACATGCCCCAGCCACTGTCTTAAGGAGAACCAAAATGTTTGCAGCCTTGGCACCCTTGTTTGACGACAGGCTGATCCCCCAACCCCTTATTAAACTCAATTCAGAAAGACCACCCGGTTCCGTTCTATAAAAAAAAGTGAGGGGGGCTGGTGAGAATTTCTACAATTGATGAATTGTACCCTTTGAAAACTAAAAAAATAAACTTGCATGCATGTGAGGCTTCAAAACTACAGCTGTGGCAAATTGTCAAAAAATCCATTTTTAGTGACTTATGTAAAAAATTTATGTAAAAAGATTTTTAAAAACTAGTTGTTGGAAACAAAAAGAAAAGCATGAAATCATGAAAATGTACAGTATCTGTAAAGATTATTTGAGGGAGAGACCCTGAACCTCTTTCCAATACATTTATCTTCACTCTGACCATTCATTTACGCATGATATGAGTGACATAAGGTGGGAGCTGAGGACAATTTTTTAACCTAATGAGTTATGATAGGAACTTCAGGACGAGGAGCAGCAATGGACCATGTCACGTCTTGTACCTGCTCTGCCATTCAATATGATCATGGCTGATTATCTACCTCTGCTTCGCTTACCTACACACTCCCCATATCCCTAGATTCCCTGAGAAGTCAAAAATCCATCTATCTACTTTAAATATATTCAAGATGGCGCATCCACAATCCTCTGGGGTCGAGAATTGCAAAGCTTCACAACCCATTGAGTGAAGAAATTTCTCTTCATGTCAGTCCTAAATGATCAGCACCTTATCCTAAAACTGTGCCCCCTTGTTCTATATTCCCCAGCCAGGAGAAACAGTGCCTCAGTATCTACCCTGTGAAGCCCCTTCATTATCTTGAATCTTTTAATGAGATCTCCTTTCATTCTTCAAAACTCCAGAGAATATAGACCCAATTTACTCAGCCCCTCATCATGACAAACCCTCTGAACCCACAGACCACTAGTGAACTTTCGCTGCACCACTTCTAATCCAAGTATATCCTTGCTTAAATATAGCGACCAAAATTGCACACAGTATTCCAGGTGTGATCTCACCAAAGCTCTGTACAATTGTAGCAAGGCTTTTTTATTCTTGTACTTAAATCCAAAGGCCAGCATGCCATTTGCTGTCCTAATTGCTTGCTGTACCTGCATGCTAACCTTTTTGTGTTCCTTGTATGAGTACACCCAAGTTTTTCTTTTTGAACAGCAACATTTACAAGTTTCACGCCTTTTAAAAAATATTCTGCTTTTCTGTTTTTACCCAAGTGAATAACCTCACACTTCCCCACATTATACTCTATCTCCCATCTTCTCCCCGACTCACTTAACTTTTGCAGCCTCTTTGTGTCCTCCTCACAGCTTGCATTCCCACCTAGTTTTGTATTGTCAGAAAACTTAGGTAAATTATGTGAGTGATTTAGACAAAGAGTAGATTGTAAATAGCTGAGGGGCCGCAGTGCTGATCATTGTGACACTCCACAACCTGCAACGTGAAAATGCCCCATTTATCTCTACTCTCTGCTTCCTGTCAACCAATCCTCTATCCATGCTAGTATTTTATCCCCAACTCCATGAGCCCTTACCTTGTGTATTAACCTTTTGTGTGGCACCTTATCAAATCCAAATATACTGCATCTACTGGTTCCCATGTTATCTACCCTTTTAGTTACATCCTCAAGAAACTAATAAATTTGTCAAACAGGATTTCCCTTTCATAAAACCATGCTGATTTGTTCTAATCATACTATGTTTTTCTAAGTTAATTGTTAAGACTTCCTTAATATTAAATTCTAGCACTTTTCCGATGACTAATGTCAGGCTGATAGACCTGTGGTTTCCTGTTTCCCCTCTCTCGCCTTTCTTGAATAGCGGTATTGCATTTGCCAACTTCCAATCTGCTGGGACCATTCCAGGATCTAGGGAATTTTGGAAAATTCATAGACATCACATCCTCTATCTCTTCAGATGCTCCTATAGAACCCTAGGATGTAGGCCATCAGGTCATGGGAATTTGTCGGATTTTCTTCGCTAGAGTTTTTCCCTTGATCTAGGATACGTTGCCTTATATGGTTGTAGTTCATAGTAACTTTTAAAAGAGAAGTGGATCAATGCTTCATGAGGGAAATCTGTCAGGACAACAGGGAAAGAGCAGGAGAGTGGAACTTATTGGATAGTTCTTTCAAAGAGCTGACATGGGCATGGCAGGCCATATGGCAGCTTCTTGGGCTGCATCGTTCTTATCATTCTGTGATTCTTTATACTTTTTTTTTCTCCTCCCCATCTCCATGGCAGCTCCATTGTGAATTTGCCAGGTGAGTCCACGTTGAGGCGAGATTTCCTGCGGCTGCAGCAGGAGAACAAGGAGCGCTCGGAAGCTGTGAGGCGGCAGCAGCAGCAGATTGTGCTGCCACGCCGGGACCCGGAGGAGCACAAACGGCAGCTTCTCTCCGAGCGACAGAAACGCATAGAGGAGCAGAAAGAGCAGCGACGTCGGCTGGAGGAGGTAAAATTCAGACAAGGGTTCTTCAGTGTGGTTGGAGCACAACTCAATCAGTAGAAGCGGTGATTTATTATGTCTGTATTTTGTGTGCATTTTGTATTTCCCAGATGTCGTGGTTTCTTCATACAAGTGCTATTTATGATGGGGTATTCCTGTGCAGTGTTAAACACTGATTTGCTTAAGTGCATTTCTTTCCAGGAGCTCATAATATCTTGGGAACTCATTTCTATATATGCCTGAGTTCCTTAGCTCCCTGTTGCATTTCATGTTTATAATGCCTCAATGCATGGACCATATTACTTCTGTAGTGAGACTTATGTTAATTTAACATCCAGTTCACTTAACAAGCAATTGTATATTTGGAGGCGTTACTGGTTGCTGGGGCCTGAGCCATATGCACATTTCCCTTTCAACCCTGAAACCCTATTTCAAATCAGGCCACACTGACTAGAGATATTCTCAGCCCAGGCCTGAATTCAGCAACAAGCAAAGTACTGACCGTATTCAACTTGCCTGTGTTTGCAACACTCAGAACATAGTGTCCAACATTAGATGTGATTCTGCGATTGGACATTACTTGCTAAATAATCCCGATTATGCTAAGAATTACAAAAACAACCAATTTAAGGTTATCAGTCGGGCTGGCAGTGTGGCTCCCTTGGCGTGTTAGAGCTACATATATTCACACACAGGGCCTTGTCCTTTGTAAATAGAAAAAAACATGCCCACACATTGTGCCTTTTGCAACTAAACAAAAGCTTGGGGGACAGCTTCCCTGGTTCATTAGCCATGGCAATGCCTTGACCAATCAGAGTTGACTTGCCTGGTTTGAATTTAAACAAAAGCTTGGCAGTTAACTGCTTTGTTGGTGCATTCTCCAAGCAATATCTTTACCAATCAGAGTCCGCTCTCATGTAGTATAAATTGTTGTTCCCTTTGAGATTTGGTATTCTTGTGATTCTGTCCTGATGAGTACAAGGCGAGAAGCTTTGACAACATGTCTCTTTTTTCTGCAATACTCAAGATCTGTACTACCATCTAACTAATTGATCGCGCATTCATTGCTATTTGTGGAATAGAGTTCTAAACTTCTGCCAACTTTTGTGCATAGAAATGTTTTATAGTTTCACTCCTGAAAGGTCTGTCTCTAATTTTTATGCTTTGATACCTCGTTCTAAACTCACCAGAGATAATTTCTCATCTGGTCTATTCCTTTAATAGCTTGAAAGCTTTGAACAATTGGCCCTTAACCATCTAAATTCCAGGGAATACATACATATACAACCTTAGTTTGTTTAAATGCCTCCAAATTCAGCTCTTGGAGTACAGTTAAAATTCTGGTAAGTCAACACTGCGCGAACCAAGACTGGTGTATCCTTCCAAAGATGCTCAGAACTGCTTAGAGTACTCCGGATGTGGTCGAACCAGGGCTTTGTGTAGCTGGAGCATGCCTTCTACCTCCTTGTATTCTAGTCCTGTAGATATAAAGACCATCATTGCATTAGCCTTTTTGGTTACTTTCTGTACCTGTTATGACATTTTAATTTACATACCTGGACCACCAAGTCTCCACTGTTTCTAGCTTTTCACCATTTAGAAAGCTTTTGGGGTAGTACAGCTATGAGGAGCTTTGCTTGAACTAAGAGTGCTGACTATTTTTGCTGGGTGCCAAAAGCTGAGAAGTACACAAGAACACAAAAAATAGGAGCAGGAGTAGAACATATGGCCCTTCGAGCCAGTCCTGCCCCATTTGGTGTGATCATGGCTGATCTTAGGCTTCAACTCCACTTCCCTGCCCACTCCCTATATCCCTTGATTCCGTGAGAGACCAAAAACCTGTCTATCCCAGCCTTAAATGTATTCAACACTGCAGCATCCACAAACACTCCGGGGCATAGAATTCCAAAGATTCATGACCCTTTGAGTGAAGTAATTTCTCTGTGTCCACCCTGTCAAGCCCATTCAGAATCTTGTACGTTTCAATGTGATTGCCTGTCACTCTTCTTAACTCAGGAGAAAATAGACCCAATTTACTCAGCTTCTCATCATCGGACAATCCCTTCATCCCAGGGACCTATTCAGTGAATGTTTGCCGTGTCATCTCCAATGCAAGTATAAGCGTTCTGTTTCCCATAATGAATTACTGAGATGTCAACCCGGACTAATCCGGCATCATTCATCAATCCTGCATAAGTGCCACTGGGCTGTATGTCTTGTTGATTATGACTGGAGGCACTGGCTTTCTTTGAGGCCCCAATCTGAGTCTGCACTTCGTCAAATTATCATTCAGTCACATTTCATCAGCCATCTCGTATAACTAGCACAATACTGTGCAAGATTTCATAATAAAATGTACTGACAGTGGACCTGCCTGAGTGGGTGCTGAAAACTAAATCGCTGTATGATTTTTCTCTCGCCAGTTTTTTCAGCACTGAAATATATTGGCTTGTTCATGCATGAGGAAGTGGGCAGCAGAAAGAGATCGAAACGAGGGTTTTATTTTTGACCTGTCAACTGCACAACTGTAGATATTGGAGAAATGCTGTTGTTAAGTTTGGTTTTGTTCCCCTTTTTTTATCGTGTGTACATAGTCATTCCCATGCAAGCCAAGCAACTGAGTGGAGGGCGGGTTGCATTTGCATGCCAGCATCCCATGGTACTGAGTAGTTACAGCTCCATTGTGCAGCATCACTGCCCTGCTTCCTGCTTGGGTGATTTTAATTGGAGTTTTCAGATCCGTTTTTGTGTAAGAAGCTTCAGCACCACCAGCAATTACTGTGCCTGCTCGGCCATGCAAAATGTCTATCTGACCATCATGAATGATGAACAAGGCCATTTGGCCCGTCTGAATTTATCCGAGAACAAATTGTATTTATGCATTAACATAGCTAAACGTCTCAAGACACTTCATAGGCACGTCATCAAACAAAACTCGACACTGAGCCACACATTAAGGCAGGCGACCAAAAACTCAAGTTTAAAGGTTAGATTTTAAGAAGTGTCTTGAAGGAGGAGAGAGAGTACTGAGTTGAGGGAGGGAATTCCAAATTTAAGGCCTCATCAGCTGAAGGTATTGAGCATGTAATTTTTCCCTATTGCAGCTTCCAATTCTTTCCCTACTCTCTCTCTAACTTCTTCCGTATGTTGACCATTCTCTGTAGAGGCGTTTCTGACTGATTTACATAGGACAAACAGCATAGAAAATGAGCACTTGGCCCAACTGTTCTAGACAGAAACATAGGTTTACGGCACAAAAGGAGGCCACTGAGCCTATAATGTCAGTGCTGGCCAAAAATGAACCATCCAGCCAAGCCTTGACCTGTAGCCCTGTAGGTTACGGAATGTATATTGAAGTCTTCTATAAATATGATGAGAGATTCTGCCTCCACCACCCTTTTGGACAGTGTTTTTCAATCTCCCACCAAATTACTCCTCAACTCCCTTCTAATCTTTCCATTAATTACTTGAAATCCATGCCCCACCTCTCGAATGGAAGTAGGCCCCTCCTGTCCACTCTAGGCACCTTATAATTTATATTCCCCATAACCTCCTCTGTTCAAAAGAAAACAACTCCAGTCTGTATGATCTTTTCTCATAGCTCTAATTCTACATTCGTTTGCATTCATTTGGTATTCTTGTGAATTGTCCTGATGAGTGCAAGATGAAAAGCTTTGACAAAAAAATGTCTCTCTTTTTTCAGCAATACTCAAGTTCTGTACTACCAAACATCTAACTCCACATTCCTGGCAACATCCTCATAAACCTCCTCAGTACCTTTTCTACTTTAGCAATTCCTCCCTGGAATGCAGTAACCAGAATTTTATGCTGTACACTAGCACTGGTCTAACTACTGTTCTATACAGTTCCAGCATAACTTGCCTGCTTTTGTCATAGAGTTATACAGCACAGAAGCAGGCCCTTTGGCCCATCGTGTCCGTGCCAGCCATCAAACACCTATCCGTTCTAATCCCATTTTCCAGCACTTGGCCTGTAGCCCTGTATGCTATGGTGTTTCAAGTGCTCATCTAAATACTTCTTGTACTCTGGATCTCGGCCAATAAAGAAAAGTACTCTGTGTGCCTTCTTAGCCACCTTATTTACCTGCCCTGCAAGGTCCCTCTGTTCCTCTAGACCTCTCAGAATTTACCATTTATTGTCCATTCCCCTTGCCTTGTTTGCCCTTCCCAAAAGCATTGCCTCACACTTCTACGGAAATGAATCCTATTTTTTGATATCCGTTCTTGGAATGAGTGTGTTGCTGGTAGGGCCAGCATTTATTGCACATCCCTAATTGCCCTTGAACTGTTATGTCTTGCTAGTCCAGATTTTGAGTTCTGCCTTTGTTCCTAGCAGGAACATCTTTGTTCTGAATCCTCTTTATCTCTTCCTTGGATTCCTCTCACTGCTCTGATGTCGATTTGCTGTCAATTAGCCGTTTCCAGTCCACTTTTGCCAAATCGCATCTCAGCCTAGTAAAATTAGCCTTTCCCCAACTTAAAACTTTCACTCTTGGATTGCCTTTATCCTTTTATTCTAAGTCTAACTGAATTATGATTACTGCAGCTAATATGCTCTCGTAGTGGTGCCCCTGTACCTGCCCTTTTCTTGTTGAACTTGCTAAGTGCTGGTTAAAGACATCTCCAAATGCATTTTTAAGAATTTTGCACCCTCTATAACTTTTATATTTCCAAACAGAGAGACACGTTACCGAAGCTTTTCATCTTGCAAGAATGTAAAATTTCTCTTGGGTAATTCAAAACCAGTCAGCACCCTTTTCTCCTGTATTATAAATTATTGTGATGTTTTGAAATTTGGCATTCTTGCATTTGTCCTGATGAATGCAAGTTGGAAAGCTTAGATAACTTGCGCCTCTAATTTTCATACTGAATTCATCCCAGTTAATAGAGTAGTCGAAATTCCCTACTTTGATTGACCTTTTCTTTCTGCACTTCTCAGCAAATTGCCCACATACTTGCTCTTCTATCTCCTTCTGGCTGTTTGGAGCTCTACAGTTTACTCCCAACAAGTTGATTACTCCTTTTTTGTTCCTCATTCAACTTGTATAGCCTCATTTGATGTTCCTCGCATATCCTCCCTTCTCGCAGCTGTGATGGTTTCTTCCTTAATTTTGTGACCCTCCTTTTTTTAATTCCCCTTTCTATTTATCTGAAAACTCTGTAACCATGAATGTTGAGTTGCCATTCCTGCTCCTGTTCAAGCCACATCTTAGTTCGAATGATGATATCAGACTTCCTATTGTCTATCTGTACCTCTGCCCATCTGCCTTCTTCAATAAGCCTCCTTTTATTGAAGTATATCCCACTAATCACTGAACAGCTCCTTTGTTGTCTGTTTTCTAGCCTTTTTGTTTCTTATTTCACATATTAATTTTCTGCCTTCCATTTCTGCCCTGCTGTTTGCTTCCTTCCACCGTTCTTCATCAAACCCTATCACCACGGTTTAATTTAAATTAATATTCCTGATTTACCTTTCTATCCTTTTAACTATCTTTTATATCTCTGTCGGAGCACCTCTCTGTCACTTTCCTTCCAAGCTGAAACTCAAACCTTTACCACTAGGGATCAGCGCTGTGGCTCTTCACGAGCACTGCGTACAATGCTCAGGAAATTTTCCTTGTGCCTTAGTGACCGGATCTAGGCACAGTACTCAGTGCAGCCTTAGCCAAAACACATTGTACTTTCGTGCCTTCCTCTGATTTAACCTGCTGTTCTGGCTTTGCAGCTCAACACTCTGGTGCAAGTTAAGCAATGATTATCACCTGATCATTTTTTTGTATATACAGGAATTCTATTGCAAGTGTATGTTTAGGTGTCAGCTGTGATTCCGTGCATTGCACTCTCTTCTCTGAGCATAGCGTTTTCAGGCCTCATTTGAGATTTCGTAATCCCAGACTGACACTCCCTGTGCCAGTGCTGAGAGAGCACTGCATTGCCGGAGGTGCTATCTTTCAGATGAGGATGTTAAACTGAGGCCCAGTCTGCCCTCTCAAAAGGAGCACGAGAGTTATCATGGCATGTTGACCAATGTTTACCCCTCATCCATCACCACCTTAAAGAGATTATCTGGTTGTTATCTCATGACTGTAGTGACCTGCTGTCACGTTTGCTACATTACAGTAATGACTACACTTGGTTGCCAAATGCTTTGGAACACCTTGAGTTCTTGCAAGTCACTATATAAATGCAAGTTCATTCTGTCTGAGTTTTGTAGAGTCAAATACAAATGGACTGCATTGCACTAGGTCCTGGTAACCATAACACTGGCTAGCAGTGCTCCCCACTGTAACTTCCCAGCCTTGCATTTACTTGGTGCCTTTTACAACCTCAGGATGTTACAAAGCGCTTTACAGCCAATGAAGTACTTTTGAAATGTGACTAGTGTTGAAATGTGGGACCTCAGAATAACACAATTTTAGGATAAGTGAGAATCTGAGGCACAGCCCCTTCTCTTTCCCCCTCACCCTTCCCCTTCATCTCCCTAGCTGCTTTGATGCAGATGCAGTCTTTTAATTTGTTAGCTGGTTTGTACAGATTGTTAAAATAAACTTGCGATTTTTTTTTTAAGCAACAACGGCGAGAACGAGAGCTACGCAAGCAGCAAGAAAAGGAGCATCAGCGGCAGTTAGACGAGATGCAGCAGCTTCGAAGAGAGGAGGAGAGGAGACAGGCTGAGAGAGAGCAGGTATAAACCCTGGCTGTCCTGCAGCAAAGAGATTAATCTTTTACTTTAGTGCTTAGGAAAGAGGTGCTATGTGGTACTTGTGCAACCCTGCTGCTGGACTTTCATCTCACTCAGAGCAATTCTGGCCTAAGGGCCCTATGTTCAGGCTCTCTAGCCTGTGCTGACCTTGTTTAGGGCAGCAGTTGAAGTGCTACACTTATCTTCTGTATCCCTGAACGAGGGAAGTGACAATTCAGCTAGAGTCCTCACTCGTAACTATCCAGTGATCCCCAATAGAAAGTGCAAACGTGTGGAGTGTCAGCTGAGGACATGATCAGACTCTTAAGATGCCCTCCATAGTTGAAAAGCCACTTGGCACTCACTGTCTTGTCTGCGAATGAAGAATGGTCAGTCAGCCGAGGCATCAGAGGATTGCTAACGCCAATGAAACCATTCCGTAGTAAGTGTTCACACTCTCCAGAGAGAACTCAACCCCGTACTTGCTGAGGCATTGCTGCACACTATCCCTCATTTTCAGTCTTCGTTAGAAGGGCAGTGACACAAACTGTTCTTCACCGTCCTGCTCAGTTAATTTGCTTTTGGCTCCCTCACATTATGGTGGTCACATGAGTCTCGGCACATTCTGACAGCCAAACCTAGTGGCACGGGGATCGTTCATTGTGATGGCGCTGTGAATGTAGGCTTGCAAGGCTTTGAGGCATCAGAACAGCAGTGACTAAATATAATTGACCCAAAAGACTAGGTGCAGTTTTGAATTTCATTTGTCCAGCTTATAATGCAATCTTTTCACAGTATTGTCGTTATGTGGGTCAGTAGACATTGCAATTAAGAGTGGAGTTAAACTAGTGCCAGAAGAGAATGATCCAAACAATAGAGTTATTTCAGGCAGTGTACGTGCTACCCAATCTTTATGATCTCTGATGAACTATGCAAGTTGTACATGCTCAGTGAGACAATATCAGTTGTCAAGCCAGTAATAGACAACTTGCTAACTCACAGTAGCTGGGAAACTCGTAGTAAACATTTCTGAATTTAAGGTTATGTACCAGGTTATTTTTGAGGGTGGTGGGTGATGGGAGGGCTATGGGATTGGCTACTTATCTGCTCATCCACTTTTTTTAAACCAAATTTTCAAATTTCCCAATTTGATGCAGCATAAAGTTCTCTCTGTGTTTGTCACAAGACTCCGCCTCAAGCTAACCTCAGAAGTCTTTCTCCCCCCCCACTCTTTAAGTGCAAACAGTGTCATTCTTAACAACCAAGTGGGACTTGGCCAACCTAGGCCAGATTTGGGACCAAGGAGCAGAGGTGAAAGGGCAATATCGTGCACCAAGCGCTCAGAATGCCCAGCACAGATTGGCCCATCCTGCCCCCGTGCTGGCTCGTATCTGATGAACCCAGTGCCCTGCTCCCTCTGCATTGAACATTTTCAAGTGTTCATCTAATTTCTTTAGAAAATTCATCCCATTTCTCAATTTTCCACCATTTGACAATGAAGTTTATGCTGGAAAAATGGGATTATGGCAACGGGTGGGATTTTGTATGGGCTCCATTTCCATCATTCAAGCCTTGCAATGTGCAACTTCATTTGAGTGCCCTCAATGTCAGCTATTCCACCCAAGTTCTGTGTGGGAAATATCTGCAACAATTTCCCTTCAAAAGTGTATGTGTGAAAAATTTAGATAAAACTGAGAGCTAAGCTTCTTCTTCCCCCTTCTCCTTTCAAGTTTAACTGGAGAAATTTTGACTGTTCTGTACCTACAAATGGACCATTTGTTTTTTTTCCTGACTGTTTTCTTTCCTTTACCTGTGCTTCATTTTGCATTCTCTAGGAGTACATAAGGCATCAATTAGAGGAGGAGCAGAGGCAGTTAGAGATTCTTCAGCAGCAGCTACTGCAGGAACAGGCTCTGCTTCTGGTAAATGGTGCAGGCTGCAAACCCTCATCCTCTCATATCATTCCAAGGTGTCTGCTCCTAACCTTTAGAGGGGTCATGCAACATTTTCACAGGAGTAAACAGGGTGTTTTCCTTTATGACTCCTTCCTTCCCTTTTTGTCTACCCTCGCACCTTATCTTCACCCCCTCCCACCCCCAACCGAAAAATATAGCTGTTCCGATTTATAAGGACTGTAGTCATAATCTGATATAATTATGGGATGTAGGGTTGCAATATTTTCAGTATATCCAAGTTTAATGCTTCATCTTTGGATGCACGTTAGTACAAGATACATAAAAGAACAGATTGAGATGAATTCTTATTCCATAAACGATCATCTGTTCTTGGGTGGAGCACAACACTGGAAAGTTGGCACTAGTCACCATTTTTTTTTGTGTGGGATGCTACTTAGTAAAGCCAAACGCCATGGGTACTGTGCTGATTGACCCCAGTGTTAACTCTGCACCCAGTGCCCTCGAGCTAACCTTGATCCCTTATAGTCCCTTGATCACTGCAGCCAAAATTTGGTAGTTATGGGATCATTATGTCCTCTTGTGTGCTTAAGAATGATTTTTTTTATTTTTTCATTGTTAGGTCCTTATGTCGGCAGGCTAACAGGCAAGGTATATACAGGTTTGGACATTCTTTCCCCCACTTCCCACACCACTCCACCCCACCCGCCGCCACCCCACCCCCCAACCCTTTCCACTCTGCCCAGACCAGGATTACTCTACGTACTCTTGTAAAATAAATATTGAATGACCCTTCAATCCATTTCCATCTCAGTGCAAGTACAGCCCTTCTGTGTTCTATTCTTATTTGTGTGTGTGTGTGTGTGTGTGTGTGTGTGTGTGTACCTATGTACCTATGTATCCTTTTATAAATTCTCCTAGTAACCGGTACGTTATAAATCCTGTTTGCACTAGATCCGTTTTCTTTTTAGTTTAGTTTAAATCCAAATCAACCACCTATTTGCATTAAGGCATGGAGTGCAAATGGAATGAATTTAATTTGGAGTGAGTCTGAAGTGAATATTTGTCCTCTCGGTGGCAGCACGGTGGTGCAGCAGATTTAGTGTGGTAATCTCTGCTGCACCGAAGGACAGGATACCATTCCCCCCATGTGGTTTCTCCTCAATCTCAATTGTCTACTTCCTTTTGGGGAGTTGTTTGAATAGAGGGAGGGGGAAAAAAATTCCGGAGCAGGATATGTTACCGTTTCTCAGTGCTGTTGGACGTGGAGCAACTTTGACGGAGATCTGGGAGCAGGTTGCTTTGCTGGATGTCCCCAGGCACTGAATAGGTGGTGGCACTGGAAGACCTAAAGAAGGGGAAGCATTCTTTGCAAGTGAAGGATAGTTCTGAAGATGAGGAAAAAACTGCTGCCTCGATGGGGTACTGGATTCACTCTGACTCTGGATTGAATTTGGATCAAGCATGTGTATGATTGTTGATCTGCCTTCATTCTGGAGTTATATGAATGCATGCAGTTTTGCGATGACCATGCAATATTTCCTGACCCCTCTACATTGTTGATGTTTGTGAGACCTGTAGATTTTCCCTCAGGAATGTTTTATTTAACGTTATGCTGTTTGTTGGCTGTGCTAACTTTCTCCAAAGTCCTGAAACAGTTGGCAGTTCACCTAACTCTGTGTTGTGTATCATTTTAAAATCTGTGATGAAGCCTTTAAAGAATCTGGAGAGCGAGTACTTTGGGTGTCTGAGTAAACCTTGGCTTGGAAATCCAGGCCAAGTGAGTAAATGCACATAGATTTGACCAATGATGGCGACTCACACCATTTGAGTCATAAGCCCTTCATTTGCGAGCAAGTTTTAGCTCCATTACCTGCTCTGAATGTTGATCAGTTCCATTCCATGATTCTATGTCTACTGTATTAGCCAATTTCAGTGAATTCTGGAGCACAAAAATCAAATTCATCAGGACTGCCAGTGTGATATGGTAAATTTCTGCCCTTAAATCATCACTCGGCCTTTGCGGGAGTATTTACTGCATCTCTCTGCTGGTAAGTATCAACTCGACCCTGTTTCCAAGTCAGGTAGAATGGAAGTGATCCAAGTTATCCAGATTGGGTAACCTAACAGTATAACTGGCAAAGAAGAGCTATTTAATCACTGATGTAATGCTGATATTCAGACATCAGCTGCCACTGGCACATCTTAGTTAATGCTAGAACATGTTCAGAAAGCACATGCTGAGGGCATCTATTTGTAGAATATCATTACAGCCGGAACTTCTATCCCCAGCTCAGCTTTTCTTATATAAAATTAACGCTTAATTCAGGCCAATTATAAATCTAGCCATCAAAATGAAGGCAAAGAATTATTTCATCCTATTGATAGATAGATGTTTACCATCGAGTTCTGTAGGATCAGAATTACTTGAATTTGGCAATATATCTAAACAAAATGACTTATTCTGGAATGTTCCTGCCTACTGTATGCACATGAAGACCTGATGACCTGTGATTTGTGCTTACATGGTGTCAAAAGCCTTGATCAGCCATTTCTTGCTGAGAAATGTGAACAGCTTCTTTGTAGATTAGGGTGCAAGTTGACTGATAAATCTTAGAGGTCAAACATTCTGTCCTGTTTCCTACTGTTGCATTGCATAAGCCAGTGAGCTTGTTAAAAGATTAGGTTATTGCATCTAAAATTCCACTTGTGTGAATTGGGCCAGAAAGTCTGAACGAATGATTCCTTACTTTCAGAAACTCAGTCTAACTGTGCTTTCTAAATCCCTCCATGCCTGACTCCCCCCACCCCACCTATCTCTGTAGCCGCCTACAGCCTTCTGATTTCTAGCTTCTTGCTCATGCCTGATTTTAATTGCAGCACCATTGGCAACTGAGTCTTCAGCTGCCTTAGCTCTTAAGCTCTGAAATTCCCTCCCTAACCCACTCTGCCTCGCTACCTCTCTCTCCTTTTAGGTGCTCCTTAAAACCTTTGACCATGTCAGTGGCCAGCAGTCCTAATAGCCCCTTATGTGATTCAGTATCACATTTTGCTTGGTAACATTCATGTGACGCACTTTAGAGCATTGTATTGTGCTAAAGGTGCTATATAAAAACAAGTTACTAATGTGTAGTCAAATGCAAAAGTTGTTGTGTGCAGCAGAACTGAGTGTTTGGTTAAACTGTTGGGTACAATTGCTTGACAGAAGAATGTTGTCCAAGAGAGAGCGCAGCATCTCCCAAGTAATGTGAATTGAAGTTGGCTATAAACTGCCTTTCATGCAATGGATGGAATGAAACAGTCATAAGCTGTCTTTGGCGGCTACACATTCTGCTTCTTGCTCTTAGCGTAGCAACACTATCGTGGTATCATATAATGATCCTGCACAGGAGGCCATTTGGCCCATTGTGCCTGTACTTTTTAAATTTGTTCTTGGGATGTGTGCGCCGCTGGTTAGGCCAGCAATTATTGTCCATCCCTAATTGTCCTTGAGAAGGTGGTGGTGAGCTGCCTTCTTGAGCTGCTGCAGTCTATGTGTTGTTAAGGAGGGAGTTCCAGGATTTTGATGCAGCGATCAGTGAAGGGATGGCAATATAATTCTAAGTCAAGATGGTGTGTGACTTGAGATGAACTTGCAAGTGGTGGTGTTCCCATGCTTCTACCACCTACTTTCAGGTGCTAGAGGTCGTGAGCTTGGAAGGTGCTGCCTGAGGGACCTTGGTGAGTTGCTGCAGTGCATTTTGTAGATGGTGCACACTGCCACCACTGTGTGTTGTGGTGGAGGGAGTGAATGTTTGAGGTGGTGGGTGAGGTGCCAGTCAAGTGGGCTGCTTTTTCCTACATAATGTTGAGCTTCTTGAGTGTTGTTGGAGCTGCACTCAACCAGGCAAGTGGAGAGTATTCCATCACACTCCTGACTTGTGCCTTGTAGATGATGAACAGGCTTTGGGGAGTCAGGAGGTGAGTTACTCTCAGCAGAATTCCCAGCCTTGACCTCTGGTAGCCACAGTACTTATATGGCTGGTCCAGTTCAGTTTCTGGTCAATGGTACCCCCCAGGATGTTGATAGTGGGGGATTCAGTGATGCTAATGCCATTGAATGTCATGGGGAGTTGGTTAGATTCACTCTTGTTGGAGATGGTCATTGCTTGGCACTCGTGTGGTGCAAATGTTACTTGGCACTTATCAGCCCAAGCCTGAACGTTGTCCAGGCCTTTCTGCATATGGACACAGACTGCTTCAGTATCTGAGGAGCCAATGAATGATGCTGAACATTGTATAAACATCCATGAACATTCCCATTTTTGACCTTATGATGGAAGGAAGGTCATTGACAAAGCAGCTGAAGATGATTGCGCCTAGGACACTGCCCTGAGGAACTCATGCAGCAATGTCCTGGGACTGAAATTATTGACTTCCAACAACCACAAACATATTTCTTTGTGCTAGCTATGACTCCAACCAGCAGATTCCCATTGACTCCAGTTTTGCTATGGCTCCTTGATGCGACACTCAGTCAAATGCTGCCTTGATGTCAAAGGCAGTCACTCTCTCCTCACCTCTGGAGTTAGCTCTTTTTTCCATGTTTGAACCAAGGCTGTAATGAGGTCAGGAGCTGAGTGGCCCTGGTGGAACCCCAACTGAGCGTCAGTGACCTGGCTATTGCTGAGTAAGTGCTGCTTGGTAGCACTGTCGACGACACTTTCCATTACTTTACTGATGATCGAGAGCAGACTGATGGGGCGGTGATTGCTGGACATACCTGGGCAAGTTACCACATTGTTGGGTGGATGCCAGTGTTGTAGCTGTACTGGAACAGCTTGGCCAAAGGCATGGCTAGCTGTGGAGCACAGTTGTCTTCAGTACTATTGTCAGAATGTTGTCAGGACCCATAGCCTTTGCAGTATCCAATGCCTTCAGCCATTTCTTGATATTATCTGGAGTGAATCCATATGGCTGAAGACTGGCATCTGGGATGCTGGGGTCCTCAGGAGGAGGCTGAGATGGATCATCCACTTGCCATTTCTGGCTGAAGATTGTTGCAAATGCTTCAGCCAAATCTTTTGAACCGATGTGCTGGGCTTCCCCGTTCATTGAGGATGGGGATATTTGTGCAGCCTCCTCCTCCAGTGAGTTGTTTAATTGTCCAGCGCCATTCATGACTGGATGTGGCAGGACTTCAGAGTTTAGATCTGCCCCATTGGCTGTGGGATTACCAAACTCTGTCAATTGCGTACTGCAGATTGTGGTTATATACAATCTGCTGCTGCTGATGGCCCACATTGCCACATGGATGCCCAGTTTTGAGTTGTTAGATCTGTTCGAAATCTATTACATTTAGCATGGTGGTAGTGCCACACATGTTTGAGGGTATCCATAATGTGAAGACGGGACTTCATCTCCACAAGGACTGTGCCATGGTCTCTCCTACCAGTACTGTTATGGACAGATGCATCTGCAGCAGTAGATTGGTGAGGGCAAGGTCAAGTAGGTTTTTCCCTCTTCTTGGTTCCCTCACCAGCTGCTGAAGACCCAGTCCAGCAGCTATGTCCTTTAGGACTCACCAGCTTGGGTTAGTAGTGGTGATACCGAGACACTCTTGGTGATGGACATTGAAGTCCCCCACCCAGAGTACATTCTGCACCATTACCACCCTTGGTGCTTCCTCCAAATGATGTTCAACATGGTGGAGTACTGACTCATCAGCTGAGGAGGGACGGTATGTGGCAACCAGCAGGAGGCTTCCTTGCCTATGTTTGACTTGATGCCATGAGACTGCACGGGGTCCAAAGTTGCTACTAACTCCTTAAAACAGCTATCTATTTATTCCCATTTGACTGCCCTTTCTCCATAGCCCTGCAATTTTCGCCCCCTCCGGTATTTATCCAATTGCCTTTTAAAAGTTATTATTGAACCACATGTTCATGCCTTCACTAAGACCGCCCATTTCTACCTCTGTAACATCGCCCGACTTCGCTCCTGTCTCAGCTCATTTGCTGCTGAAACTCTGATTTACGGCTTAGTTATCTCAAGACTCGACTGTTCCATCGCGCTCCTAGCTGGTTGTGTATGTTCTAACCTCATAAACCTGAGGTGATCCAAAACCCTATTACTTGTGTTTTAACCCACACCAAGTATTTTTTTCTCTTTCACCCCCTGTACTCGCTGACCTCCATTGGATCATGGTCAGGCAACATTTTGATTTTAAGATTGTCGTGCTTTCAAATCCCTCCATGGCCTTGCCCCTCCCTATCTCTGTAATCTCCTCCAGCCCGACAACCTTCCAAGATCTCTGAACTGCTCGAATTTTGGCCTCTTATGCATCCCCAATTTTAATCGCTCCACCATTGACAGCCATGTCTTCAGTTGCCTCGGCCCCAAGCTCTAGAATACACTTCCTGCACCTCTCCATCTCTCTATTTCTCTTTCTTCTTTTGAGGCACTCATTGAAACCTACATCTATGCCCAAGCTTTTGGCCATCTGACCTAAGATCCCATTATGTGAAACAGTGTCACACTTTGTTGTATAATGCTCCCATAAAGCTCCTTGGGATGTTTCATTACATTATAGGCGCTATGTGAATATACGTCGTTGTTGTTGAACCTGCTTCCACCATCCTTTCAGGCAACACCATCCAGATCATCATGACACTGTTTTTAAAAAAACCCTTATCTCTTCCCCACACCCCGCCCCATCCCATATAAACCAGAGTATAAGTGCTGTCTTGTTTTCACTATTGTTAAGTGCTCAATCTTGGTTAATTTGGCCCTCAGATCGGATTATTTTTCACCACCAGGCAGGCTAATTCTGAGGGTGTGAATCCCTGAGCCCCTTTACCTCGATGTGTAGCGATATTTATAGAATAAAAATGGCAGAAACACAGAAGTGGGCTGGCCACCCTCTCAGCTGAGGAAGTGTGCCTGTGGAGAAGGAACAGATGTTTGCTTTTTAAATGTGATGAATGAGAAGAAAATGTTTCAAGAGTATGGGGTTCTTGGTGGGGGTTTGTTGTCACTATTCTGAGTCTAAATCAGCCAGGTGGTGCAGGAGGTTTGCTGCCTGATTTCTGATCACAGTTACAAATACTGGAAGCATTGGATTCTAACAGGCTTGTTTCCCGTACACTGAAGCTCCTTGTTAACAATAGAGTTTTGTTTCATTTAATTAAACCCCAAAGTTTCTGGAAACAATGTCTTGACAAAAGGTTTCACTTGGGCACAGTAGTTTAGTGATTCCTAGACAAGTAATGCAGAAAACATGAGCTCAAATCCTACCATAGCAGTTTGAATATTTGATTTCTGTTTTAAAAAAAAACAAATGAATTACTCAAAAGTAAAAAAATCACGACGAACTGTAAACCTGTCAGATTGTTGTAAAAGCCCATCCTTTTTTAATTCATTCATGGGATGTGGGCTTCACTGGCTAAGCCAACATTTATTGCCCATCGCTAATTGGTCCTTTTAAGGAAGGAACTTGCCAACCATGCCTTGCCTATATGTGATTCCAGTCTCATGCTTAACTGTCCTTGGATGTGACTTAACAAGTTACTTCCTTGTATCAAAGCCACTGCAAAGAACAACCAGACTCATTACATGGGCTGTGACAGGGCAAGGAAAGAGCTCCATCACCACCGCCAATTTCAAAGGATGGGCAATAAATGCCAGCCTTGCCAGTAGCACCCGTGTCCCGAGTACGTTATGAAATGATTTAAAGTTGGAGCACCTTCACCTATTGGCTTTGCTTTATTGTGGTAAAACATTGCGAGTCTGCAGACTGCTGAAGGTGCTGACAAGAGCACCCACAGCCTTTTGTTAGAGGTCGGGAAGTGTGTGTCCTCCGTTGCTGACGGCACTTGTGGCAACACTTCTGTATCAGTATTGGTTTTACATGTCCCCATCAATCCCTTGAGTTTTCCTTTTGGACATGGCTAAATAGATTGCTAATATTCTGCTTGTTTCCTTGTGCGTCTGTTGCAGGAATACAAGCGGAAACAACTGGAGGAGCAGCGGCAGTCTGAGCGGCTTCAGAGGCAACTGCAGCAGGAGCATGCCTTCCTCATGTCACTGCAGCAGCAGCAGCAGCTGCAGAAGCAGCAGCAACAACCCCAAGAAAAGAAGCAGCTGTACTATTATAATAAAAATGTGAATCCGACGGACAAACCAGCCTGGGCAAAGGAGGTACTCCTTTAGAAATTCCTGTTTCTTTATAGAGCAAAGACCAGGAGGAGAAATGATGGTGATCTTCAGCATAATGGACATAGCTGATGTAAGGCAGCTATTTACATAGGAAGAGCAGGAGGCCATTCAGCCCTTGAGCCTGCTCTCAATTCAGTTAGATCATGGCTGACCAGTATCTTCATCCTGCAGGCCTTGGGTCCATAGCTCTTAATACCTTGCTTAACAAAAATCTATTCATTCTGGTTTTGTCATTTTCAGTTGACCCTCAGTCTCAGCGGCTCTTTGTGGGAGAGAGTTCCAGATTTCCACTACCCCTTTGAAGAAGTGCTTCCTGACACCGCCCCTGAATGGCCTGGCTCTAGTTTTTAAGGTTATAGGCCAGGTTAGATTTCTGCTGCTTTTTGTGTACAGGACATACCTGGGCAGTTTTCCACATTGCCAGGTAGATGCCAGTGTTGTAGCTGTACTGGGACAACTTGGCTAGAGGCGCAGCAAGTCCTGGAGCACAAGTCTTCAGTAGTATTACATAGCTTTTGCAGTATCCAGTGCCTTCGGCTGTTTCTTGTTATCATGTGGAGTGAATTGGATTGGCTGAAGACTGGCACCTGTGATGCTGGGGGCCTCCGGAGGAAGCCGAGATGGATCATCCACTCGGCACTTCTGGTTGAAGATTGTTGTAAATGCTTCAACATTTCAATGATGTGCTGGACTCCTTCATTATTGAGGATGGGGAAATTTGTGGAGCCGCCTCCTCCAATGAGTTGTTTAATTGTCCACCACCATTCACACCTGGATGTGGCAGGACTGCAGAGCTTAGATCTGATATGTTGGTTGTGGGATTGCTTAGCTCTATCGCTTGCTGCTTATGCTGTTTGGCACGCAAGTAGTCCTGTGTTGCAGCTTCACCAGGTTGACACCTTATTTTTAGGTATGCCTGGTGCTGCCCCTGGCATGCCTCCTGCACTCTTCATTGAACTAGGGTTGATCCCCGGGCTTGATGGTAATGGTAGAGTGGGGGATGTTCTGGGCTATGAGGTTACAGATTCTGTTCAGGTACAATTCTGCTGCTGCTTATGGCCCACAGTGCCTCATGGATGCCCAGTCCTGAGTTGCTAGATCTGTTTGAAATCTATCCCAATTAGCATGGTGGTAGTGCCACACAACATGATGGAGGGTATCTTCAATGTGAGGGTGGGACTTCATCTTCAATAGGAGTGTGCAGTGGTCATTCCTACCGAGACTGACATGAACAGATACACCTGCGGCAGGCAGGTTGATGAGGATGAGGTCAGGTATGTTTTTCCCTCTTGTTGGTTCCCTCACTGCAGACAGTCTAGCAGCTATGTTCTTTAGGACTCGACCAGCTCAGTCAGTAGTGGTGCTACTGAGCCAGTCTTGGTGATGGACAATGTGGTACATTCTTGTAGTTCAGAGTACATCTGTGCCCTTGCCACCCTCAGTGCTTCTTCCAAGTGGTGTTCAACATGGAGGAGCACTGATTCATCAGCTGAGGGGGGCTGGTTGTACATGGTAATCAGCAGGAGGTTTCCTCACCAATTTTTGACCTGATGCTATGAGACTTCATGGGGTTCGGAGTCAATGTTGAGGACTCCTAGGGAGACTCCCTCCCTACTGTGTTGCCATTTCTGCCAGTGGGACAGGGCATACCCAGGAATGGTGATGGTGGTGTCTGGGACATGATTTGTCAGGTATGATTCCGTATGACTGTCAGGCTGTTGCTTGACTAGCCTGTGAGACAGCTCTTCCAATTTTGACACAAGCCCCCAGACGTTAGTAAGGAGGACTTTGCAGGTCGATAGGGTTGAGTTTGCTGTTGTCGTTTCCGGTGCCTAGGTCCATGCCAGGTGCTCCATCAAGTTTTATTCCTTCCTGACTTTCTAGTGGACTGATACAACTGAGTGGCTTGCTATGCCATCTCAGAGAGCATTTAAGAGTCAACCACATTACTGTGGATCTGGAGTCATATGTTGGCCAAACCAGGTAAGGACAGCAGAATCAACAATGGTTTCATGGTCATCATTAGACTTTTAATTCCAGATTTTTATTGAATTCAAATTCCACCACCTGCCATGGTGGGATTAGCGCCTAGAGCATTAACTCGGGTCTCTTGATTACTAGTACAATGACAACCATTACCCCTCCGCCTCCCTACATGGCACAGACTGCTTCAGTATCTTAAATAGCTTGAAAACGTCAATCAAATCGTTCCTTCACCATCTAAATTCCAGGAGTACAACCCTTTGGAGTTTAAGTATCATTATGATAAATCTTTGCACTCCCTGAAAGGTCAATTTTTCCTTCCTAAGGTATGATTCTCAGAGCTGAACACAGTAGTCCAAGTATGGTCTAACTAGGATTTTGTATAGCTGTGGTATAACCTCTACCCCTTGTATCCTAGCCCTCTCGATGTAAAGTCCTGTACTTCATCTAACCCTATCAACATAAATCAAGCAGGGAATTCAGGAGAAACTTCTTGCCCAAAGTGTGGCGAGAATGTGGAACTCGCTACCACAGGAAGTAGCTCACTTGAATAGTACAGATACGTTTAAGGGGAAGTTAGGTAAACATATGAGAGAGAAGGGAATAGAAGGTTATACTGATAGGATGAGATGGGGAAGCATGGGCAGAGGCTCAAAAGAACGTAAATGCCAGAATGGACTGGTTAGGTCGAACATAGGTTTCGTACATTCAATACAATCCTACATAACGTTAGCTTCTGTTCCTTTCCCATGTACACATCTGTCTTTCGCTTAATTGTATCTATGCTATTCACCTCAGTCACCCCCCTGGGGTAGCGAGTTTGGTATTCTCACCAATCTCTGGGCAAAGAAATTACTCTTGAATTCTCTGGATTTATGTAGAGGGGGAATTAAAGGCACAATCCTTTATATGATTGCTCTGGGGCAACTCGGGCACACACGCACACAAATAAGCAAAATTGCAGTTCACACACTGACCAGTTACTATTCTATAGATCTTGCATGTGAAGGGTTTTTCTTATCCTCTATAAAAGAGCAGTTCTCCCTTGCAGGATGTAGTGAAGGGGAAATGGGAAAGAAAAGGCTTCTGTGAGTCATGGAGTAGTTTGTATTCTATTGGACTAGTAATCCAGAGACCCAGGCTAATGCTCTGGGGACCCAGGTTGAGCATTACCCACCATGGCAGATAGTGAAATTTGAATTCAGTAAAAACCTGGAATTAAAAATCTATGAAACCATTGTCGTAAAAACCCATCTGGTTCATTGATGTCCTTTAAGGGAGGAAATCTGCTGTTCTTACCTGACCTGGCCTACATGTGACTCCAGACACACCGCAGTATGGTTGACTCTGAAATTGCTGAGCAAGCCACTCAGTTGTATCAATCCGCTAAAAGCCTAAATGGAATCAAACCAGAAGGACCACCCGCCTAGGCACTGGAAATGACAACGGCTTGTTGACCCTGCAAAGTCCTCCTTTTGGCTTGTACCAAAGTCGAGAGAGCTGTCTCACAGACTCGTCAAGCAATATAGTCATACTGTACTGAAACACACCTTACAGACAATGTCCCAAACACCACCATCACCATCCCTAGCCCAACGGAGTGATAGACCAGCAGATGTGGCAGCGTTTTACAGTGTTTAACAGTCAGGAGGGAGTTGCCCTGCGAATCCTCAAAATCAACTTCAGACTCCATGATGTCTCATGGCATCAGGTCAAACATGGGCAAGAAAACCTCCTGCTGATTACCACGTAGCGTCCTCCCTCAGCTGATGAGTCAGTGCTCCTCCATGTTGAACACCACTTGGAATGAGCACTGAGGTGGCAAGGGCGCAGAATGTACTCTGGGTGAGGACTTCAATGTCCATCGCCAAGGATGGCTCGGTAGCACCACTATTGACTGAGCTGGCCAAGCCCTAAACTACATAGCTGCTAGACTGGGTCTGCGGCAAGTGGTTAGGGAACCAACAAGAGGGAAAAGCACACTTGACCTCATTCTCACCACCCTGCCTGCTGCAGATGCGTCTGTCCATGACAGTATCAGTAGGAATGACCACCGCACAGTTCTATTGGAGACAAAGTCCCATATTCACAATGAGGAGACCCTCTGTCATGTTGTGTGGCACTACCACTATGCTGAATGGGATAGATTTCAAACAGAACTAGCAACTCAAGACTGGGCAACCATGAGGCGCTGTGGGCCATCAGCAGCAGCAGAATTGTACTCGAACACAATCTGTAACCTCATGGCCCAGCACATTCCCCACTCTACCATTATCATCAAGGCCGGGAACCAACCCTGGTTCAATGAAGAGTGCAGGATGGCATGCCAGGAGCAGCACAGGCACACCTAAAATTGAGGTGTCAGTCTGATGAAGCTACAACACAGGCCTATTTGCATGCCAAACAGCATAAGCAGCAAGTGTTAGACAGAGCTAAACAATTCTATCACCAACAGATCAGATCTAAGATCTGCAGTCCTGGACACATCCAGTGTGAATGAATGGTGGTTGACACTTTGACAACTCACTGGAGGTCACAAATATCACCATCCTGAATGATGGGAGAGCCCAGCACAGCAGTGCAAAAGATAAGGCTGAATCATTTGCAACAATCGTCAGCCAGAAGTGCCGAGAGGATGATCCACTTTGGCCTCCTCCGGAGGTCCCCAGCAGCACAGATGCCAGTCCTCAGCCAATTCGCTTCACTCCACGTGATATCAAGAAACGACTGAAGGCACTGGATACTGCAAAGGCTATGGGCCCTGGCAACATTACAGCAACAGGAGTGAACTAAAAAAATTGAGACAGTATCAAACTTAAAGAAAAAGCATCTAATTATGCAAAGACGGGCAGCAGATCAGAAGACTGGAAAGACTAAAGAACAGAAAAAAATCATAAAAGGATTAATAAGGAGGGAAAAGTTAAGACTATGAGAGAAAGCTAGCTAGTAAAGACGGATAGTAAGAGTTTCTGTAAGTATTTAAATAAGAAAAGTTAAAGTGAGTGTTGGTCCTATAGAGAGTGCATTTGGGGAATTGATAATGGAAAGTAGGGAGATGGCGGACGAATTAAACAGGTATTTTGCTTCAGTCTTCACTATAGAGGACACAAGTAACATCCCGAAATAGCTATAAATCAGGAAATGGAAGGGAGAGAGCAACTCAGGAAATTTACAATCACCTGGGAAGTGGTATTGAGCAAATTGTTGGGGCTGCGGGCTGACAAATCTCCAGGTCCGGATGGACTTCACCCTAAGGTCTTGAAAGAAGCGGCTAGTGAGATAATTGATGCACTGGTTCTAAATTTCCAAAATTCCCTAGATTCGGGGAAGGTTCCATTAGGCTGGAAATAAGGGAAGGAGACAGAAAGCAGGAAATTATAGGCAGTTAGCCTCGCATCTATTCTCGGAAAAAGGTTAGAAGCTATATTAAAGATGTTATAACAGGGCAGTTAGAAAAATTCAAGGCAATCAGGCAGAGTCAACATGGTTTTGTAAAAGGGAAATCAAGTTTAACCAATTTATTGGAGTTCTTTGAAGGGGTCACATGTGCTGTGGATAAAGGGGAACCGGTGGATATACTGTACTCAGATTCCCAGAAGGCATTTGATAAAATGCCACATCAAAGGTTATTGCAGAAATAAAAGCTCATGGTGTAGGGGGTAACACATTGTCATTACTAGAAGATTGGTTAGCTAAAAGGAAGCAGAGAGTAGGCATAAATGGGCCATTTTCTAGTTAGCAGGATGTGATGAGTGGTGTGCCACAGGGATCAGTACTGGGCCCTCAACTTTTTACAATTTATCAAAATGACTTGGATGAAGGACCGAAGGAATGGTTGCTAAATTTGCTGACGACACAAAGATAGGCAGGAAAGTAAATGGTGAAGAGGACAAAAGGAGGCCACAAAGTGACATAGGTTAAGTGAGTGGACAAAGATCTGGAAAATGGATTATAATGTGGGCAAATGTGAAATCATTCATTTTGGCAGGAAAAATAAAAAAGAAGCTTATTACCTAAATGGTGAGAGATGGCAGATCTCTGAGATTCAGAGGGATCTGGGTATCCTAGTGCATGAATCACAAAAGGTTAGTATGCAGGTACAGCAGGTAATTAGGAAAGCTAATAGAATGTTATCATTTATTGTGAGGGGAATTGATTACAAAAGTAGGGAGGTTATGCTTTAGTTGTAGAGAGCATTGGTGAGACTACACCTGGAGTATTGTTTACAGTACTGGTCGTCTTATTTAAAGAAGGATGTAAATGCGTTAGATGCAGTTCAGAGAAGGATTATTAGAATAATACCAGGAATAGGCGGGTTGTCTTATGAGGATAGGCTGGACAGGTTAGGCTTGTATCCACTGGAGTTTAGGAGAGTAAGAGGCGACTTGATTGAAACCTTTAAAATCCTGAGGGGTCTTGACAGGGTGGATGTGGAGAGGATGTTTCCTCTTGTGAGAGAACCTAGAACTAGGGGGGGTCATTGTTTAAAAATAAGGGGTCGCTCATTTAAGACAGATGAGAAGTTTTTTCTCTGAGGGTTGTGAGTCTTTGGAACTCTCATCCTCAAAAGGCAGTGAAAGCAGATTCTTTTAGTATTTTTAAGGCAGAGCTAGATAGATTCTTGATTAACAAGAGGCTGAAAGGCTATCGGGTATAGGCAGGAATGTGGGGTTGACGTTACATTCAGATCAGTCATGATCTTATTGAATGGTGGAGCAGGCTCGAGGGGCCAAGTGGCCTACTCCTGCTCCTAATTCGCATGTTTGTATGTCCACCATCTACAAGGCACAAGTCAGGAGTGTGATGGAATACTCCCCACTTGCCTGGATGAGTGCAGCTCCAATAACACTGAAGAAACTTGACACCACCCAAGACAAAGCAGCCTGCTTGATTGGCACCCCCTCCACAAACATTCACTCCCTCCACCACTGATGCACAGTGATAGCAGTGTGTACCATCTACAAGATACACTGCAGGAACTCACCAAGGCTCTCTGGACAGCACCTCCCAAACCCACAAACACCAACAGCTAGAAGGACAAGGGCAGCAGACACATGGGAACATCACCACCTGCAAGTTCCCTTCCAAGCCACTCACCATCCTGACTTGGAAATGTATCGCTGATCCTTCACTTCGCTGGGTCAAAATCCTGGAACTTCCTCCCTAACAGCACTGTGGGTGCACCTACACCATATGGACTGTAGCGGTTCAAGAAGGCAGCTCACCAACACCTTCTCAAGGGCAGCTAGGGATGTGCAACAAACGTCCTAGCCAGCGACACCCATATCCCATGAATAAAGGAATAAAAAAACACACAACATGGGCAGATTGTATTTGGTCTGCCATATCCAGTGAGCCTGAGAATCTGTGTATTGCAGCATTTAGTTTTCACAGGGTGAAAATTCTTTACTCCTTACATCAGGCAGAGATTAAAAAACCAAATATGCAGCCAAACCATCTGGAATTGCCTGCTTTCCCTGGACCTTCATAGGCTACAGTATCTGAACAGGGCTGCAAGCATTTATCACACTCAGCTGTTCTTAATGCTCAGTGTATATATAAAGCAGACAAATTCAAGCTCACTAATGACATGTAAGGGACTGAGGTACCAATGGCTTGAGGTTGTATGATGCATCATTTGGCACTGACCACTGCAAAATATCATCAGCATCAGAACAAACTGAGTTGGGCTTAGGATGTCTGGAGGAAAGACTTTAAACACTTTGCAAAACATAACAGCCCGTTCAGGATCGCTGGCCTTCACAATTGTTGTATTATTACCTAAATGTGACACATTTATCTTGGGGCAAATAATGATGACACTGTTTACAACAAGTTTTATATAAATCAGAACTTGCAGCATTACAGTGCTCCCCTCAAGGAACTCCTATGGTCTACTTGTTTATTTTAACTATAAGTCACTTGCCTCATTTGATCTCTCTCTGTAAGGTTGAAGAACGCTCCAAAATGAACAGGCAGAACTCTCCTGGTGCGAAGCCAAAGATGGGGACCACAATATCGGATCCGTCGCTGCAGTCGCTCACTGAATCGGTGCCCAGCAGCGCTGCCCAGGCCTCACAGACACCGCCCATGCACCGACCCGTGGAGCCACAGGGAGCCCAGTCAAAGGTGCTTCTCCATCACATTTCTATATTTCTTTTCGTGGGTGGTAGTGTTCCCTCTCCTGAGCAGCAGCACAACAGTCCAACTGCTGCGCACATTCTGTTATTTAAATGAGGTTTACTGCCACTCTAGCCCACGAGCATAGGACTGGTAGACATTCTCATTATAGGAAGGTGAGAGTCAAGCCTGACATGATTCATTAAGTGGAATTAGCAGTGGAAATTCACTCGTGTCAGTTCCTGGAGCCTGAAGTTTTGTCAGCACTTGACTTCCCTGCTCGCCACATCACTCCCCCTCATCACTTGTCCCCCGGGCCCTCCCGTTCGTTGACTCCCTCCCTCCCCAACCCTGTTATTTGCCGTTACCCTCAAGAGCCATTTAAATCATAGTACAAAAGTTAACAGCACAGGTTGCCAGGGCATTTTCTAACATCTTTCACTGCATTATGGTACTTTCTCCATTGGAAAAGTACTATAATATGTGTAACCAAACAATAAAACGCTGGTCAATGTAAGGGCCAACTTACTTTTAAACGTGAGGCCTCTATAATGAAACACTGCATTAAAAACACGTCTACGTCACAATACAGCACCTAATAGTGATATTTGAAGGTGTGAAAACACTTACATTTACCTTTGTGAATGATTCAGACTCCAGCAGGGTTTTTGTTTTCTTCACAAACCTGGCATGCTTTTAATGGGCTTCCAGAACCCCACACTACGAGACGAAAATAGTTTGCGGGGGAAATCCGATTTTAATCCCCCATTTAAAATGGGGAACCCAATCTCGTCAGGGGCAGGTGTACGCTTTGCACACTCGGCATTCCCAGCCCGCAAGAGGAAACGCCACGAGGTCAGGAACATGGAGCAAAATCGAATTTCCTCCAAAAAAAAAATCAATGCGTGCCATTCACCAACCGAAATGTGCTTCCTCGCCTGGACGAACATTCGGCTCTGTGTCTCTCTGACCATCACCCTCCAGTTCACAAGAACCAACTTCTCTCCAGATTCACAAAGACACGTTACATCTGCCTGATTATGTTTGTTGCTGTGAAGCAATTACTGAGCTACCTTCTATTCATTGCAGTATTGAGTGAAGAAGGCACTCAATAAGCTGAAAAAGTAAAGGTTGCCTTTTCCATATTTCCTATCAATTCAAAAAGCAAGTCTCCTTAGCTCTTTCAATCTTGAGCTTGTCAAAGTGAAACAGAAAATCCTTGTCTTGAGCCATCACTGCCATTTCAACTTTTCTTCTGTCAAATAACTACAGGCTACAATATAAAAACTAACAAATGCCTCACTCATGTATGGCAGTGTAGTGGTTATGGTACTGAACTCAAAAGCTAGAGGTCGTGAGTTCAAATGCCACCATGGTCAATTTAAAATTGAATTTAGGAAATCTAATTTGTGGGTTAGCATGTCACCGTATCAATGGCTGGGGGTGGTATTCTTTCTTCTTCTTCCATTATATATATATATATATACATTTATATATAGCTTTTTTTTGTTTCTACTGGTGGTGCACATCCGCACATTAACGTAGCTTTTTTTCCCAGCATGTTTAATTTTCTTCAATATATGTTGGCTGCATAATTGTTCAGTTCGACCAGTCATAAATCAGCAGTACACAAACTGTATAAACTAAGTGTTTCAGTTTACGGAAGCCTTGGAATCACTTATTGTTCGAACACCTTTTGTTTCTTCTTCCAAATCATCCAAAAAATGTCCCTGTGACACTGAATAAAATGTGTATCCATAGATGCCCAAGACGATTGTCCCGATAGCTAAGCCTGTTATCCCATTCCTCCCGTGCCATTTCTGTAGCTTTTTATGCCACTGAGCTAGCTCCACTTGTCGGCTTGAGCTCAATCTGTTCTTTGCTCAGATTGTCCTGCTTTGGGCCTACATGTTTAGCAAACTCTGAACCTGCTTGAGAATTCATTTCTGCCATTTTTCCAAATCTACATAATAAAATTCATTCCTCACATGGATGAGAAAAATTCGAGGGAACATTGATGGGTGGAGAGTGATGACTGGTATAGGCCCAAGGTCATCATGGCAACAAATGGGTTGAGGTGCTGAGGTAAACTGCAGCCCCACCAAGCTGCTGCCACTCGCCACCCTCCCATAAGTTAGACAATTGTTCCCTCCCCTATTGAAAAGAAATTGAGCTAATTTGGATATTTCCTGATGTTTCTTTTACATGTATTCATGTGAAGCTTGGGATAGTGGCTCGGCTGACTTAATGAAATGCGGATGTGTAGGAAATTAACTAATGTCAGCATCTTAAACCATGAAGCGCCCAACTGAGTAACTTCTGGCCAGCTCCCAATATTTCAAAATTCTTCTAATATTGTCTGCAGGCAATAATTGTTTGCATTTCATCAGCGAGAGCTGTATTTTGCATTGAATTTGCAGCACAGGAACAGGCTTTTTAGTTTAACTAATGTTCTTATGCTCCACACAAGCTCCACCCATTTTACTTAATCTCAGCCTATCATCATTTCCTTCTACTCCTTTGTCCTCCTTGAGTTTATCCAGCTTCCCCTTAAATGCATCAATGCTATTTACCTCAATTATACCATGTGGCATTTTTTACATTAGAAACCTGCCTTGAATTAGCCCAAAAACCTCCTCACAAACCCTTAATAACTTAGCTCCTGTTTGCAGCTTCCTGCCTCCAACGTACCAACTCCCCTGACCCTCCTGCTCACCCATCGCTGTCACTGAGCGGAGGTTCAGGCGAGGGGCAGCAAGAGGAAGAGGGTGAGAGCAGATGTGAATGTGAAGGAGGGGTCAGGTGTGTCAGCGAGTGGGAGGGTTGGGAAGGGGAGCGATAAGTCGGGAGGATCAGGAAGTCACGAAAGTCAGGGAGCAAGGCGGCGAGGGAGGTGACGAGCAGGAGGGTCGGCGAGGGAGGCGGTGAGTCGGGAGGGTTGGCGAGGGAGACGGCGAGTCGGGAGGGCCGGCGAAGGAGATGGTGAGTTGGGAGGGTTGGCGAGGGAGATGGCGAGACGGGAGGGCCGGTGAAGGAGATGGCGAGTCGGGAGGGTCGGCGAGTAGGGAGGGTCGGCGAGGGAGGCGGTGAGTCGGGAGGGTTGGCGAGGGAGATGGCGAGACGGGAGGGCCGGTGAGGGAGATGGTGAGTCGGGAGGGTTGGCGAGGGAGATGGCGAGACGGGAGGGCCGGTGAGGGAGATGGCGAGTCGGGAGGGTCGGTGAGTCGGGAGGGTCGGCGAGGGAGAAGGCGAGTCGGGAGGGCCGGCGAAGGAGATGGTGAGTTGGGAGGGTTGGTGAGACGGGAGGGCCGGCGAAGGAGATGGTGAGTTGGGAGGGTTGGCGAGACGGGAGGGCCGGTGAGGGAGACGGCTAATTGGGAAGGTCGGAGAGGGAGATGGCGAGTCAGGAGGTTCGGCGAGGGAGACGGCAGGTCGGCAAGGGAGACGGCGAGTCGGGAGGGTCGGCGAGGGAGAAGGCGGGTCGGTGAGGGAGAAGGGGAGTTGGGAGGGTTGGTGAGGGAGGCGGCGGGTCACCAAGGGAGACGGCGAGTCAGGAGGGTCGGCGAGGGAGAAGGGGAGTTGGGAGGGTCGGCGAGGGAGGCGGCGGGTCACCAAGGGAGACGGTGGGTCGGGAGGGTCGGCGAGGGAGAAGGCGGGTCAGTGAGGGAGAAGGGGAGTTGGGAGGGTCGGCGAGGGATGCGGCGGGTCACCAAGGGAGACGGTGGGTCGGGAGGGTCGGTGAGGGAGAAGGCAAGTCGGGAGGGTCGGCGAGGGAGTTGGCGGGTCGGGAGGGTCGGTGAGGGAGACGGCGTGTCGGTGAGGGAGAACGGGAGTCGGGAGGGTCGGTGAGGGAGAAGGGGAGTCGGGAGGGTCGGTGAGGGAGAAGGGGAGTCGGGAGGGTCGGTGAGGGAGAAGGGGAGTCGGGAGGGTCGGTGAGGGAGTAGGGGAGTCGGGAGGGTCGGTGAGGGAGAAGGGGAGTCGGGAGGGTCGGTGAGGGAGAAGGGGAGTCGGGAGTGTCGGTGAGGGAGAAGGCGAGTCGGGAGGGTCGGTGAGGGAGAAGGGGAGTCGGGAGGGTCGGTGAGGGAGAAGGGGAGTCGGGAGGGTCGGTGAGGGAGAAGGGGAGTCGGGAGGGTCGGTGAGGGAGAAGGGGAGTCGGGAGGGTCGGTGAGGGAGAAGGGGAGTCGGGAGGGTCGGTGAGGGAGGCGGCGAGTCGGTGAGGGAGACGGCGAGTCGGGAGGGTCGGTGAGGGAGAAGGCGAGTCGGGAGGGTCGGCGAGTTTGAGAGGGAGGCGGCGACTTGCGGGGGATCCGCAAGGGAGGCAGTGAGTCGGTGGGGTATGTGGTGAAGCCACGGTTTATCACCTAAGAAAACTGAGTATGCTCAGTAACTGCACTAAAATGAAAATACAGCAGTGTTTTTTGAGAATGCCACTAATTTACCAGCCCTGCTAAAATGAAAATGATCTATTAGAACCTGCTGTAAAAGGGGGACACCTGTATCGTGCAACAGAAAATTCATACTTGTCATTAATCACCATGAATCTCTGATACGTAAATATCTTAAGTTTCAGAGGAAGGAGAGGAATTACCTTAATAAAGACAGAAAATGTTGGAAACACCCAACAGTTCAGGCAGCATCAGTATCGCGAGAAACAGTCAATGTTTCAGGTTGAGCTTTCAGCCACTGTCTGACTTGCTGAGTCTTTCCATCATCTTCTGCATTTATTTCAGATTTCCAGCATCGGCTGAAGTTTGTTTTTATTTGAGCAGTGACACAGATGGTTCACTGATGATTGTGTATCAGTTGGCCTTTAGTCTTTCAGCTTCATTTGAGTTCGCACTTAAACCTTGTTGAAAACTTTTCTCTCAGTTTCAAGTGGCACACCTGGTTGCGCTGAAGCCATCATCAGCACCGGTGCCAAGGTCTCAGTCACTCCAAGACCAACCGACCAAGAATGTCGCTGCCTTCCCAACCCAGGAGCCTGTGCCAGTGAAGCGTGGTGAGATGCTGCGGCAGAACTCAGACCCCACCTCTGAGACCCCTGTACTACCTCCCCGTGCTGGGAACAGAGATGACTCTGGACCATGGGTGAAGATGGAAGATGAAGCACCTCCAAAGGTAACCAGGCCAAGTCCAAAACGTGTAGTGCAAGAGAAGAGAAAAGGTTATTAAGGCACCCTCAACCAAATGGATTATGCCTTCTGCTATCATATTGATTACAATAGCTGCCTGAATTGACCTGCTTTCTCGTTAGAGGATTGTGCCATGTGGTTTTAGGTTGGCCTTCTGGTTATTATGTTCTTTACTGGAGCTCTTTATCTTGTTTTTTTTGGAAAGATAGAGTACGAGATTTAGAACTGCAATGCCTGAATAATGCTGATGCGATAAATCGGACTGCACCATGGGTTCCACATTTATCCACATTTTACATTTGCAAACACTTCCTGTAAGCCTTTCCCTTGTAACTTCCTGAGTCCACATTTAGAATGGAGATTGCCTATGTAAACATGTCACATGGTAGTTTCACTCTCTCCTGGTGGAGGTACTGCAGTACCACCACTGGCATGAGTGTGCAATTACAGTGTGACAAATTACCATAAATTTTCCGTAAATAATGTGTACTTGGGAATTTGTCATGGTGTTATTAAAGGTAGGACAGAATATATGATTTTAAAATGACACTGTAATTAGATATGAGTGCCCTAGTTCACTTATCACTTGCCCTCTAACTCTACAAACCCAACTCCCTTCATCAGAAAGTCACGTTTAGTCTTGACTTCCCTGTATGCAACATTGGGGATGAGCGCTTCAATGAAAATTATGGGCTAGGCAGACGTTCTCTTGATACCATTCGGGGAAAGAACAAATAGTGAACTTGAGGCTGGAGAGATCAGTAATGTGCAGGGGTGCTTACTTTAATAAAACACTTCAAAACACGACAGCTTGGTTCTGTTTTTGAAGACATTTCCTTGTGATAAGTTACTAGATAAATAAAATTGTTCCCTGTGAAAGTTTTCAGCTTATGAGGTTGAAGGCTTGACATTTTTTCTGTCTTCTCGCACCCGGTGCCAGCAACAAGACACATCCAGAACAGATACGGCAAAGGTCAGATGTGAAGCTTCATCTGCCTTGTCTCATCCAACACTCCAACAATCACATACAGCATTGGTTAGATGCAGATATGTCTCAACACAATCCCAATATACATCAATCCCCAATTTCAAATGGGCATCTTTTGTGGCATCACTGAAATCTCTATTATCCACATGGGCAACCCTTCTGCTCTTCAAGATTGCCAATCCAAGCCAAATAATGATAGATTGTTGTTAGGTGTGGGAGTTGAGGATAACTGAACCAAAACAGGTGAATGGAGTCAAGGTACAGGTCGGCCTTGGTGTAATTATTAGTGGGTGGGGTGAATGGCCTTCTCCTGTTCCTTGAACTTTCTTGTTGTGGATTTGCACCTATTTACTTTCCCAGTAGTCTTGGCTGGATTGAAACTCAAGTCCCAGAGGTGCCAGCCAGTGTTGTACTCAAGTTGCATTGCCTGAACCTCACTAGTGACTGATCCATGTTTGAAGGATGTCATTAAGAGGTATTTTTGCCTCAATGATGAAACATTAGTGTGGCTTAATTGTTAGCGCATTCTCCTCTGAGTCAGAAGATTGGGGATTGAAGTATTACTCCAGGACTTGAATTAAAAACATAGATTGGCACTTCAGTGCAGTACTGTAGGAGTGTTGCAGTGTCAGAGGGGCCACGTTTCTGATGAGATATTAAAAAAAGACCCCAATTGCCTGTTGCAGCACTTTGTTAAAACCCCCCTTTACAAGAAGAACTTGGATTCCAATCACAACAGAGTGTACCTGAACCATAGGAAAACTTCTTAGTGCTTCTTGGCAGCATTATTAGACAAAATCTAACATTCAGCCACGACATACGAATGTAGATTTTTGTTAGGCCAGTGACAAGTAACGAAAAGCTTGGTCAAACAAGTAAATTTTGAGAATCTTAAAGGAGGAGAGGGAGAGGTTTAGGCAGGGAATTCCAGAGCTTAGACCCTCAATGACTGAAGGTAGGGCTGCCAGTTTTGAAGTAAAGGAAATTGGGGTGCAGAAGAAGCCAGAATTGGAGGAACACAGATTTCAGAGGGTTGTAGTACTGGAGGAGGCTACAAGGGTGGGGAAATTCTTTCAGTGTCCAGGGCCAACATTCTGACCTCGTACAATACCACCAAAAAGAAAATGATTAACTGATTATCTCATTGCCTTTGCACCACTTGCTGCATCAAAATAGCTGCCAATTTTGCCTACATAAGTAACTGCATTTCGGAGTCATTCATTGTACATACACTACTTTGAGTTCTTGCGAGATGCAAGTTGCTGTATAAATGAAACTTTTTAACACTGTCCGCCATGGTTTTAATTGCAACTACTATGAGCAGTAACAGTAAGCAATTGGAATCATTTTACAAATCAGCTGTGGAACATTTCAGTAACAGATGGAGTGTTACACAGGTTACCACACAATCCGTTTTGCCTGGTGCTTGTAATTAATTGGCTGCTGTTCACAAAGCTGAAATAATTCACAGCCGTGCCATTTGACCTTTAAATGAGTAAATGGCTGACAGACTATATCAGAAGTTCAAGCCCAGTATTTATTTTTTTTAATACAGCAGTGCTGTTAAAAGCTCTATGCAACTGCCAGGTCACAGTGGTCTTCCTAAAGGGGAATAGATGCATCTAAGCATATAAAGAAGTCATGCAGCCTAAATCCATGTTTAATTCAGAGTGGATTTGTTGTTGGAATTGTGCATGAACAGATTGTGTTTCTTTTTTGGCTGAAGGTTCCTCAGAGAACGACCTCCATAGCTACAGCACTGAACAGCAGTAGTGCTCTGATAAATCGAGCAGGGCAGGCACCACGTGCGAGGTAATATAAACCATTCAACACTCTTGTACCCTTGTTCTCTCCCGTTCTATCCCTCCAGATTTTGCAGGCAGCCAACACAGTGATAAATCAAACTGCAAGCGAACCAAAACAGAAGATGCTGGAAAAATACACAGCAAGCTCATTAGACTAATTTGTGTGCTCAAATTCACTGATTTATGGCTTTACTGGGAAAGTGAATGGATTATAAAATTCCATACTTAAAATGAGGGTTAAAAATCCAAGAGTTTCATTCGATAAAATCCGAATTGCACTTAGCCATTGGCTTACAGAGACTGGATATCATTGTAAATGGCCAGGGCTCCTTAATGTGATTCCCAAATCACTATAAGTGCCATATCATTGAATTTGCCTCAGTCACACTAAATCCATCCCCTGAGAATATTTCTCTTGTCTTGACCATTGCTGCCTCTACTTTTGCAGTTTTCTCTTTAAGAATTGTGCCTATGTCCTATGATTTGAGTTTATCCTATTGCTGTTAGAAAAAGATAGCCCCTCCTCCCACAGATGTTAAGACCCCAGTAGCAGACGCGATCTGTTTGCCAAAGAGCAGTTGTAGTGAATCTGTCAACACTTCAGTTTGGCTATTTATTTCTCATACCAGCATCTTTGCTTACTGGGTACGTCCCATAGATATGGAAGCAACTTCCCTCTCTGCTCCATAGTTTCCTCAACAGGAAGTGAAGCAGGTTCCAGAGTGGCAACTAGTTGAGGGTGCTGTCGTCTAGCAGCCAGCTGCCCTGTGCCCTGTGTCATCCCCCTCATCTCGGGTTCTTCCCTGATTTTCACTACATGTGTGAGTTGACCAGCTGGCTGTTGTGCTGCGATTGAATGGCCAGAGACATGAAGGTTGAGGTAGCAGATTGTTAAGCCTTTCTTTTGCTCGTACAAGATGGTGATGTGACCCATGTTGTTTAGGCCACGAGACCTTGCCACAGACCCATTCAGTGGTCCATGAGGGGGAGAGGGGGGAGTTTTCCAGTGCATTTATTGACCTTACTGATCCTGAGATTTTTGCCCCTTCCGTGAGCTTCACATGGCTTTGTGGGTGGGAGGTGCGTGATGAGGGAAGACGAGAGGGAGGTAAGGAGTGGGGGGGAAGGTGTCATAGTGGTAATGTCGCTGGACCAATAATTCAGAGGCCCAGGTTAATGCTGTGAGGACATAGGTTCAAATCCCAACGTAGCAGCTGGTGGAATTTAAATTTGGTTAATTAATAATTCTGAAATTGAAAGCTAGCCTCAGTAATGGTTACCAAAAACTACCATTGATTGTTGTAAAAACACATCTGGTTCACGAATGTCCTTTAGGGAAGGAAACCTGTGACTCCAAACCCACTGCAATGTGGTTGACTCTTCATGCCCTCTAACATGGTCTAGCCACTCCGTTCAAGGATGGAAATCAAATGCTGGCCTTGCCAGTGAGACCCACACCCCATGAAGGAATAAATTTTAAAAAATGCTTAGTCATGATTCATCTGTCTACCTGGGGCAGGTCTCTACCTAGACCAGCTGGTATTTCCTGACACATGTTCATATACAATCAGGTATATCAGCAATAAAGCAGAGGTGCAGATATCTCAAAGAAGTTTCTCCATTCAGCTATGTTCTGGTGGTGGTGAGATGGGAGCACTTGTTTGTCTGTGAAATGCCCAGCAAATGTTTCTAGTATGAGGTCTGCAGCACCCCCACTCCTGCCATTCAGGGCGGTCCACATAGCTACAGAAAAAAATCCCAAAAATGCTGGAAATACTCAGCAGGCCAGGCAGCATCTGTGGAGAGGGAAACACAGTTAACATTTCATGTCGATCATCTTCTGTAAGAATTGGAAAAAGTTAGAGATGCAACAAGTTTTAAGCAAGTACAGAGGCGTGGAAGAGAGAGGGGAGGGAAGATCAAAATGGGCCTATGATGGATGATGGAAGGAGGGCAGGAGTGAGTAAATGACAAAAGGAATGACGAGGCAAGGCAAAAAGGGGTGGTAATGGGCCAAAAATAAAAAAACAACAAAAGACAGGAATAACTGCTGTTAACTTATTAGAATGCCAAAATGCCTACTGATCTCGAAGATGTTGATCACTCCAAAGATCAGTAATAAGGCTTACATGGGAAAATGAGAGTATTCTGCCATATACTTATTCACTGTAGCCAGGGGTTTTCCGGCTTGCTGAAGTAGCAACTGCAGTTTGAGAAGGGAAAGCATCCTATTTAAATAGCTGCAATTATCTTGACTTAATCTATGTATGCCCCTTGACTGTTCTGAATGAATCCAGTGAAAAGCTTCTAGGACTGGGGAAATAAGCAGCTTGCCAGAGGCAGAATGTTCTTCAAACAATATTGGTGTTCTTGTAGCATCCCAGCTCCTGAGTAAGGTAACTGAGCATAGTCCATCTCTTCAGAACCCTCAGTACCTCTCAATCATTCACCTCGAGTAGGTCTGCAAGAGACTGAACTAATGGAATAGCCTCTTGAATGGGAAGGTGTTGCTAGCTGCAGTTGCCCCCATCACCCGACTGCTGTCTACACATTGGCATTGAAGCAGGTTGTGGGTAGATTAGGTTTGTGGTACTGGGAGATAAATGAAAGGGGAAAGCATGAAATACCGGGATGAATATTTGCAAATATCGTTTAATTGGTACGTCTGCTTTCTAATACTGTCATGTGTTTAACCTACTTAGCCAAGTCCTAATCCAGAGACTGGAACACAGCCGAGGCTTACACACTTCCAGTGAAGTGCTGTCAGAGATGCTATCTTTGAGTGAAACATTAAACTTCTTGAGGTGGATGTAGCAAGGTTCTCTGGCCACTGCTTCAAAGAAGAGCAGTGTCCTGATCAATATTAATACCACAACTAACCTCACCTTCTTTAAGATAACCTGGTCATTTATCTTATTGCTGTTTGTGGGGCCTTGCTGTGGGTAAATTATTGCTGCGCTTCCCTGCATCACTGCACCTCAAAAGTACTTGATTAACTGTAAAGCGTATTGAGATCCCCTGAGGTTGTGAAAGGCGCTATGTAAATGCATGGCTGCCTGTCTGTCTGTCTTTCATATTTGCTGGCTGATGAATTGAACTACCTGCCAGGAAGATGCCCGTAAAATTGGATGTAATGACATGGTTACAAACAGCCACTCCTCTATTCTTTAGTGTGCATTTTCCTGCTGGATGGCTGGTGCCACATTTAACCTTTCACTAAAAGTGGAACCTTGATTCAATTATGCTGTCTGTTCGATGTCATGTGTCAAAATGGCCTCTTGACTTGGGTGACTTGACTTGGTTACAGCAATCCAGACCTGCGTAGGATTGATCCAGGATGGGAAAGAGCAGAGAGTCTCCCACTGATTGGCCCCCATCGAGTCCTTGGGACTGGTTCTATGGAGCGGAACAGAATTACAAGTAAGTAGGCTGATTTGAAGTGCTGCTTAAGACCCTTAATATATTTAGGAACAAACTTTTAAACTGATTAGCGTATAGCTTATCTCATCACAAACACATTTGCAAAGCTGCGTATTCATTATATTACATTTGTGCAGTTAAGTACTTGAACTGAGTGCATCTATATTGGAGATTGTTAATGGCTCACATCAGGCTCAGCTCTGTTTTTGAGGCCTCTATCGGGTGATCTTAAAGTCTTCTCATGGAAGAAGAAAAAAGCCCCAAATTATTCAGTCTTTCCCAATATCTATGATCATGACATAACATTTTGAAACTGATGAGAGACTGGCAGAGTCTGTCAGTAACCAGACCATCTTGTAATGTTGCTCTTAATCCTTTGCAGCCTGGTTGTCCTTTTGCCCACTGTTTCTTTACCCTCCATGCACCAAAATGAATACATTTCTGTAAATTCTGTATGCGCGGCATTCCTGGCTAATGTATCACCAATTGTGTTGCAATGGCTCAGTGGGTAGCACATTTGCCACCTCTGGTCAGAAAGTTGTCAGTTCAAGCACCACTCCAGGACTCAAGCCCATAATCCAAACTACAGTCCAGTGCAGTAATGAAGGAGTACTGCATTGTCAAACAGTGCTGTCTTTTGGATGAGACTTTGATGGGATTCTGAAACAAAAACAAAAATTGCTGGAAAAACTCAGCAGGTCTGACAGCATCTGTGGAGAGAAACAGAGTTAACGTTTCGAGTCCATATGACTCTTCTTCAGAACTAAAGAGAAGTAAAAATATGGTGAAATATATACTGTTTAATGGGGAGTGGGACAGGTGAAGCTAGGTAGAAGGCCAGCGATAGGTGGAGGCAAAGGTGAGATTGCAAAAGATGTCATAAACAAAAGGGCAAAGGGTGTTGATGGTGGTGATACTGGTTAAAGGAGGTGCTAAATGGTGACATTAAGAGTAGAAAGCAGAATGAGCAAGTGACAGATGGCCCTAGTGGGGGTGGGGGGAGGGGACAGTGTGGGGGGAAAAAGAGATTGAAATAGGCTAAAAGGTGGGGATAAAACAATGAATGGAAATAAATTTTACAAAAATAATAATAATAGAAATAGTTGGGAAAAATGTATATAAAAAAAAATTAAAAAGTAAATATTTGAAAAAAGATGATCAAAAAGGGGTGAGGATGGAGGAGACAGTTCATGATCTGAAGTTGTTGAACTCAAGTCCGGAAAGATGTAAAGTACCTAATCGGAAGATTAGGTGCTGTTCCTCCAGTTTGTGTTGAGCTTTACTGGAACATTGCAGCAGGCCAAAGACAGACATGTGGGTATGAGAGCAGGGTGGTGTGTTGAAATGGCAAGTGACAGGAAGGTCTGGGTCATGCTTGCGGACGGACCAAAGGTGTTCCGCAAAGCAGTCACCCAGTCTGCGTTTGGTCTCCCCAATGTAGAGGAGACCGCATTGGGAGCAGCGAATACAGTAGACCTAATTGAGTGAAGTGCAAGTGAAGCACTGCTTCACTTGAAAGGCGTGTTTGGGCCCTTGGACAGTGAGGAGGGGGGAAGTAAAGGGGCAGGTGTTGCACCTTCTGCGGTTGCACTGTGGGTGGGAAACCTCGGTTAAGGAAGAAGGAAGACATGTCAGAAGCACTGTTTTGGAAAGTGGCATCATCGGAACAGATGCGCTGGAGGTGAAGGAACTGAGAGAATGGGATGGAACCCTTACAGGAAGCAGGGTATGAGAAGTTGTAGTCGAGGTAGCTGTGGGAGTAAGTGGGCTTGTAATGAATATTGGTGCACAAATTATCACCAGAAATTGAGACAGAGAGGTTAAGGAAGGGAAGGGAAGTGTCAGTGATGTGAAAGTGATGGAGGGGTGGAAATTGGAAGCAAAATTAATAAATTTTTCCAGGTCCAGGCGAGAGCATGAAGCGGCACCAAAACAGTCACCGATGTACCGGAGAAAGAGTTGTGGGAGGGGACCTGAGGAGGACAAGAACAAGGAATGTTCCACATACCTCATAAAGAGGCAGGCATAACTGGGGCCCCGTGCGGGTACCTATAGCTACACCTTTTATTTGGAGGAAGTGAGATGAGTTTAAGGAGAAATTGTTCAGTGAGAAGACAAGTTCAGCCAGACAGAGGAGAGTGGTGGTGGATGGGGATTGTTTCCCACCCGCAGTGGTTGACAGGGTCCTCAACCGTGTCCGACTCATCTCCTGTGCCTCTGCGCTCACACCTTCCTCTCCCTCCCAGAACCATGATAGGGATCCCCTTGTCCTCACTTTTCACCCCACCAGCCTCCGCATTCAAAGGATCATCCTCCGCCATTTCCGTCAACTCCAGCATGATGCCACCATCAAACACATCCTCCCTTAACTCCCCCCCCCCCCCCCCCCCCCGTCGGAATTCCATAGAGACCGTTCACTCCGTGACACCCTGGCCCCACTCCTCCATCACCCCCAACACCTCAACCCCCTCCCACGGCACCTTCCCATGCAATCGCAAAAGGTGCAACACCCCTGCCTCTTTACTACCCCCTCCTCACCGTCCAAGGGCCCAAACACTCCTTTCAAGCAAAGCAGCGCTTCACTTGCACTTCACTCAATTTGGTATACTGTATTCGCTGCTCCCAATGCGGTCTCCTCTACATTGGAGAGACTAAACGCAGACTGGGTGACCGCTTTGCGGAACACCTTCGGTCTGTCCGCAAGCATGACCCAGACCTTCCTGTCGCTTGCCTTTTCAACACAGCACCCTGCTCTCTTGCCCACATGTCCGTCTTTGGCCTGCTGCAATGTTCCAGTGAAGCTCAATGCAAACTGGAGGAATAGCACCTGATCTTCCGATTAGGCACTTTACAGCCTCCCGGATTTAACATTGAGTTCAAAAACTTTAGCTCATGGACTCTCTCCTCCATCCTCACTCCTTTTTGATCCCCTTTTTTCAAATATTTATTTTTAAATTTATACATTTATATATATATTTTTTTCCCACTCTTTTCTATTATTTTTAAAAAATTTATTTGCCTCCACCTATTACTGGCCTTCCATCCAGCTTTACCTGTCCCACCCCCTTAAACAGTATATATTTCACCACATTTTTACTTCTCTTTAGTTCTGAAAAAGAGTTTTACGGACTCGAAAGGTTAATTCTGTCTTTCCCTCCACAGATGCTGTCGGACCTGCTGAGTTTTTCCAGCAATTTTTGTTTTTGCTTCAGATTTCCAGCATCCGCAGTATTTTGCTTTTACCTTTGATGGGATTTTTCCTGATGGTTCAAGTGAGCAGAACCCTCCCTTCCATGGTGCTATTGAGGAAACGGCAGGTGATTTCTCCTGCTCAACATTCTTCCTGCATTCAACAACACCATTCAGACGATCCTGTTGCTGTATGTAGGGCTTTCCCTTGCGCAAATTCATTGCTGCATTTGCCTATAAATTAACAAAAAATATTCTCTTTATTCAGCCCAACTAGCCTGAGGCACAAGTCTCCTATTTGATCAGTTATTTTTCTGCTCCATTTTCTTTCCTGCACTTTAGTTTCCTTTTGAAAGTGTCTAAGCAATTTGCCTCAATGACTTACAGTGACAGTGAGTTTCACATTCTAAGCACAACCACATAATGACATTTCTTTTTATTTCTCTGTTGGATTTATTAGCGTCTATATTGCACCTGTGACAGTTTTGAATTTTCCCATGAAAGGAAACATTCTCTCCACGTTTATTTTGTCTAACCTTTCATAATTTTAAAGATCTCTATCAGGTCACCTCCAAACCTCTTATACAAAAAAAAGGTCACAAAAAGTTCAGTCTTTCCCAGTAGCTGTGAACATGTGATCAAATTATCATGGAATCTACTTAAAGATGTAACAGAAAGACATCTAGAAACCAAAAAATATGAGTACTCAGCACGGATTTAGAAGGAAAGGTCATGCTTGGCTAACCTTTTTGAATTCTTTGAAGAAGCTGCAGAAAGAACAGACCAGGCTTATGGAAGATGGAAAATATTTGTGTTTTCAAAAAGCTTTCGATAAGGCACCACGAGGCAGACTCGTGACTAAGTCAGAGCACACGGGGGTCAGGGTCAGGTGGCAGAATGGATAGCAACCTACCAAATAGAAAGCAGAGAGTAAGGGTTTTAAAGATAGTTACTCAGTTTGGGAAATGGTGTTTCACAGGAATTAGTGCTGGGGGCAATGTGTTTTACCATTTACATTAAGGATTTAAACTTGGGAGTTGGAAGTACAATTTCTAAATTTGTGAACGGCAGCAACTGATGGGCTGTGGTTAATACAAAGGAAGAATGCAATAAACTACAAGGGGGCCTTAATAAACATGCAGAACGGGCATTTAATTGGCAAATTAATTTCACAATCGGAAAGTATAAGGTGGGTTACTTGGTAGGAAGAAAAATGAGGTCACGTACCACTTGACGATTAAGTGTCTAAAATAGGCAGAGAACCAAAGGGACCTGGGGTTCAGGTACACAAATCACTAACAATAGTGATGCACGTTAGGAAGGCTGCAAGGAAACAAAGCACTTGGGTCCATTTCTAGAGGAATAGAATTGAAAATGAAGGAAACGATAAACTTGCACACTGTAACCTCTCAAATCCGGAAGGCCTGGGAGCAAAGCATTTCTGGATGTCGGAATAATGCCAGAATGCCTAACCACAAGTGTGTGAACCAGATATAAATACGTACCTCGGGCTGCCAACCCTCTCGGAATGGCTGGGAGTTCGCCAGAGTCGGCCTCAATCTCCCAGTGGCCAAACAAAGCATTCCAGGAGCACATCAGCTCCTGGAAACTGCAGCCAGGACCGGCCGCCAACCAATCATAGCCCGTGTTTGGGTACCACTTGACCCTCCAGACAGCCAGGACCGGCTGCCAGCCAATCAAAGCCCGAGCTTGGGTACCACCTAACCTTCCCCACATCAGGAACTGGCTGTCAGCCAGCCACAGATCATGCTTGGGTACCAGCTGACCCCCTCTACGTCAGGAACCTACTCCACCACCCACGGAAAATCTCAACGTGGCAGAGGCCACACGATGGGAATATCCAAAGGGCCTAGAGATCACATGATCGGTGCTCCAGTCAGTTGAGGCGATGCCCACTGGTGCTGCAAACTTGGAGGAAAGGGAGCTGATTATGAGCCAAGGTTAGACTCAGCTGAGACTGGCTGGATGCTGGTTTAGTGATTAATTAGTGTTATTTATGTTATTAGTTAGTGTCAGATTGAATTGGTGGTAACCAGGCAAACTATGGTGCACTTTGGATTTCCATTCCCCGAGAGCAACTGGCAGGGGAATGAATTGTTCAGGCTCAGTAGCAGAATTTAGTAGACACACTTGCATTGCCCCTCTTCTGAGTGTCACACCGAATCAGAGTTCACAGTTGACGGAAACAACTGATGTGACTCAAGACCAGGTGACATGCAGGCAATACGGGTTGTGTTGCGAAGATGTGCGGGAGTTTAATAAGCGCCCACGCAGTGTAGACCTCGCGTGGTAAACAGCAGAAATGGTGACAACCATACCAACAATTCACTTTTATACTCGGCATCTAAGTCGACTATTTTTGGAGGAATTTTTCGAGGCTTCAAAGGCTAACGTATGCACCGACATCTACGGTAATTATAAGATAGTCACTAATAAATCCAATAAGGAATTCAGGAGAAACCCCTTTATCCAGAAAATGGTGAGAACGTAGAATGTGCTACCACAAGGAATAGTTGAGGAAAATATCATTTAACGGAAAGCTACATAAGCACGAGGGAGAAAGGAATAGACGTGTTCATAGGGAAGATCAAGATGGAAAAGGCTCATGTGGAGTGTAAATAGATAATGAACATACAAAATAGGAGCAGAAATAGGCCATTCGACCCCTCGAGCCTGCTCCGCCATTCAATAAGATCATGGCTGATCTGTTTGTGTTTCGAGTTCTACATTCCCATCTACCCCGATAACCTTAGATTCTTGTTAGGCAAGGGAACCAATCTACAGAAAATGCTGGAAAAACCCTTTAGGACTGGCAGCATCTGTGGAGAAAGAAACAGAGTTAATGTTTCAAGTCTGAATGACTTCTTCAGCGCATCCACAGTATTTTGCTTTTATATAAGAATCTACCTACTCCTGCCTTAAAAATATTCAGTTACCCTGCTTCCACTGCCTTCTGAGGCAGAGAGCTCCAAAGTTGCACAAATCTCTGAGAAAAAAATTCTCCTCATCTCTGTCCTATAAGGGCGACTCCTAATTCTAAAACCGTGCCCCCTAGTTGTGGACTCACCCAACTGATGCACTGATCAGATGGGTCTAGCAGCCTGTTTCTGTGCTGCAGACTCAATATAGCACTAATGTACTTCCAACTGTTGCTAAGTGGCTTTGACACATGCAAACGATGTGAAAGGTACTATCAGTGATGATTTTCCTTGATCAATTGCAAAACCTTTTTACGGAATGTGTGCTGTTATTTGGATCATGTGGACCCAGTGTATTCAACTGAAGGGATTGATTTGAGAGGAGATAAGTGAAGACTTAAACAAAAATATCAGGCTGCATAGTTCGAGCTTATTGTTGTAGAATGATAAACTTCAGTGACCTTATCTTGACTAGAATTAGCTGCTGCTCTTTGTTTGGTTTGCAGCTGTTAATCTGCTGCTTTTGTTTTCCCCACTCCCTCTCCCTCCCACACCACAGCTTCCTCTAAGCCTGAAGGATCGCCAATTCTCTCGCAGGATACAAGCCGGGGAAAGCCAGAGGAGATCCGCACTACCTCACGGCCCAGCAGACCTGCAGTAAGTGTGAACGCTAACTAATGTATGAGACTTAAACAGTGCATTTGGCACTGTGATAGCTTCAATGATTTGCAGGTAGGGGGAAAGTAACGTGAAACCTAACTGCACAATCTTAAGGGCCATGTGCCACAAGAGCCAATAACAATGTCCCCCAGAATAAAGCGACTGAGCTCAGTTCCAATTTGTCCAAGTTCTGGCTTTTACCAATTTTTCCAATTCTGGACAGATGTTTGCCTAACATTCATTTTTGCAGAGGGTGAAATAACTCTTCCCTTTGAAGAAATCCTATATTGTTGTTCGTTAGAGGAAGCCCTCAGAGTATGTCCTTAAGCTTCCCTACAGTTTGGAGAATGCTTCCCCCGACGGTTCTCACATTTGCAGGACAGTTCGCAAGTGTTTGAAAATAGGCTGAAGAGATCCATTTGACATTCTTCTTTGATGGAATTCTTAATCATCTTCTACAGCATTCTTCATTTTCTTCTCCCTCATCCTCACCCTTTTGTGTTCGGGACACTTCTCTTCATTAAAGGTGCTACGCAAATGCAAATTACTGCTGCAATTTGCTGCTCCTTTTTAAAAAAAGAAGTCTAAGACTTCTGATTTTGTAAAATAACATTGTTAGTGGGGTCTCCTTTTAACGTTTTCCCTGACTTTTTAGTCCCAGTATTAAAGCTGTTCATTTGAGGGGAATACCATAAAATTGAATGGACTTTTATCAAGGCTGGAAGGAGGCTTGTGTGGGACATAAATATTGGCATGGATGAGTTGAGCCAAATAATCCACTGCTGTGTCGAAAATACTTTGTAAGATTAAGCTTAGTTTTCCCCCATTTTTATGCTTTAGCTGGCTCATATTGCTGCATATAGATATATATGGCAGAAGGTTGTAGTTGGCAACTAGAATTGAGCACATTAGTTAAACAGACACTCCTGGGCAGTCCTAACGGAGTGCTGCATCACTTGGGGTGTAATTCTTCAGATGAGGCATTGCCTCTCCAGTGGCCAACGATGCTGTGACGGAGTCTGTTCTCTTGCTGGTACCAACATTCCTCCCTCAATCAATACCGCCAAAAGGATATATTAATCATGGAACTGGTTTGTGGGATCTTGCTGTGTACAAGTTAGCTGCTACATGGTAACAGTTGTTGCACTTAAGAGCAATTAATTATTTGTTCAACTTTCACAGCAAATAGGCCATCATCTAAACTTGGAGAAAATTCAGACAGTCTACTGCCTTTTTAAGAGTGTGTAACAATCAACAGCCCTTAAGCCTGTTATCTCACTCCATGCTCCATTTGGTTTAATTCTACTACAGTGGTATTGGCCCCTGGCAGGGTGCATTTCAAACAATTCAGTTGGCAAGTGCCCCTGTGAATGCTACCATAATGACATATGTCACTGACTGAGTATAGGTAAGGGGGATAGCCTCTGTTCAGTTCCTCGTGGGCATAGCCCCATAGTGCAAAACTGATCCAATTCAGCATGAATGGACACTGAGTCAGCAATCTGAATCAGACTACTGGCCCAGGAAATTGGAGAGGAAAAGCAACCATGGTGTTGTAAGGTGCACAGGCTTTTGGGGCAGAGAAGAGAGAATTACTCTGTAACGAACCCATGTTGCATTATCCACTAAGTACATGAAATAACAGCTCAGGAGAGTGTTCCACCCCTCCCGCACTGCTACCACACTTTGAAGAGCATAACATTTATTAAAGTATCGCAGATTCTAAATGAATGATTGGGAACTGCCCTGTGCCTCACTGTGAGAGCAGGCTAGGCTCCCTTGAAAGAAGCTTGCCAAGTACCCTTTTTGAAATACCTCATTGACAGATAAGTAATGTCCATGATATCAAGCGTAATGATACTGTGACCATCTATGAAAAGATAAGTAATTCTATTCTCCACAAGTGTAGTCAACTGTCAGCCTTCCACTGAGTTGAGTGACTTAAATTGAGCCTGGGACTTAGAGAGTTCTCTCCTTTTTTATACGAGTCCTGTGGATTGAGGAGTTAATGACTGCACCAGCGAGTGAGTCTTCCCACTTTATCTATTTTTTCAGATTGTGTGCAGAGCTGCTCGATTTGGTTGAGGAGGATGCTTCTTCTGCTTTCGCTTCTCTTAGCTGTTGGTGCATATGTGTATTATTTACAAATGTGGGAGGGATTTATTCAGGACCTCCCTCGGTCAGTAAAGCCTCAAGGGGTTAAACATCTTCTCAAAAAACAACACTGAACTTGTATTCCTCTTGAGTATAGAAGATCAAAAGTGATCGAATTAAGGTGTTTAAGGTGATTAAAGGATTAGATGGAGAGAAACTATTGTCTCTGGAGGGAAAGTCCAGAATCAGCAAGCATAACCTTAAAATTACAGCTAGGTGGTTGAGGACTGATATCAGGAAGCAATTCTTTGCACAGAGAGTGGAAATCTGGGAAGCTCTTGCATCTTCAAAAAACAGTTGGTCATTTGAAGGTTTCAAAAGTGAGATTTTGTTATTTCAGGGTGTTGAGGATTACAAAACCAAGGTTTATAGATGGGGTTGAGGCACAGATCAGCCATGGTCTAATTGAATGATGGAACAGACTCAAGGGAATGAATGGCCTCCCCCATTCTTATAAATATCAACAAACAGAAATGACAGATATGAAAAGACCAGTTGGTTCTTCTAGCCCATAATGCTGCCTTTAAACAACATGAGGTAAGTTTTGATGACTTACACATGTGACCTATAGACTGCCAAGGTGAGCAGACTGCCTCCTAAGTGCACTCCCATATATACAGAGAAAGGCTGGAATGGAGTCATCCTGCTGACACTGAGTCAATAATCTGATGCCTGAGCAAGGCTGATCCTGCAGCATCCTAGGGTGTCAATGATTGACCAGCCAGCCCGGGTCAATGATGACACCTGCCGTGTAGTCCTGCCACTACATGGTGAAAATTGTCCTCCTCCTCCACATAACCCTGCAAGCCTGTGCTCTGAAGAGCTGGAGGGTCTTGGCTAGCCCAGCAGCAGAAACACAGTGGGCACTTAAGCTGTTAAACTGAGAGATTTTTAACCCTTAAAATCTAGAGATACTGATGACTTAGACTTCCAGTTAGGAACTGTATAATAATATATTATCTTTTGCATTTTGCATAATAGTTTTGCAGCTTTCACTCTATATGCTTTGGCTCCCAGCTTTTGTTCACAAGGACATTGATGCTATCTATTGCAGTGATTAACTCTCTGTCCTGCCACTTATATGTCAAGAATAAAAAATAAAACTAGAAGGCACTGGATATTCACAGCAGGATGCAGAATTTGAAAGTTTTTACCAGGCTTTGATAAAGGATCTGAAGTGTTAATTGTCCCAGATACTGGGTGACCACACACATATTTCCAGCATTTTCTGAGTTTGGCAGAATTCCAGAATGTGGAGGTTATTTTCTGCTTTCCAAGCCCCGTTGCCCCCTGATGCTTTGTTAAATTGGCATCCTTTATCTAAACAATGAGTGTTAGCAGGTAGGGCAGGTGGACATTACTTTCCTCTGCTCGTTTAATGTCCAGGAAATGGAATCCTGGCGGATAATTCCCTTCCTCACTCAAGCATGTTGAGACTAATTGTCGCGTCCCAAACTGACTGAGATGGGGATTTCACTTGGGGCCTTCCTGGTTTGTGTTGCTCAGCCACTTAGCCAGAGGAGAGAAGCTTACACCACAGCAGATAATATAGAGCATCGTGTTTTAGCACTTGAGTGTGCAAGATTTGTTACCAGGCAACACCTGCTCTCTGTGCTTGCAGCAGTTCTTTTTACAAAAAATAAATCTATTTGCCATGCTTTAACCGGGTTCTCGTAGGTGAATTGCTCTGATTCTGACTTTGTTAAAAGCTGGCATTTGGGTTTGCAGCTCCAGCACTGTGTCACCTGCCAACTCTCCCTCCAACTCTGTGGAGAAGCATCTTGCAATCGCAGTACCTGGCCAAACTCAGATGTGTTCAGTCTTGAGCATTTTCACTTATAAATTAAATCAATGCATTCAGTATGCTTTCCCAATGAAGGAACACAGGGTAGTGTGGAATTAAAGCCAGCAAATCTCTCTTCTCAGTTGATGTAAAAAAAAAGCTGAATTATTCTATGATTTAAGACATTCTATGTATCCTGTAACTATAAATTTGACTTGTAATTCTCTCCTAAATCTGTCCTGTCCTCTTCTTTATTTTACAGGTATGACTTGGCGAATGTTACGGTTGAAATATTGCATTTGAATTAACTTAAAAATGTGTGATTTCTATTTGCTTTTAAATAACTTCTTACCTTCTTCCTTTTTGCCTCCAAACTTTGCAAACCCCAGAGCTATAAGAGAGCAATAGGTGAGGTTAGTGTCATTCTATATTACACTGTCAGCTTGTTTTGTCCTTGGAGATTCGTATACTTTGGATCATGTTCATCTCAAGTTGAGCCTGGCTTGACTTTCAGCTTTAATCTCTTTCCTCGTTCACCTACACACAATTACCACACCAATGCAGCGTCAATGAGGTTAAAGTAGCTCAGGATAATGGTGAAAGAGACCTAGGAGTCTTGTTCATTGTATCTGACTAATGCAGAGAAGCAACCTGGAAAGCCAAGATGACAGAATATGGTCACAAAAAGGATTAAACGCTACAGTGCTCTGATCAGACGACAACTTGAATACCATGTCTACTTCTGATCTTTGTGACACAAGGGAACCTTTCAAGTGCTGGAGCTAATGCAGAGAAAAGTCTCATGGCTGATCAGATAGTGTCAGAGATCTGAGTTGTGAAGCAGCATAGAGCTTTTCAGTATGGAAGGAGGCCAACCGGCCCGTCACGCTTATGCCAGCTCTTAGAAAGAGCTATCCAATTAGTCGCACTCCCCTGCTCTTAATCCCAATTCTGCAATATTTTTCCAATTACTTATGCAAAACAGTCGAAAAATGTGGGCTTTACAAAAGGAGAAAGATGGTCTTATAGGGTATACAAGATAGTTAATGAAATGGAAAGGGTATATTGGGGGATATTGAAATCAAATCGAGAGTCAGAGAAGGGCAGACGGGTTCACTGACATTGGGAAATTCTTCTTGTACACAGTGATCAATATTCTGAACTCACAATTAGAGCAGTGGAGAAAGCTTTCCTGGATTTAAGAAGAAGTTTAATACTGCAAAAGAGATCTTTCTGGCTGGATGAACTTAGTTTGCAAACACTGAACCTGTCCATATTGGAATAACTATGCATAGCTACTGGGTGGGGTGAAAGAAGCAATCAGCTGGGTGTTTTTTACACGTAACAATGCTTCTTCATATTGGCACTGGACCATTGTCATTTTCATTAAGGGACTTCAACAGAGAAAATATTTCTGTTAAGGTTCCTTTTGAGTTTATGGAAATCACATTATTGTTTTTGTTTGCTTGGCATATTCACAGTAAAAAACCTCTTTGTCTTAAAACATGTGTAAAATCTAGCAGTTTTCTTCGTTTAAAGCAGGAACAAGCTCACTTGTCACTGTTAATACCTTGTGTTTTTCATGGATTTTGCTGTTTCAACTACCAAATTGTAAGAATTTGATGTGTCCCTAAAGGATATGCTGAACCTGGGGAAAGAGATCCGGTCAGACGAGCTGCCCAAACCACCAGTTAAAGTGATGGACTACTCTTCCTCAAGTGAGGATTCTGGAAGCAGTGATGATGATGAAGAGGAAGGAGAAAATGAACATCAAGACGAGAATCTGTCCAGCTCTGATGGTTCCAGGTCAGGGTGGGTATTTCATATTATCCAGACTGAAGTGGCTGTCTCATCTCATTAGCACTGTCTAGTTTGCTGGACAAGTGAGACCAAGCCACAAAATTTGGCAATATGAGAAAAGGTGTGCCTTACTGGGAATTGCAGCAGTGGAATTGATGCAATGCTTACCAAAAAACAAGCTGCTGTATTAAAACCTCACAGCTTGGCAGCATGGTGTAACCTGTACTCATACTCCCTGGCGAGGGATGTTGTCCTTATAAAGAGCAACTTCATCCTGTCCAGTCCCACCCGCTGTCAGCTGATTTGGGTGAGACGGCCGACTAATGCAGACAGACATGAGTAAAGAGAAACATGTGCAAACCTGAAATGATAAAGAAAGAATGCTGCAAACTCACAGCAGCTTACTTCACAGCTTTGCGGAGAAAGAGCTTTGGGTGTACATTTAATGAATAACCTTCATTAGGCTATTGTTACCCAGCCCAAATTTATTTCATTCTTCTCTGAGGTAAAAATTCTATTAGTCCTGTCCAGTCCCTCAGTTAAGTGGCCATTCTTCACATGCAAGCATGGTCAAGTGTATGCCATCCCCCCCTCCCCCCACCTTAGCATCAACGTGTACACTTACCAGCGCATGATGGAGAGTTCATGATATAGTGGGTAATGTCACTGGAGGCCCAGGCTAATGCCCTGGGTTCAAATCCCACCATGGCTGCTGGTGGAATTTATACTTACTTAATAAATTCAATTAATTAATCAAAAAAAATCTGCAATGAAAGCTAGCCTCAGTAATAGTGACCACGAAACTATCAACAATTGTTGTAAAAACCTATCTGGTTCAATAATGTATTTTAGGGAAGGAAATCTTGCATCCTTACCTGGTCTGGCCTACATGTGGTTGACTCTTAACTGCCCTTAAAGGACAATTGATAGCAATGCCCATATCCCATGAAAGAATAAAGGAAAAAAGAGAAAAATAGACATCCATGATGCCAGATGTTTTAACCTAGCAGATGAGCACCCTATTTTAATAAAAATGACTACTCCTTTACTGCGGTCGGATTCCATGCCCTGAAAGCAGCAACAAAAATAAATCAGTGACCTCAAAGCTACTGAAGGGAAGTTTTCCCATCACATTGATTCCTTTTATTTTGGGCTTCGTTCTTCAGACCAAGCCGTAACAAGGATGGTGACACAGACAGCATAAACACAATGGTGGTGCACGATGACGAAGAGCCTTCAGTGGTTGAAACATCCGGCAACTCCTACGGAGACGGAACAATGATTGTACAGAGGGTATGTGTGCTGCATGGTGTGTCTCTGCTTCTTCAAGTTGAAGGTCAGAAAATTGTACATTGCAGTGGGGTTGCTCCAGTCCACTGGAACATCAAGCGCTTGTAGCCATGTCCTGATGAGAATTCCCTCTCTTTCTCATCCCCGCTTCAATAAGTTTCTGATGTCTACTCCACCATGTAGAAAGCAACAGAGTAGTTGGAATCATCCCATTTTCACTATTGAACATTTCCTGTTTGCTATCCTGCGGGGGGATGAGTAGAGCTCTGGTACCTGTTTGCCAGCCCTTTGCAAGGGGATCAGAGGGAAAAGGGAATCATTAAGCCAGCCAGAGCTTTCTGCAGACTTTAAGACTGTTTAGAAGTGGGGAAATATTGGAAATGTGGAGGTACAGTTATTTAAAAAGTTGCATACCTAAAAGGGCACATTCTGCAATCATGGGTCTTAAGTTGGGAACCTGTCTTGATGGAAGCACAGGTCGGTGATGGCACTATAAAGTGGCATGGTTCACCAACCAACTCTTCCACCTAGCAAGCTCCATACCAGTAGTGTATGATCACTGAAGAAACCCAAAGAGTAGCACGCTAAGGAAAATTATATGGAAACATGTTGGATATACATTGGATATTCTCTCGAGTCCACACCTGGTAATTCCTGTGTTTCCCAAAACACAAGTTTTTAGGTGCTGATACGGGAAATGTTGACACCGGGAGAACCCATTGCTTCTCTCCAGATAGCGTCACAAGACATGCCTGTCTCAGCTATAATGTTTTACCTGAAAGGTGACCCTTCTGACAATGCATCTTTAGTTGCTAAAGTTAACCCATGACTTCGAGGTGAAAGTGCCACCAATTGACCTGAGCTGACGTCTAGTACCAATCATTGTGACATAACATTGTATCCTGTATCACATCACCTCTATTGCAATTGCTTCTCGGACTTCCTTTGTTTGAAGGATATCCCTTTTCCAATGAATTACTAATCATTATTAGCATCATTATGGAAAAGGACAAAGAACAGGAGTAAAAGTTCTAAATTGAGGAAGAGGAGTGTGAAATACAATAAGCTTAAATAGAGAGGAAGTACAGGAGGACTGGCATCCTTGAAGGTGGATAAATCGTCAGGGCCGGATGGATTGTATCTCAGGTTGTTAAAGGAAGCCAGGGAGGAAATAGCGGATGCCTTGAGGATCATTTTCCAATCGTCACTAGGTACAGGCAAGGTGACAGAGAATTGGAGGCCTGCGAACATTGTACCAATATTTAAAAAGGGCGCGGGGGATAGGCCAGAAAATTACAGGCTGGTCCGTCTGACTTCGGTGGTGGGCAAATTATTAAAAACAATTCTGAGAGACAGGATCAACTGTCACTTAGAAAAGCACAGATTGATCAGGGATAGTCAGCATGGCTTTGTTCGGGGAAGATTGTGTCTTACTAACTTAGTAGAATTTTTTGAGGAAGAAACAAGGAGGATTGATGAGGGTAGTGCAGTGGATGTGGTCTACATGGATTTTAGTAAGGCATTTGACAAGGTCCCACATGGCAGACTGGTCAGAAAAGTGAGTCCCATGGGATACAGGGGAAGGTGGTGAGTTGGATCCAAGATTGGCTCAGTGACAGGAAACAAAGGTAATAATGGTAAATAGATGTTTGTGCGAATGTAAAGCAGTTTCCAGTGACATTCCACAAGGCTCAGTGTTGGGACCCTTGCTGTTTGTTGTATATATTAATGATTTGGACTTAAATGTGGGAGGCATGATTGGGAAATTTGCAGATGACACAAAAATTGGCCACGTAGTTGATAGTGAAGAGGATAGCTGTTGTTTCCAGAATGATGTCAATGGTTTGATTGAGTGGGCAGAAAATGGCAAATGGAATTCAATCTGGATAAGTGTGAGGTAATGCATTTGGGGAGGGCAAACAAAGCAAGGGAATACTCAATAAACAGAAGTATATTGAGGGGGGTTGAGGAAGTGAAAGACCTTGGAGTGCATGTTCACAGGTCCCTGAAGGTGGCAGGACAGGTAGATAAGGTGGTAAAGAAAGCATATGGAATGTTTTCCTTTATTGGATGAGCTATAGAATACAAAAGCAGGGATGTAATGAAGGAACTGTCTAAAACGCTGGTTAGGCCACAGCTGGAATTTTGTGTACAGTTCTGGCCACCATATTACAGCACCACATAACTGCTCTGGAGAGAGTACAGAGGACATTTACAAGAATGTTGCCAGGGCTTGAAAATTGCAGCTTTGAAGAAAGATTGGATAGGCTAGGGTTGTTTTCCTTAGAACAGAGGAGGCTGAGGGGTGACCTCATTGAGGTGTGCAAAATTATGAGGGGCCTGGATAAGGTAGACAGGAAAGACCTGCTTCCCCTAGCTGAGGGGTCAATTTAAGGTGATTGGTAAAAGGATTAGAGGGGACACGAGGAAAACCTTTTTCACCCAGAGGGTGGTGGGCGTCTGGAATTCACTGCCTAAGTTGGTGGTTGAGGCTGAAACCCTAAACTCATTTAATAGGTACCAGGATCTGCATCTGAAGTGCTGTAACCTGCAAGGCTACGGACCAGGTGCTGGAAAGTGGGATTAAAATGAGCGGCTAGTTTCTTTTTTACTCTTTATTTTGGCCGGCGCCGACACAATGGACTGAATGGCCTCTTTCTACTCCGTAACTTTTCTATGGTTCTGTGAACCTCCCCATCTAAAATATAATACCAAATAATACACAGAACATGAAAGTGCTTCATGCCAAAAGTCTTTTAATAATGGCCCGCCACTTCCATGGAGTGGCAAGTCAGATTGCCACTTCGCTGCTACTTACTTACCTGGAAATGAATCCAGTCCTTTCTCACCCGACCTTCCGACTCGGGCCAGGCACGGACTGTGTAGTGCAGCGGGTTCCCGAGGGCAGCTAAGTCCGAGGTAAAGGAAGCCATGCCCCCTTTTTTTTTTACAGCACTGGCTGCTATAAAGCAGGTACATTTAAAGGTCCAGCCACTTTTGAGAAGCCAGGGAGAAGGTAAGTTTGTAAGGTAAGTGGGTAGGATTGAGGGTGGTCATTGGGGGGTCGGGTGCACAGAGTGGGGGGGGTTGGGAAGGTGGGAGGGGAGGATGTTAGTCCAGTGAGGGGGCATCCTATGAGGGGGTCGGGGGTGGTTAGCACTATGGTTAACAAAGGAGTTAGAAGCGGTTTTAATTCTCCTAACTTTTTCTGGGTAACTATCTTGATAAGACAGTAGGAAACATCTGATGTTTGCAATTTATATTGTACTTTCGGATGGTTCCCATTGCAGGGCAATTTCCCAATGGAATTTTGAACTTCCTGGGCAATTGCCATGCAATCCTTACCTGCGGGCTGCCGGGGTGGGGGGTCCTCCAGTATGTCTTTGAGATGCCTCCCAGTGACAGCGTTCTGTAGCCCTGAAGTTATAGGCCAAAGCTTTTTCTAAAGCAGGTTATTTACTGATGGATATCGGTGAGACATGTGTCCCTGTTTCTCACAATATTGCAGAATTGTTATAGCACAGAAGGAGGCCATTCGGCCCATCATGTCTGTATCGGCTCTCTGAATGAGCAATTCGCTTAGTGCCATTCTCCTGCCTTCTCCCCGTAACCCTGCAGATTGTTTCTTTTTGAATAATCATTTAATTCCAGCGGAATGCCCCAATTGAACCTGCTTCCACCAAGCTCTCAGGTAGTGCATTCCAGACCCTAACCACTCGCTGTGTGGAAAAAATTGTTTCTATTATTGCTTTTGCCAATGATTTTAAATCTGTGCCCTCTCGATCTTTGCGTGAGTGGGAACAGCTTCCCCCTGTCTGCTCTGTCCAGGCCCCTCATGATTTTAAATACTTCATCAAATCTCCTCTCAGCTGCCTTCTCTCCAAGGAAAAGAGTCCCAACTTCTCCAATCAACCTTCATCCCTGGAACCATCTGCATTTTCTCCAATGCCTTCACATCCTTCCTAAAATGCGGCTGTCATACTTAAAAAATTTAAAACTAGATTTCACCTCTCTTGATCAGAGCTGATTCTGGTTCTTGGTTACTACAGTTTTACCCAGTGATCTTTTGGCTGCTCTGCGAGTTCCTCTGTGCATGCTCTTCCCCTAGGTGAGACAGCCAGACCACTCGGCATTTCACTTGTGGCATCTGCACGCAGCTCCCACTTCTCACCAAGCCCATCTCTGGCTGCTGCTTTATAGTTTTGAGGATCCCCCCCTTGGAAAGTCTCTACGGACTCCCAGGGGTCCGGGAACCACTGCCTTAGTGGTACGCACATGATTATTGTGTAATAAGAAATCTATTTTTACAACCTATGTGCATGATATATTAGACAGATTCCTGGCTGTATTCAACTTAGCCATTCTGCTGATGTCCATAAATGAATGAGCTTTGCACTTGATTTATTACCCCCTCAGAGCTGTTGGCTGGAATTACTCCCTTGTGCTTCTGTGCCAGCGACCTAATCTTTTGTAATATGTATTCCTCTGCTCATATCATAAAAGAAATGTGGTTCCATTTTCTGCAGGTTGATTCTCACCATTTGATGTTTATAATATGTTTGGTTGCCCATGACTTACCGATCTCTGCAGTCTGACACTCTCCCCAAAAAAGTATTGGGGAGTGGAAGTACTTAATGCTCGTTGATCCCTTTTTGTCGCATGGGGAGGTCAAGACTGCTGATTGATACGCTACTTAATCTTCTTGTTTGGGGCATAGAGTTTAAAACTGGGGATGATTAATATAAGACAGTCACTAATACATCCAATGGGGGCATTCAGGAGCATCTTCGTTACCCAGAGAGTGGTTAGAATGTGGAATGAACTACCACAAAAAACAGTTAAGACTAGTAGCATAGGGGGAAGCATTAAGGGAAGGCCAGCACAGAAGGAGGCCATTCGGCCCTTAGAGTCCTGGTTCTCAGTAGAGCAATCTAGTCAGTCCTACTCCCATGCACTCTTCCTGTAACCCTGAATTTTTATTTCCCTCAAGTGCTCATCCCGTTTCCTTTTGAAATTATTTAATCCGCTTCCACCACCCTTGATACCTCTCGTTGGGAGAGTCTAGAACTAGGGGGCACAGTTCTAAAAAATAAGGGGTCTCCCATTTAAAAGTAGAGATAAGGAGGAATTTCTTATCTCAGAGGGTCGTTAGCCTTTGGAATTCTCTTTCACAGAGAGGACTGTGGAGGCATTGAATATATTCAAGGCTGAGTTAGACAGATTTTTGACCTACAAGGGAGTCGGTTTAAGGCAGGCAGGCAGGACAGTGGCGTTAAGGCCCCAATCAGATCACCCATGGTCTTATTGAATGGTGGAACAGGCTCGATGGGCTGAATGACCACCTCCTCCAATAACTTACCTTGTAGGCAGACATTACCCCTCGCTGTGTAAAACATTCTTCCTTCGATCTTCTCTGTACCTCTTGCCCCAAACTTTAAATCTGTGTCCCTTAGTCCTTTTACCATCAGCTAATGGGAACAGCTTTTCTTTGTCTAATTTGTCTAACCCTGTCGCAATCTGGTACACCTCTATCAGATCTCCCCACCACCTTCTGAGTCCTTGGAGAATGATCCCAGCTTCTCCAAGCTAATCGTGTAGCTAAATTTCCTCATAGAATCATAGAACGGTTACAGCACAGAACCATTCACAGATCTTCCCTAAAATGTGGTGGCCAAAACTAGCTGTAATAGTTAAAAGCAACTCTTCTGTTGAAGAGTCATAAGGACTCGAAACGTTAACTGTGTTCCTCTTCGCAGATGCTGTCAGACCTGCTGAGTTTTTCCAGGTATTTTTATTTTTGTTTTAGCTGTAATAGTTGTAGCCTAAAGAGAGTTTCTGCTTCTGTTTCTGCTTTTGTTGTGTCAGCATCACTGTCTAATCCACCAACATTTATGGAAGTTCAGTCTAACTTTCCTGCTTTTGGAATCAATACCTCTGTTTATGAAGCCCAAGTTCCCGTAAATTTTGCTAACTACTCTCTCAGTATGTCCAGTCACCTTCAAAGATCCATGCACATGAACCCCAAGGTCCCTCTACCCCTACAGATTCTTTAGAACTGTGCCATTAAGTATCTGTTGCCTCTGCCTATCACTTCTGCAAAAATGTATCACTGTCTGCCACTTGTTTGCCTGTTCTGGTAGCCTATCCTTGTCCTGTGCAGATGCTTGGTACCACCCTCACTGTTTACCACACCTCCAAATTTGGTATCATCAGCAAATTTTGGAATTTTACTCTGTAATCCAATAGCCAAGTCATTTATGTATATACAGAAAAAAGTAGCGTCCTAGCACTGACCACTGGGAAACAACATTGTCTACCTCTGGTCTCAGAACAACCATTTTTAACAACTTGCTGTTTTTTGTCCTTAATCCAATTTCTCATACTAGTTAACAGCCCATGAGCCTCAGTTTTGTTAACCAGCCTTTTATTTATCCAAATAGTCTCTTGAAATCTATGTAAACAACATTCCCTGTTTTCTCTGTTCAACAAAAAATTCAGTTAGATTAGCCAAGCATGATCTGCCTTTTAACAAATCTCTGCTGGCTCTCCTTAAATAGCTTGCACCTCTCCAAGTGCCAGCTAACTTTTCCTTCCTCCCTGCTTATCGTTTCCAAAATCCCACCCATCACTGATGTTAAACTGCCCGGTGTGTAATTATGTGGAATGTCCTTGCATCATTTCTTAAACATTTTCCACTTACTAACTCTCTGGACCTTATCTTGGGAAGATTAAAAGAATATGATGAGCCCTTCCACTACCCTTACTTCCCTTCACAATCTGGAATGCAGGCCATCTGGGCCTGGCGACTTATCTCCTCCAAGCATGGCCAGCTTTTCCAGTACATCCTGCCTATCAATTTTCAACCTTTCTATTACTTTTGCCATCTCCCTGGCTACTAATATTTTGCCAGTGTCCTCTTCCTCGGTAAACACAAAGCACCGGAGACTTGTCCTGCGGCTCTAAGCATATGTCACCCCCTTTGTCTTGAATAGGCCCCACCCCACCTCTTGCTACCTGTTTAACCAGTTACATGCCAGTAGAAGATTTTTGGGTTGCCTTTTATGATAACTGCCATTCTATTCTCATATTCTCTTTGCCAGTCTTATTTTCCTCTTCACTTCCCCTGTTAAGTTATTGTATTTGGCCTGGTTCTCGCTTGAAGAATTCACTTCACACCCTCTTTTTTTTTTATTTCATCATATTCTCTATCTCCCTCATCATCCAAGGATGCTTGGCTTTGGTTTCGCTACCTTTCCATCTTGTTGTACTTAGCCTGTACCTGAAACATCTCTTCCTTAAAGATCATGCATGGTTCTCCTCCAGGTTTTCCTGTTAAACTGTGGTTCCATTTGACCCTGGCTCGATCTCCTCCCATCCCATTGGTTCCACGCTCTTCCATAGAAGTTTCACTTTAGACTATTCTTTGCTCTTCTCCAGCACTAAGCTGAACCTTAGTTCAAGTGTTGCCCAAGTGCTCCCCCACATACCCTGGGTCCACTTAGCCCACCACATTCCCCAGCACCAGATCCAGCAATGCCTCCTGCCTGGTTGGACCAAGAACATACTGGTCAGGGAATTGTCCCAAACACATTTTAGAGATTCCACCCTCTCCTTTCCCTTCACTCTAACTATATCCCAATCAATATTTGGATAAGTGAAGTCCCCCAGTATCACCACTTTAGAGCTCTTGCACATTTCTGTGACTTCCCTGCAAATTTATCTATCACCTCTATCACTCACTCACTATTTGGAGGTCTGTAGAATACCCCACCCACTTGATCATCCTTTTGCTTCTCAACTCTAACCAAATCGATTCTGTCTTTTGCCCCTCAAGGACATCCCCTCTTTCCAACATTACAATGTCTTCCCTTATTGGTACTGCCACCCCACCTTCCCTTTTCCTTCCCTCGCTCTCCTGGACACATTGTATCATGAATATAAGTGGCCATTCCTCACCATTTTCAAGCCTTATTTTCGTTATTGCCACTACATCATATTCCCACGCAGCTATTTATATTTGCAACCTTATTCAGCACACTTTGTACGTTTACATACATGCATTGTAAACCTGTCTTTGTATTCCTCATAGTCCTTCTTAGTCTGCTTCTATCTAATATGGTACTACTTCCTTCTCCAGTACCATCTAACATACTCACTCCTTTATGCACCTTATTCCTCTCTCTCTTCTGCTTCTCTGTGCTCTGAAAATTTAAACCCTCCCTAACCACACAAGCAATCCTCCCCATGAATACTTTGATCCCAGCCCTGTTGAGGTGCAACCCGGAATAGAAAGGTAGGCTGTTAAAGTGAGATGAAGTTGCTGCTCTGGAGCATGGGCTAACTGTGGATGGCCAGTTTCTGTGCTGTAGACTCTTACGTAATTTTGTAATTATATAATTTTGATCACAATGTTTCTGAATGTGTTGAACGCAGTTTAATGTAAAAAAAAATCCTGGATTTCTGGAATAGTCTCTTTGATTTCTAATTTTGTGGATCAAAAATTGCCATCAACTTTATGTAGTTAACCAACCAGATTGATGTCATCTCTGGGAAGGGACAGAAAAAGGTATGTTTAATATGGGTTTTACTATTCAAATGGTGAGTAAACTACATGGTGCAGCCAAGTGCAAAAATAAACACTTCAGCAAGAACTGTACTTATTTAAGCTCATTTTACACTGTGTAGCCTTGAGGTGAAGTGGAATTCGAGGGTGGGATAACAACATCACATTTCAGTTCCCTAAAGCCTGCCTTTATTTTGATGTTGCCATGATCAGTTTCTGCATCCATATTTATCATGGAAACTGTTTAACAATTTGATACCACCCTCCACTGACAGGATGGGGTAATTACAGTGTGACAAGTTTACATAGTTTTCCATTATAAATGTGGGTATTTAGAACTTCTCCAGGGCAATTGGGGATGGGCAATAAATGCTGCCTTGCCAACGATGCCCACCTTCCATGAATGAATGAACGAATAATGAGAGAAAGAAATCAGTAAGGAACTAATGCTTGACTTAAAATAACTTGAGGGCTACTAGTGGAATTGCCACTCTTGGCACCCGTGATGTAAGTGGTTCTTAGTCCTCGGTCTGTTTTCTATTTATGCAATGCGATCAACTCTGGTTTTTCTCCACTAATTATTTTAGTAAATGGAATAGACATATGTGGTGGAATGAAATTTAGAATGTTTTTAAACTCTGGGAATGATTTTCATACATTTTGCTCAGAACTGGTAGTTTACTTAAACAACAGTTTAAAGAGAAGCTACAAGCAGCTGTGAAGCTGTGTGATATGTAAGATTTGTCTTTTTCCACAGACGCCTGAGGAGGAACGAGGGGTCCATCATCCAGACAGCAATGGTTTCACAAGTCATGTTAACCTGCCCGATTTAGTGCGGCAGAGTCATTCCCCGACTGATCCCAAAGGGCCTAACTCTCAGCAGGACGATAGTATAGCAGAGGTGAGTAATGCTGTAATCTGACTGTGGCCCACCCTGCGTTCCTGTCAAATTCTGACAATGTCAGAACCTCTTTGCTGCATGTAGAGATGTGTTTTGTTTGAATGTACACCAGCTGCGTGCATATCGCATGTTGACACTTTCCTAATTCCTTCTCCCTCCACTTGTCTCTTGTCCTTTCCTGAAGCCTTTTTGGAGGATGTTCTGTAGGCTTTAGTAACCCTCCCATACCCTGCGCTCAAAATAGTCTTCATGTGATCAGAGGCAAGTGAATACCAATGGGCAGTCCTTTGTTGAATGTACTCTCTGGATAATGGCAGTGCTGGCAAAGCTACATTGACTGCCCCACCTCCTACTTGCCTTCCTGAAGTGATTGATTATAATTGAGTGGCTCACTGGGCTGCTTCAGATGGCATTGAGGGTTGACCACATGGAGACATCAAAGCCCAGCCTGATTCTTTTGTCACCCAGCACATCTTAGAGCAGAAAAGGTGGAGCGATTAAACAGAGATATTCAAAATCAGCAAGAGTTTTGATGGAGTAAATGAGGAGAAACTGTTTCCAGTAGCAAAAGGGTAGGGATTCAGAGGGCACAGATTTAATGTGACTTACAAAAGCATCAGAGTGATGAGAAATTTCTTTCTGCAGCAAATTCTTATGACCTGGAATACACTCCCTGAAAAGGTGGTGGAAGCAGATTCAATAGTAATTTTTGAGAGATTTGGATAAATATTGACTTGGAAAAATTTGTCAGACTATAGGAATTTGCTAGCTCTATCAAAGAGCCAGTATAGGAACAATGGGCTGAATGGCTTCCTTCTGTGCTCTGATTCCAATGTCTGCACACCCACAGAGGGCATAGAAAGAAACTCTTAAAAGTTCAGAGTTAGTGAGGTGAACATCTCAACAATGCCCAACTGTTCACTAATTCAGTAAGACTGGAGATGGAACCTGGAATTTGCCTGTATGAATTAATGGAAGCAGTGGACTGTGCAATAGGGAAGCCATGCAGGATTCTAAACATTTATGCCGAATCTCAAAGCAGGATTCATTCTGGAATAGGGAAGGTTGCAGTTCAGGCTTAAATCAGCTTTTGGTTACCCCGCATTCTCCTAAACTGCTAGTATGAAACATATCCGACTTGGAGAAATTTAGTTTATCATGTGGAATGTCAATAAAATGATATTTCCTTCTAAGTCAAAATTGGGCATTCGGATGTTTTGAGGGAACATCCTGAACCCACATGGCTCAATGCGCTTCTGCTCCATTTCATGTCACAATACTGCGAAACCAGTTTCTATAACCAGCATTGAAGTATACGCAAAAGCATTAAATGGTTACGTGCCCTCAATTGGAAGTACTGCTTGTATCTCTCTGCCATCCATCTGTTGTCCTACATTTATGGAGTAATACCTTTTTCTGGATCAACTACTTCCCATGCTGAATTGTGCAGTGTATAAAATGCTTATTGCTGAAATGATTGATGGTATATTTAATCTCCATAATGTTCTGGGATTGACAGCCTTCAAGTTAAGGGATGATAAGTATGTTCATTCTAGAGATCTGAACCAGTGGCCAGATGAGAAATCATGCCTTGAGATGACACTGTAGGCGAAAACGTTATCTGGGCTTTATCCTACGCACTTCATGCACAACTCAGGAGATAAATTCGACTTGTCGTCCATCCTTTCCCAAGATAGCAACTGCCGCTTTTAACATCATTGCCGGGCAGAAATGGGATTTATTTGAATTTTACCTCAGTGCGCCATGCTTCAAAAGCAAGATGTGTATTTAAAGTAGGAGAAAATCCTGGGGTGATGTATTTAAAGCACGGGATCAGGAGAAAATTCTGGGGAGAGGTGCAGATTGGCACTTCGATCTTGTGCAGGATAGCTCATGCCCCACTGTAATGTTAAGAATGCTCAAAGGAGGCAACCATTTAACTCCTCGAGCATGTTCTGCCATTCAATGCGATCATGGCTGATTTGTGACCGAACTCCACGTACTCGTCCCTGTTATGATGCAGCAGACGAAGTGTGCCAGACGGATCAAATCCACAAGAGAAACTTGATCCCGCTATCACATCGGCTTTGCAATTTGCACTTATTTTGAGATGCATACATTGAATTCAGAAGTAATAAGTCCACCGAGACCTTTAGAGACTTTTTAAAAACTAAATTAACATATTTATTAACAAAGGAAAAGATGTCAAGCACATACATACATAAGATTCCAGTTAATCAATACTATAGTAAATACTAAAATTCCTACCTAACCTGACTCCCAAAGATACCCTCTTGTAAGGCAACAGTCCCAAATAGATTTTAAAGTAAAAAGCAGGCCAGCACAATTATCACCTTTAAGGGCTGGATGCAGTAAACTCGTGCAGACGTGGCTGGAGGCTGTTTTGCAAGCTTAAGCCAGATGTTACAGGGTCTCTCTCAACCTAGCCTTTCATTCTCCCTTATATACGTTTTCTCTCTTTTTAATCTGTAAATCCCATTGTCCCATGTGTCTTTAAAAATGTACTTTCCCAAAATATAAAACTTTCATGGTGCCAATAACCTTTGGGAAAAATAAACACACTGCCTGGCCTTATCTTGTTAGATGTAAACATCTTACTGTCCCTTTGAAATTCAAACTGTCCCGATTTATCTAAAAATGCATATTCTTCTCACACCTTGTATTCTAAGACTTCAGCCATGTTTACGTATTTAACATTTCTCTGCCTAGTTTCCTTTTGATGAGTCAAAGCCTCCAGACCAGCTGTCTCCAATTCAATTAAATCACACACACACACGCAAGGAGGAACAATCCAAACCCCACTATTAACCTACTTTTATGATAAATCACAATAATATTATAAAAACTATAATACCTTCGTAACAGCAACATATCTCTTAATACTGAGACCAACAAAAACATCAGATTTAAAATACCTAGGGCAGGATCTTCCGGTCGGCAAGCAAGGGCGGGGCCTGCTCGCCGACGCGTAAAATGAGGCGGGGTGACGTCAGGCGGGCGTCCCGACGTCACCGCGTGTCATTTAGATGGTCAGTTCGGCAGGCGCATAGCCAACTCAGCTGCATGCCCGCAGAACTGTCAACGGCCACTTAAGGCCTTTTAAAAAAGTAATTAAGGTAATTAATGGATCTGCCCGTCCAACCTTAAGGTTGGCGGGCATGCGAGGAGGCCAGGCGGCCTTTAGAAAAAGCATGAAACCTCATCCACAGGCGGGATGAGGTTTCATGAGGGATTTAAAAATGTAAGAATATTTCAAAATAAAAGATATGGACATGTCCCAACTCATGTGACACTGTCACATGAGGGACATGGCAGCGAAATTTTTTTCTCAGCTTTATTTAAAGTTTAACATCTGAGCCGATCTCCCTGAGGCAGCACTTAGCCTCAGGGAGATCTGTGCGCTCTTTCATGTGCATGTGCGAAAGAGCGCACTCCCGGCCGATGGAATCCCCCACCCCCTCCCGCACAGGGAGCGCGAATAGTGCTTCCTGACGGACATCACGCTGGGCAGGCCTTAACTGGCCCGTCCATGTAAAATGGCAGCGCGCCCCCGACTGCGGGTGCCGATCGGGAACTCAATCACCCGTGCCCGCTGCCACACATGCTCCCCGACGGGGGGAAAATGTTGCCCCTAGTATCAATTGCTGTTTGTGGAAAAGTTGCAAACTTCTGCCGCCATTTTATGCGTAGAAATAATTTCACCTCAGAAAGGCCCAGCTATTAATTATTAGGCTATGTCCCCCAGCGTAAAATTCCCCAACCAGTGAAAATAGTTCCTATCTACCCTACCAGTTACCCAAACTGAGTAGCCTTTGACTACTGGCTAAGGCTCAGTAAACAGTTTTATGATTTTGTATGTTTTTGTCATTGTTCATAAAACTTTCATTAATTTTTTTGATTCTTTCATGGGATGCGGGCATTGCTGGCAAGGCCAGTATTTATTGCACATACCTAATTGCCCTTGAGAAGATGGTGGTGAGCTGCCTTCTTGAACCGCTGCAGTCCATAAGCTGTAGGTACACCCACAGTGGTGTTAGGAAGGCAGTTCCAGGATTGTGACCCAGCGTGATGGAATGGCAATATATTTCCAAGTCAGGATGGTGGGTGACTTGGAGGAGAACGTGCAGGTGGTGGTGTTCCCATGCATCTTTAGTGTAAATGTATGCATAATATATACATAATGTAACTGTAGGACCACAGCCTGGAGGTTTGGATATATTTTCCAAAGTATCATTTTTCTTATTGTGGGAAAAGAGTGGGACTAATTGGTAGCTCTTTTCAGGAGTCTGCACAGGCATATTGGGCCGAATGGCCTCTTGTGCTGTACAATCCTGTAATTTTTATGTTACCATGGCCAGTTTTGTGCAACAGTGTGCCTTGTCGTTACAGTTTCAGTCAAGAGGCCTTGTGAAGTCGCCTGGCAAGTCATCTTTTACTACCTTTGTTGATCTTGGAATGTACCAGATGGACGCTGGTGGGGAAACAATACAAATTAGTGGTGAGTCCTGAAGCACAGCAACTGTACGGAACCTGGCCTTTGCCACGTAGGAGGAAAGCTGAGATGTCAGCCTTCCATTGCTGCTTGTATATTGCCTGCGTGACAATCTCTGCACCCAGTTGAATTTTCAAAATTCTCATCCTTGTTTTCAAATTCAGCCCCTTTAATGTAGTGAAACATCACGAGTTGTTCCACAGGAAAGTTATCACATGACATTTGACACCAAGTCACGAGATATTAGGACAAGTGACCAAATGCATGGTCACTTGAATGAGTGTCTTATAGAAGGAGAGAGCACGGGGAAGATTGGTTTAGGAAGGGAATTCGAGAGCTTTTAGGACCTAGCCACCTGAAGGCATGGCCACCAGCGGTGGGCAAAGGAAATTGGGAGGTGTGTAAGTGGCCTAAATTGGAGGAGCACAGAGATGTCAGAGGGTTGGTGTAAATCACAGTTAGAGATGCTGAGCAGTAGAGAGATTTGAAAACAGTGACAAGAATTTTAAAATTGTGGTGTTGCTGGACTAGCCAAGTTGTAGAAGGGTAATAGTGGGGCAGAGAACTTTATAGCTTTTGACACTGAACAGGATCACTTTAGAATATGGTTACTTTGTTACAGAGTTTTTAGTAAAATTGTATTGTTAAATAAAAGTTTCCATGCGTTGTGTATTTTATCAGTGAGCTCACCCATCAATTCCTGCAGGTATCAGAATAGGAAGAGAAAAGGAATGATTGGTTTTTTTTCCCTACTCACTCATCCATCTCAGTTCAGATCTGCTACCTTGCTGCCACTGGTTCCAAACCTTTGTCAGTGCAACACATGGGAATAGGTCAGGAAGCTGAGCAGATGGCTTGGTCCTTGCCACATCTGTAAATTCCTTGGTTAACCAGCCAGTCACTGATGCACAGTACCTGAAGACTGACAAATAGAGTGATAGTCTAATGGTTGTCTTGGGGTAGGCCTCAGATGACAGATAAACTTTATCTAAAGGCCACCAACCTCAATAGACATTTTGAGTCTTGAAACTTTTCATAAAGGACTAAAACAATGTTTTTGTCAGACCTTGGTTAGAACTTTCATCTGATTAATCCATAACGCTGTTAGAACATATTTGTCTAATCAGAAAGCTCAGTGCCTGAGTGGACCTCTTGTAAACCATACAAGACTGCCCTAAAAAGACACTACTGTTATATAAATAAGATTGAAAAGCGTGGTGGTGAGTGGAATTTTAAATGAAATGATTACTAGTAGTTCCCAAATGCTGAAGCTTTTGGGAGGCTCCCTGCCCCTTGCTCACTTTCCCTCCTTCCTGCCCTATCCTACTATCCCTTTGGTGTGTGTTGCAGCTGACGTTGGTCAAAACTGCCCATTAAGTTATGACCTCATTGATGGATTATCTTGCAGTATGACTGTCAATTTACAGGACTTAAATCTGCAATGGATTGTTAGGAGGTAACTTTGGAAATAACTGTAAATCAACTCGGAGTCTAGTCCACATTACGTATTAATTGGGACATATCAGAGTTTTGATGAGTTTATGATGCAGAGAGCTTCTGATGTGGTTCTTGGAATAATTCAGATTCTTGTGTTTCTGTCTTGTAAACTGCGCCTGTCTAATGTTGATCCAATGCATTCTGTGGTTGTTGCAGCCTAATTAATACCAGGTTTAGTGGGAACCAGTTAGCTTAAAATCATGGAGCATTATGGTTGGAAAGGTGACTCTGTGCAGTTGATACAGTTGATGTTGGTCATTATCTTGGGGGTGGGGGGGTTTAACGGTAAGGACAAGTTATCTTCCATGCAAGTAATAGAGGCATTAAAATCAAATAATTCAGATCTCTTGTGCCCCAGAAATTCCCAGATACTGTCTGTATGTGGATAACCTTACCTGTAAATTTATCCAAGAATATATTTTTCTGTCTAATTTCAGCCTCCTCCTGAAACCATTGACTCTTGTTGAGGCACCAAGGTTGATACCTGAAAATGGCCTCACTGAGGGCTCCTGATCCTGACTGTCCCAGTGTCAGGGAGTGACGATTGGAGTGCAACCAGTTCCATGAACAGTGGGTTCCTTGTGTCCACTTTCCAGTGAGCAGCAGAAAGCGTCACTGATGGAGTCCTCATTGCTCTCTTTGGAGGGTGTAAATGCAGTGCAGGCCAGAAAGATGGTGTGAAGGGATTTGGGGCAGATGGGGATTAAGTTTGCTGATTTCACAATTAACCATGATGGCTGGCTTGCTTTTTTTTTTGCTCCTAGGTTTAAGTATCAGTGACGTGAGCCGATTAAACCAGCTGAAATATGAGGACAGGAAGTGCTCAGTGGTGAACGTCAACCCAGCCAACACACGTCCACACAGCGATACACCAGAAATACGCAAATACAAGAAGCGTTTTAATTCTGAAATACTTTGTGCTGCTTTGTGGGGTCAGTAACGAAAATGTTATTTGTTTAAACCAGTTAGTCATAGCTTAAAATCGTGGAGCATTATGGCTGGAAAGATGATTCTGTACAGTTTATACAGTTGATGTTGGTCATTATGGTACTGTGCTGGCCTTCATTTGGATACATTGGTCCCTTGAGCTGCGGAAATTGTCTATTTACATTGATTTACGCACATATATCAAGTTAAAACATAATGAAAAAGGTGCACTGTTGTAGTAAGATATTAAATAGTGTAGAAAAATTAAATCTAGAAAATTACTTCAAGCTGGGACAAGGACACACACAAGAGTCATTTGGACTCGAAACGTTAACTCCATTTGTCTCTCCACAGATGCTGCCAGACCTGCTGAGTTTTTTCAGCACTTTCTGTTTTTTATTTCAGATTCCCAGCATCCACAGTATATTGCTTTTATACAAGGAGACACAGGCTTAACTAGGGACTAGGAATTGTGTGTGAGGAAGGGCCTTCCTGCCCGTGATTAGCATGTGATGGCGCAGTGGCATTGTCACTGGGCTAGTAATACAGGGAACAAAAACAAAAATACCTGGAAAAACTCAGCAGGTCTGACAGCATCTGCGGAGAGGGATACAGTTGACGTTTCGAGTCCGTATGACCCTTCATCTTTTATCTTAGTAATACAGGGACCCAGGGTAATGCTCTAGGGATCTGGGTTCGAATCCCAACATGGCAGATGGTGGAATTTGAATTCACTAAAAACAAAATCTGGAATTAAAAGCCTGATGGTGACCCTGAAACCATTGTCGATTGTTGTAAAAACCCATCTGGTTCATTAATGTCCTTTAGGAAATCTGTTGCCCTTACCTGGCCTGGTCTACATGTGACTCCAGACCCACAGGAATGTAGTTGACTCTTAAAATGCCCTCTGAAATGGCCGAGCAAGCCACTCAGTTGTAACAAACTGCTACAAAGTCACAAAAAAGGAATGAAACCGGACAGACCACCTGGTTTTGACCTAGGCACTGGAAACGACAACGGCAACCTCTGCTGACCCTGCAAAGTCCTCCTTAGTAACATCTGGGGCTTTGGCTAGTGCCAAAATTGGGAGAGCTGTCCCACAGTCTAGTCAAGCAACAGCCTGACATAGTCATTCTCACGGAATCATACCTTACAGATAATGTCCCAGACACCACCATCACCATCCCTGAGTATGTCCTGTCCCACAGACAAGGCAGACCCAGCAGAGGTGGCAGCACAGTGGTATACAGTCGGGAGGGAGTTGCCCTGGGAGTCCTCAACATCGACTCCCGACCCCATGAAGTCTCATGGCATCAGGTCAAACATGGGCAAGGAAACATCCTCTCTCAGCTGATGAATCAGTGCTCCTCCATGTTAAACACCACTTGGAGGAAGCACTGAGGATGGCAAGGGCACAGAATGTACTCTGGGTGTCCATCACCAAGAGTGGCTCGGTAGCACTGCTACTGGCCGAGCCCTAAATGACATTGCTGCGAGACTGGGTCTGCAGCAGGTGGTGAGGGAACCAACAAGAGGGAAAAACATACTTGACCTCATCCTCACCAACCTGTCTGCTGCAGATGCATCTGACACATCCAGTCATGAATGGCGGTGGACAATTAAACAACTCACTAGAGGAGGAAGCTCCACAAATATCCCCATCCACAATGATGGAGGAGCCTAGCACATCAGTGCAAAAGATAAAGCTGAAGCATTTGTGACAATCTTCAGCCAGAAGTGCCAAGTGGATGATCCATCTCGGCCTCCTCCGAAGGTTCCCAGCCTCACAGATGCCAGTCTTCAGCCAATTCGATTCACTCTACATGATATCAAGAAACGGCTGAAGGCACTGGATAGTGTAAAGGCTATGCGTCCAGACAGTATTCCGGCTATAGTACTGAAGACTTGTGCTCCAGAACTTGCCGTGTCCATCGCCAAGCTGTTCCAGTACAGCTACAACACTGGCATCTACCCAGCTCTGTGGAAAATTGCCCAGGTATGTCCTGTACGCAAAAAGCAGGACAAATCCACCTGGCCAATTACCGCCCCATCAGTCTACTCTCGATCATCAATGAAGTAATGGAAGGGGTCATCAACAGTGCTATCAAGTGGCACTTGCTTAGCAATAACCTGCTCATTGATGCCCAGTTTGGGTTCTGCCAGGACCACTCAGCTCCTGACCTCATTACAGCCTTGGTTCAAACTTGGATAAAACAGCTGAGCTCCCAAGGTGAGGTGAGGTGAGAGTGACTGCCCTTGACATCAAGGCCGCATTTGACAGAGTGTGGCATCAAGGAGCCCTAGCAAAACTGGAGCCAACGGGAATCAGGGAAAACTCTCTGCTGGTTGGAGTCGTACCTAGCACAAAGGAAGATGGTTGTGGTTGTTGGAGGTCAGTCATCTGAGCTCCAGGACATCACTGCAGGAGTTCCTCAGGGTATTGACCTAGGCCCAACATCTTCAGCTGCTTCATCAATGACCTTCCATCATAGATCAGAAGTGGGGATGTTCACCATTCGCGACTCCTCAGATACTGAAGCAGTCCATGTCCAAATGCAGCAAGACCTGGACAATATCCAGGCTTGGGCTGACAAGTGGCAAGTAACATTCATGCCACACAAGTGTCAGGCAATGACCATCCCCAACATGAGAGAATCCAATCATCGCTCCTTGACATTCAATGGCATTACCATCACTGAATCCCCCACAATCAACGCCCTGGCCGTTACCATTGACCAAAAATTGAACTGGACTCGCCATACAAATACTGTGGCTACAAGAACAGGTCAGAGGCTAGGAATCATGTGATGAGTAACTCACCACCTGACTCCCCCAGGCCTGCCCACCATCTACAAGGCACAAATCAAGTGTGTGATGGAATACTCCCCAGTTGCCTGGATGAGTGCAGCTGCCTTAACACTCAAGAAGCTTGACACTGTCCAGGACAAAGCAGTCCACTTGATTGGCACCATATCCACAAACATTCACTCCCTCTACAAGATGCACTACAGGAACTCACCAAGGCTCCTTCTACAGCACCTTTCAAACCCACAACCACTACCAGCTAGAAGGACAAGGGCAGCAGACACATGGGAACACCACCACCTGGAAGTTCCCCTCCAAGTCACTCACCATCCTAACTTGGAAATATATTGCCGTTCCTTCACGGTCAAAATCCTGGATCTTCCTCCCTAACAGCACTGTGGGTGTACCTACGTCACATGGACTACAGCGGTTCAAGAAGGCAGCTCACCACCATCTTCTCAACGGCATTTAGGGATGGGAAATAAATGCTGGCCCAGCCAGCGAAGCCCACATCCCATGAATGAATAAAAAAATATGAATGCACCTCCAAGAAGAACAATAGAGCTGAAAACTTTGGAATCAATTAAGAAACAACAGGCTGTTATATTGGAGGGACTTAGGGAATTTACATAGAATCTGCAGCACAAAATTTGGCCTAACAGCCCATTCCACTGTTTATGCTCCACGGGAGCCTCCTCCCATCATACTTCAGCTCACCTGATTATCAAATCTATGCGGGTGATGGACTAAGATTTGCTGAATGGCTGACTTCATCCTGAAATATCTTACCATTTTGTGATGACTGGTGTAATCCAGCCTCAGTAATGAGCATGACCCATGGGGATTAAGGGAGAGCTGCTGATTTTATAGCTGGTTTCTGGCAGGGCTCTTTGATGAGTTTAATTACATTCATATTTAGTATTTGAAGGATTGGGTTGCCTTGTAAAGTGATCTTGTCATTGTAATGCGAACTTGTGCCAGGTTTTGCTGTAATTCACGTCAGTCACACTGTAGCATAAGCGCTTTTCTGACTTCCAAACCTTGATTCAATTTGTTCAACAATATGAAGTCTCTTTCCGCTCTGCAATCTGGTACAAGTGTCACAGCTGTAGCTCCTGTACAGATCTGTACGGCAGTTTGTGTCACACTTACAGTTGGCATGTTTCCAACATACAGTCTAGCTCAGTACCTCTTCCAAGCTGGGTCCTCCCCAACCCTTCGAATTAAAGATGGCTGCATATAGTGACGCCACAAGTCCTGATCATGATGGGGGACAATTGTGTTATTTTCCTTATCAAATCACGACTGCATAATGCATGGGTGAAGTGACGGGGATTAATTTCACACACACAGTTTGTGTGGCGTAACTATTATCCACTCAGTTTGCTCAGAAAATTGCCTAGATTTTATCAGAAGCTCTGCTTTAGTTTTGGCCATAAGAACATTAGAAATAGGTGCAGGACAAGACCGTCAAGCCTGCTCAGCCATTCAGTATGATCATGGTTGATCTTGGGCTTTAACTCTACTTTCCCACTCACTCCCCATATCTCTTGATTCCCTGAGAGACCAAAAATCTATCTGAGCTTTCAGTGGTGGGGTATTCAGTACCATCTGGGGTAGAGAATTCCAAACAGTCACAACCCTTCGAGAAATAAATTTCTCCTCGTCTCAGTCCTAAATGATCAGCACCTTATTCTGAAACTGTGCCCCTTGTTCTAGACTCCCCAGCAGGAGAAACAATGCCTCAGTATCTACCCTCTGAAGCCCTTTCATTATCTTGAACCTTTCAGTGTGATCACCTCTCGTTCTTCAAAACTCCGAAGAATATAGACCCAATTTACTCATCCTCTCATCATGACAAACATTCTTGTCCTGTGAACCACTCTAGTGAACCTTCGCTGCACTGACTCCAATGCAAGTATATCGTTTCTTAAATATAGAGACCAAAATTGCACACAGTATTCCAGGCGTGGTCTCACCAAAGCTCCGTACAATTGGAACAAGACTTCTTTATTTTTGTACTCCCGTCCCCTTGCAATAAAGGCCAACATGCCATTTGCTTTCCTAATTGATTGCTGTACCTGCAAGCTACCTTTTTTGTGTTTCTTGTAGGAGTACACCCAAGTCTGCCTGAACATCAACATTCACAAATTTGAATCCTTTTTTTAAAAAAAAAATTCTGCTTTTCTATTTTTGCAAATTATATAACCTCACACTTCCCCACATTATATGCCACCTTGCTTTCCCACTCACTTAACCTGTCTATATCTCTTTTCAGCCTCTTTGTGTCATCCTCAAAGGTTACATTCTCACCTAACTGTATCACCAGCAAACTTGTATACATTACCTCCTGTCTCTTTGTCTAAGTCGTTAATATAGATTACAAATAGCTGAGGCCCCAGCATTGATCCTTGTGACACTGCACTAGTCACAGCCTGACAACTCTTATCTTTGTTTTCAGTTGGCAGCATACCTACTCTCGGCACATCTTCTCGTTTTGTTTCTTTCCTTGCCCCATTGCCATTCCCTTTGGCCCTGGAAGACTAACTCTTCTGTCATTCAGTCTCTCATGTCTTTCACCTGATCACAGGTGTTTTAGTGCTTTAATGGATTTCAGGGCCCAGGGCCAAACCTCATTCTGTATTCTTGGCTGAGAACCCAGACATCCATTAGAGTGTTGAAACAGCTGCGCCCCAGGGAACATATTGCTTATTTGATAGCTCTGGCTCGCTGATCTCTTCTGTGATTTGCATCATGTTTGTTTACACAAGATAGAGGTTTCAAGTGCTTGCTGTTTCAACTGTTGGTACTTTAAAGGGCCTGGATGATTGACACCTTTATTGGCCTGCAGTAAAAGAGTTTTTAAGAAAGTGGAAAGTTATCAAAGAATGACTTTTTTATAGCTTTTTTAATACATCCTATTGTCATTATAGGGTTTATTATATATAGTGGGTGAATGGGACTGGAAGTGCCATAGCTTGGCATGGGGGGCATGAGGGGCCATAGGGAGTGGGTTGGAGGGCTTACCTTGGCATGGGGGGACCATGAGGGGTCAGAGAGATTGTTTTGGTGATGGGGGGCATAACATAGTGTGAGGCGGCATAGGGGTTGTTTGGGGGTGACATTCCTTGGCATAGGGGGACATGAGAGGCCATAGAGAGTGGGTAGGGGTTATAAGGTGGCATGGATGAGACATGGAGCGTGTGTGAGGGCTGGAGAGCCTTTCTGTTTTTATTATAACAGACGAATTGCAATCAGCAGGAAGTGGTATTAGCAAACTGTTGGAACTTCAGATTGATAGGTCCCCAGGTCCTGATGGACTTCATCCTCGGGTCTTAAAATAAGTTGGTTGGTGAGATAGTTGATGCATTGATTGAAATCTTCCAAATTTCACTAGGTTCGGGAAGGTTCCATTAGATTGGAAAATAGCTAATGTAACTCCTTTATTCAAAAAGAGAGGGAGACAGAAAGCAGACAACTATAGGTCAGTTAGCTTGACATCTTTCATCAGGCAATGTTAGAAGCTATTATTAAAGACATTATAACTGGGTACTTAGATAAATTCAAGGTAATCAGGCAGAGACAACAGGGTTTTGTGAAAGGGAAACCATGTTTAACCAATCTTTTGGAGTTGTTTGAAGAAATAACAGGTGCTGTGGATAAAGGGGAACCAGTGGATATACTGTACTTAGTTTCCAGAAGGCATTCGATAAGGTGCCACATCAAAAGTTATTGCGGAAAATTAAAGCTCATGATGTCGGGGGTAACATATTGGTATGGATCGAAGATTGGCTAGCTAACAGGAAGCAGAGAGTAGGCATAAATGGATCATTTTCTAATTGGCAGGATGAGACAAGTGGTGTGCCACAGGGGCCCCAACTCTTCACGATATATATAAATGATTTGGATGAAAGGACCAATGGTATGGTTGCTAAATTTGTGATAGCATAAGGGTAGGTAGGAAACTAAGTTGTGAAGAGGACATGATGAGGCTACAAAAGGATTTGAATAGAGTAAATGAGTGGGCAAAGATCTGGCAAATGGAGTATTATGTGGGCAGATATGAGGTTGTCCATTTTGACAGGAAGAATAAAAGAGAAGCATATCATTTAAATGGTGAGAGATTGCAGAGCTCTGGGTTACAGAGGGATCTGGGTGTCCTGGTGCATGAATCGCAAAAGGTTAGTCTGCAGGTGCAGCAAGTAATTAGCAAAGCTAATAGAATATTATTGTTTATTGTAAGGGGAATTGAATACAAGAGTAGGGAGGTTATGTTTCAGATATACAGGACATTAGTGAGACTACATCTGGAGTGCCGTGTACAGTATTGGTCCCCTTATTTAAGGAAAGGTCGAAATGCATTGGAAGCAGTTCAGAGAAGGTTTACTGGATTAATACCTGGAATGGGTAGATTGTCTTATGAGGAAAGACTAGACAGGCTGGGCTTGTATCTGCTGGAGTTTAGACGAGGCAAGAGGTGACTTGATTGAAACATATAAGATCCTGAGGGGAATAAAAACAGAAAATGCTGAAAAAACTCAGCAGGTCTGATGGCATCTGTGGAGAGAGAAACAGAGTTAACGTTTTGAGTCCTTATGACTCTTCTTCAGAGCAGCTTTTGCTTTTATCTTAAGATCCTGAGCGGACTTGGCAGGATGGAAGTGGAAGGGATGGTTTCTCTTGTGGGAGAATCTAGAACTAGGGGCCACTGTTTAAAAATAAATGGTTGTCCATTTAAGACAGAGATAAGGAAAAAAAATTCTCTGAGGATTGAGAGACTTTGGAATTCTCTTCCTCAAAAGGTGGTTGAGGCAGAGTCTTTGAATATCTTTAAGGCAGAGGTAGGTAGATTCTTAATAAGCAAGGGGGGTGAAAGATTATCGGGGGTAGGCAGGAATGTGGAGTTGAGGTTAAAATCAGATCAGCCATGGTCTTATTGAATATCAGAGCAGGCTCGAGGGGCTGAGTGGCCTGCTCCTTATAACTTGTATGTACGTATGAAGTCTCACAACACCGTGAAAGGCCTTTAAAGAGCACGCCTCCATACCCGGCAGCCCCTGTGGCTGCTTCCAAACTTTTTCCCCACTGCACCCCGAATCTCCGTGCGGGTACTTTCTCCTGAGCTGGGCAGGCTGAGCCAGGAATTTTCCTGCTCCCAGCCGCGAGGATGAAAATCCAGCCCAGTAATTCTGTTTCTCTCTGCACAGGTGCTGCCTGACCTGCTGAGTACATTTTCCGTTTTTATTTCAGCGCTCCAACATCTGCAATATTCTGCTTTTGAAAATGCCTCATTTATCCCTATTCTCTGCTCCCTGCCTGTTAACCAATCCTCTATCCATGCTAATATATCACCCCCAATTCCATTAGCTCTTGTATATTAACCTTTTGTGTGGCACCTAATCAAATGCCTTTTCAAAATCTAGGTATACGACACCTACTGGTTGCCCTTCATCTACCCTACTAGTTACATCCTCAAAAAAATTAATACATTTGTGGAACAGAATTTCTCCTTAGTAAAACCATGTTGATTTGTTCTAATTGTACTATGTTTTTTTAAGTGTAATGTTAAGACTTCCTTAATAATAGATTCCAGCACTTTCCCGATGACTGGATGTCAGGCTAACTGGCCTGTAATTCCCTGTTTCCTCTCTCCCTTCCTTCTTGAAGAATGGTGTTATATTTGCTAACTTCCATGAACTTTGTTTGCTGCAGTTTGTAAAGGCTCAGTTTGACCAAAGTTCCACCTCGCCACAAACTCATGGCTGGCACAATGGCGTCAATACTCACAGGGATTAAAGTTCTGTGTTTAAACAGTATGCATGTCTATGTGTGCGTCACCTAGCTTTTTAAAGTGCCTTTAAACATTCACCCAGAGTGTCAGCTTGGTGCTGGGAGAAAAATCATCTTGCATATCAAGTGCCATATGATATTCTGAGCAAGACACGAGGGAGCAAGTGGAATAACTAAGAGTTGGCTGTTTAAAGTAGGAGGAAGCACTGAAACATAAAAGAGCTGACATTAAGAGGCAAGATTTTTAGCACAATTCCAGTACAAGCATTGAAAGAGCTTCAGTTGGCCTAAAACAGATTTTGGTAAATTCAGCCTGAAAAATCTACCCCCCCCTGATTATTATAAGCAGGATTACTTGCTTATTTATTTTAAATTAAAAATAAAATGAAATTAATCACTCCCAGTCAAATTGCAACTCTCTCCCATTCACCGTGTGACTAATTTCCTACACAGGGCATCTTGTAGGGTCAGACTCGATGATCATTATCACAGGATAGTTGTAGATAAGGAAGACCATTCTAACCATCCAGAATGTCCCCACATTCCAGTATCCAGTTATTTTTCTAAACCATTCCAAGAATTCCAGTAATGCATTTCTGTGGCGCCTTTCACAACCTCAGGACGTGCCAAAGCACTTTAGAGCCAGTGAAGCACTTTTGAGATCTCATCACTATTGTAATGTAGTCAGTTCCTCTGCAGCAAGATTCCGCAAACAGCAATGTGATAATGACCAGATAATCTCATTTATTCATGATGTTGGTTGTGGGATAATTATTTGCCAGGACACTGGGGAGAACTCCCCCTAGGCTGCTCTTTGGAATGGTACCAAGGGATCTTTTACATCCACCTGAGAGGGGAGATGGGGCCTCGGGTTAATGATCATCCAAAACACAGCACCTCTTGCACTGCCTTATTTACTGCACCAGGAGGTTCAGCTGAGAATTTATGCTCGAGTCTTTGGAGTGAGACAAATTTATTTCCTACCATGCCTGAAGATTCTTGTTGCGCACTTTTAAAAGTACCTGTCAGCCATACAACTAAATAAAGTTTCTATCCACTGTGTGTCCCCCCCTTCCCCCCCAAGCTGAATTTAGCATTGTCTTTGTACAGATACTCTTGTATCTTGAAGCAAGGTAATATGATGCAGGTGTAGCAATACTCTTCAGGGTGCTTATTACGTTTAGGGACTGTTTTAATTGCTCGGTGCATTGTGCTGAGATGATTAATGCCCCATTTCTATCGGTTTTAACACCTCCTGTAATTAACTGGAGAGGGTAAAACCTCTTGAGGAGACCTGCGGTGGATTTAATGCAAGCAAGGGAATTGAGCCTAGCACTGAGAGAAAAACAAACACGAGTTGATAACTATTCAAAAGTGAGCGCTGTACATGGAAAGCTCTGTACTGTTGGAGCGTTAGTGCCTCACCCCTTCCTGATTCATTGCAGAGACCATTTGCATCCATCTCCATCTCGTTGACCAAATCGCAATGGCTGCTTGCCATTTTGTGCACGGACAACAGTCCTGGAATTGGAAAGAAAAATATACATGCTTGCTGAAAACTGAAGAATGCAGCATGTTGGGAACATTCAGCCTCTAAAAGACACGTTAGCGTTTTGGGTACAGATGCTGTCAGAACTGACAGAAAAAAGTTTCCTCCCAGAACGTGGTAACAAAATGCAGGGAATAGACAACAGGCGAGTCCAATCAGAAGCACTTATAATTAAATTGTGCATTACCCTTGAGACGCTAGAGATATTCGTGTTCTAGAGATGGTGCAGAAAAGGGTCATGATGTTGATCGCTAATGTCAAAGGTCTCCATTATCAGGGCAGACTGGAGAAACTTCGGTTTTTCAGCCTTGGAAACGTTTACAAAAGGTGATCTGATAGAGGTATATAAGATAATTGAGCGGTTGAAAAAAGTAAATCTGGAAAATTGCTTTGAATCATACTGCAAGAATAAGGCAAGTCGGTGCCCATTCGAACTGGTAAAAAGTAAATTAAAACCAATACCATGAAATAGTTAAACCCATACGTGCACGCATGAGGCAGGTTTGCAAGCAGAGCAGGGAGTCATGAATACCCTTGACTCTCTAAAACAGAACACAATTAGATATTTCAATGGGAGGACTTTAGTTTTTTTCTGGTTTGGCTTATTGGCTTCTGTCCTCTTGTGGTTGTTCTGTGCCTAGTTCACTGTGCATTCTGTTTTTACTAAAGGTGTGAATCTGCTGGTGGGAACAGAGAACGGGTTGATGCTACTCGACCGCAGTGGGCAAGGCAAAGTGTACAGCCTCATCAGTCGCCGACGTTTCCAGCAGATGGACGTTTTAGAAGGGTTGAACCTTCTCATCACTATATCAGGTGCATAAAGTTCAGAGGTGAAACTTGAAGCAAGTGCTGCAGCACCAGCAGCCAGTGTGTGAGCTACCAGTGCAAAATGGAGATGGGGTATCTAGAAAGTGGTGATATCAAAGAGCTGGGGAATTTCAGTTCAGCTTAATTCTCTCCTTACTTGACATCCACACACAGCACTTAACACCAAGTCTCAATGGGTGGCAATTGAGAACAGGAATGTTTTCTGATTGGGGTTTTCCCACCATTTCAATTCTTGACCCTGGGACCAAGTGCAGCACCACAGCCAAGATCAAGCAGTTCAGTAAAGATCAGGGGCACTAGCATTTCCATTCCCAGAACAAGCTACACTATGATTGCTGTTATGAGTAGCACGTTGCACTGAAGCTAGCCACATTATAATCTGGAGCATAAGGCACAAGTCACTACTGACAACTGCTATATGGAGTCAGCTTGAAGAAGCCAGGGCCCTTCCCCTAAAAGGGGAGGGACAAACAACCTGTGCTAGCCTTACATTCACCTCCCAGCGCCACCATTGTAGCGCATGTTTGTTTCCACTTTAACTTCACAATGAGGGGATCCCCAGTCAGGTTTCTGGAGAGGGGAGAAAGGGAGCAATAATTTTTTCTTGCCGTTAAGAGAAACTGGCCATGTTTGATCAGTAAACTCGCTGAATTTTGTTTGAATTATCATACCAGGTAAACGAAACAAGCTACGTGTGTATTACTTGTCCTGGCTGCGGAATAAGATTTTGCACAATGATCCAGAAGTGGAGAAGAAGCAGGGCTGGACCACAGTGGGAGACATGGAGGGCTGTGTGCACTACAAAGTGGGTAAGTAAAGTGTTGAGCGCCAGTCAGATGTGAGTAGATCAATTCCTCTCTTGAAAGTTGTGCTGCCTGGCACTCGAGTGTTGGCCACCAAACCTGGCTCTGGCAGCCAGGCATTCCAGATGAGAAGTACAATCCACACATTTAACATTTGTTTGAATAAAAGCCCATTGTGACCTTGGTTACATGGGCAGTCAATGTTTCAGCAGATGGTGCCCCTGCTATGTTGAAAGATATATATTGGCAATAACTCAGGATTAAAGCTCTGAGGGACAGAGAGTCGTTGTCGACTACACTCAAATTATTAGTTCAAAGTTTGGACAAGAAATTGAGTAGGTAAGGCATTGATAAAAATTAGTGAAAAAATGCTAACTGATGGACTTTACTAAATAAGGGCAAGGAAGCAAAAGCATTGGACCACAAAATGTACTAGGAATGAGGTTTTGCTACCTATGTTGTTGGTTCTTATGTGGACCTAACTGTGGCAGTCTCCCATCTTGTAAAATGATGGTTTGTGCTGTGCTGGTCAACCCTGTGATAAGCATGGGCTGGTGTGGCTCAGGAACCCCACTCTAACATAGCAGTCTCTGCCGCCTCAACTGCGGAGGAAGACAAGTGGGCTGCGAAAGTGCAGGATTCACTGGCCTCTGTTTCCCCTCAGCCCTCTTTCCAGCCAGCTGAACTTTCGTTTCTGCTCGCCCTTCCAAACAGTTAACCTCCAGAGGACATGGCCATCAGTGACTGTCTTGCAGTTGTCATTGTCAATATTGCCATCTTCACATCTCGCTTGCAGGTGTCCTTGTAGCGGACATATGGAGCCCAGGTGCTTGTGACCCAATGGCCAATTCACCTTACAGAAGGTCTTTTGGTACATGGCCGTCATCCATCTGATGAACGTGGCCAGGCCAGCTCTGATGTCATTGCAATGAGTGTATGCTGATGGAATTAGCATGCTCCAGAGACTCTGAGTGGTGACCTTGTCCTACGAAGAGATGCTGAGGACACGTCTGAGACAGAGAAGGGGGAAACTGTTCAGCCTTTGCTCCTGCCTAGCATGTGTTGCCCAGGCCTTACCACTGCAAAGGAGTGCACTGAGGATGCACACTTGGTAGACTCGCAGTTTGCTGTTCTGAGTTAGGTTGCTGTTGTTCCACACACCCTTACACAGCTTGGACATAACAGCTGCAGCTTTTGCAATGCTTGTGTTGATTTCAGTAGTGACAGATTGCTGGTGATTTTGGAGCCTAGCTACGTGAAGTTATCCACAACCTCCAGTGTCACATTGTCAGTGCTGGTGGATGGCTGTATGGCAACACCTGCACTTCACTCCAACGACTATTGTTCTTCTGTGTGTCTTCGCTGTGAGTGTTAATGAGCTATTAGCTCAGTAGCATTATATTGAGCCTGATCAAGCTCACATCTTACTCCCACAAGCACAGAGCTCCTAGCAGGGCGGTACTTGAAAGTGGAATTGTGACTATTTTTCCCTTTAATCCCAGCCAATTATAGTATTGAGAGAGGAGCCTTGGCTAATTTGACCTTCTAACCTTGGCCAATTATAGTGAACCAATTGCAGTTGCACGTGGGATCTTTCTTTGCATATGGTTCAGCCACTTAGTGCATTAATTTGAACACTGCGGATACCGGAAACCAAGATAGAAAATGCTGCGAATACTCAGCAGGCCAAGCAGCATCAGTGGAGAGAGAAACAAAATTGATGTTTTAGGTCACTGACCCTTCCCCCACCCACTCCTTTCCCCTCCACCCCTCCAAATTCTGCTACTGCGTATGTGTGATTGAGGAGCAGGGAGCTTAATAGCAAACCTTCCCCCAACTTCTAACTTTGTTTCAAGGCTTGATAAGCTGTGTGAATCTGTCTTTGTCTCTGACACTCTCTTGACAAATGAAGGCTGCCAGCAACCCCTTGTACAGTGAAGCGTGCACTCTCTCTCTGGCTCTCTCTCTCTCTGGCACGCTGTCTTTCCCTCTGGTGCTCGCTCTCTTTCTCTCTCCCTCTCCCTCTCTCTCTCTCTTTGGCGCAAATGCGCTCTCTTTCTCGTTCTCTGGCGCTCGCGCGCACGCTCTCTCTGGTGCTTGCTCTCGCGCTCTCTCTGGCACTGTCTCTCTCTTTCTCTCTGGAGCTTGCTCGCTTTCACTCTCTGACGCGTGCTCTCTCGCGCGCTCTCTCTCTCTGTCTCCCTGTCTCCCTCTCTGTCTCTCTCTCTGGCATTCTCTCTCAGCTGTCCTCCCTGAGTGACAAAAAGCTCCTCTGCTGCAGAAATTCAGAGCACAGTGTCACATTTTTATCATCAGTTCTGTGTCATCGTCTCTGAAATCTATTGTAATGCAAGTAGTTTTGGAAACAGTTCTGGGTCTGGTTGGTGTTGGGGAAGCAATCATCAAAGGGCGCTGTCTTGACCCCTTATCAGGACCTTTCTCTTGACAGGTCAATGACCTGAAAGATTAAACTCTGTTTGTCTCTCCACTACTTTGAATTTCAGTCCATTAAGCTGCTAGGCCATATGCAATGCAAGGAATTCTTTTACGACATGTAAAATATGCTCTGCTGTCCTTTAATGAATGGTCTGGATTCATCCCTTTTCTTCCCTACCCCAGGAGAGCGATGGACCTACTCAAAGACCAGGCTAATTCAGAATCCAGGCCATTCCTGGCCACATGGGATCAGGTTTCACCTTTTGGGTACTTGAATTTAACAGAAGACAGTTGGGCTAATCTTTACATTGTGCTGTTTAATTCACAGTGAAGTACGAGAGGATCAAGTTCCTGGTTATTGCTCTGAAGAACTCGGTTGAGGTCTATGCCTGGGCCCCGAAGCCTTACCACAAGTTCATGGCATTTAAGGTCAAGTTTTGTTTTGTACTCGCTGAAGATGACTCTAGATTAACCTTCACCATAATAGTCAATGCAAGTTGAAATGCAGCCTGTTAACATTGCAGATAGATAGAGGGTTTTGATTAAGGAAATTATTACAGTACGAGAAATAGTGAATGTCCTTGAGCGGCCAAAGACAAGAATCATTTTGGTTGGAGTGAAGAAACAATCGAGGGGTTAATTAGAGTTTTCTAGAAGTTGCCACATGAGAAGGAAATATAAAAACAGATTTACAAAGAAATGACCGAGAGATGCATGAACTATAGAGTACTAATAATGGGAGACTTTACCCCAATATTGAATGGGACAATGATTGTATCCAGGACAGAGAAGAAGAAGAATTTTTGAAGTGATTTCAGGAGAATTTTCTTGATCAGTTTGTTTTCCACCCAATAAGACAGGAGGCATTGCTGCTCCGGTCCTGGAGGAATGAAGTGGGTCAAGTGAAGAATGTCAGCATGGAGGAACATCTCTGGAATTAGATTAGTTATGGAGATGGATAAAGAGCAACCTAGAATAAAAACACTTAACTGGAGGAGGGCTCATGTTAGCGGATTGAGCAGAGATTTGGTCTGAGTAAATTGGAGTCTGAGACTGGCAAGCAGAAATAATCTTTAAAGAGGAAATGTTTTGGATGCAGTCTCGATACATTCACACAAAAAGGAGTAGAAGGACAACCAAAGCCCTCTAAAATTAACGGATTTACATATAAAATTCTTTAGAGCTTTGACAGCATAGGAGGCTATTTTCCCGGCTAAGGAGTCTAGAACGAGGGCCACAGATCCAGAGTAAAGGGTCGGCCATTTATGACTGAGGCGTAAAATTTCTTAACTCAAGGGGTTGTGTACCTTTGGAATTCTCAGTCAGAGAGCTGTGGATGCTCAGTCAGAGTATATTCAACAACAGCAAGTTTACTTGTTTCGTGTCTTTGACATAATAAAATGCCCCAAGAGGCTTCACTGAGGCATTCAAGAGCAAAATCTATCATTGTAGAGAAGAGTAGATAAGCAAAGGTTTGGTCAGAGAGATAGGTTTCAGGGTGTATCTTAAAGGAGGAAAGTGAGGCAGAGAGAGGTTTACGGAAGGAATTCTAGAGATTAGGATTTAGGCAACTCAAAGACTGGCTGCGAAGGGCGGAGCAATTAAAACCTGGAATGCTCACGAGGGCAGAATTAGAGGAGCGCAGATATCTGGGGGTGAGGCGATAGAAGGATTTGAGAATGAGCGTGAGAACAGTCAAATATAGCTGTTGTTTAACTGGGAGCCAGTGTAGGTCAGCGAGCACAGGGGTGATGTGTGAAGGGCACTTTGTATAAGTTAGGAAACTGGCAACATGAGAACCTGGGCTTTATAAATTGAGGCCCAGAGTACAAAAGCCAAGAAGTTATGCTAAACCTTTATGAAGTATAGTGTCTACCGGACGCCACACTTTAGGAAGGACATGAAGGCTTTGGAGAGGATGAGGGATTACAGTCATTCTCTTCAGAGCAGAGGTGATTTGAAGGAGGTGTTTATAATTATGAAGGATTTAGATAGAGTAAATAAAGGAAAATGGTTTCCAATGGCCGAAGGGCCAATAGCCAGAGGGAACAAATCTAAGGTGATTGGCCAAAGATCCAGAGGTGATGTGAGGAATAACTTCTTTATGAGCAAGTGATTATGATTTGAAATGAACTGCCTGATAAGGTGGTGGATAAAGGTTTAATCGTAATTCTCAAAGGGAATTGGATAAATACTTGAAGGAGAACGAAAATTGCAGGGCTATGAGAAAACAGCAGGTTTGGATCACTCTTCAAAAGAGCCAGTGCAGACTTGATGGGCTAAATGGCCTCTTCCTGTGCTGTACAATTCTATAATTCTGTTAAACCCAAAAAGATGATGGGAAGGAATTGACCCGATTTGTAAACTGAGAAAACATCAATCTTGCGACTCACCCATTTATTGAGTGAGTGGGATTAGTGGAGTGTGAAGAAAGAAGGAAAGACGTAATTTTTAGAGCACTTTCCAAGTGTTTTGTAGCTATGAAGGACTTTCAAAGTCTAGTCACTCTTATCCTTTGGAAAGGTGTCAAGAAATTGCAAAGTCCCACAAATAACAAAATGACCAGATAACCTGTTTTGATGTTTGTGGTGTAAATGTTTACCAGGAAGAACCGTGAAACAGCGCTGTGGGATCTTTTACACGCATTAAAGAAATGCCCTTAAGTAAATCAAAACATGTTTTGTTGACACCATCCGACAGCCTGAATTGTCAAAAGGATGCTGGAGAGAGAATTTCAATTGTTTCCATTTCCTTTACAGTCATTTTCAGATCTGCCTCATAGACCGACATTGGTCGACTTGACTGTAGAAGAAGGTCAGAGGTTAAAGGTTATATATGGATCTAATAGTGGCTTTCATGCAGTCGATGTGGATTCGGGAAACACCTATGACATTTACATCCCAGTGCATGTGAGTTTTGAGGAGCTTGTATTTATTTCTTCTGCATTTTCTAACTGCAGCCCAGAATGAGAGATATCTGTGGATTGCAGCGATGCCTTGTTTTGGACTTGTCACTCAGTTTTCCCCTATGTTGGTTGGAAGCAGTTTATACTTTGCCATCGTTGCTGTCCGTGGCACTCTTGGCACAGGTGCATTTCAGACACTCATGCAGCACGACAGTGACTGTCATCCTGTGGGTGTGTGCCTAGGTCATAACAGGCAAAGTCATAAGAACATAAGAAATAGGAACGGGAGTAGACCATTCGGCCCTTCGAGCCTGCTCCACTATTCAATAGGATCGTGGCTGAATCGTCTTGTGTTTAGATTTCCACATTCCCACCTAACCCCGATGACCTTTGATTCCTTTGCCTAACAAGAATCTATCTACATCTGCCTTAAAAATATTCAATGACCCCGCCTCCACCGTCTTCTGAGGCAGAGAGTTTCAAAGCCGCACAACCCTCAGAGAAAAAAAATTCCCCTCCTCTCTGTCCTAAAAGGGCAATCCCTAATTTTAAACCAGTGCCCCCTAGTTCTGGACTCACCCGCAAGAGGAAACATCCTTTCCACGTCCACCTTGTCAAGACCATTCAGGATCTTGTACACTTCAATCAAATCACCCCTCACTCTTCTAAACTCCTGTGGAAACAAGCCCAATCTGCCCAACATTTTCTCATAAGACAACCCACTCATTTCAGGTATCAATCTAGTAAACCTCCTTTGAACCCTCTCCAATACATTTCCACCCTTCCTTAAATAAGGAGACCAAAAGTCAATGTTTGAATTCGTGTTATATGAGTTAGTGGTTGCACTTGGCCAATTACAAAACCCCACAAACAGCAAAATGAGCAGAAAACCTGTCTTGACATTTGTTGGGGTGAATATTGGCCAGTGTTCCAGAACAACCCTGGGGAGAGAACGTAGTTATGTTCAGCTATGGTAGAATGGCCTGTTGCCCAGGCTCCCTAGTGAGGGATTGCCTCTTGGAGAGATGCTGTGCGGTGACCGGTCCCTGTTAAATCATATATCAGGAAATTTCAGAGGAGAAAGTGATTGTCTATGGGACAGGCGCTCAGATAGGTGATAACTGGTGGAATTAACACACTTGTCTCTTTTTGCTGGGATGAGAGTTTGGCAATAAGTTGCAAGTTTCATCTAAAAGGCAACTGACTGGCTGGCACAGGAAATACAGAAATGCAACTCATCAGTACTGGCACCTCAACCTGCCACTGAGAAAAACTGGCATCTGTCCACTCTTAACCATCGAATAGAAATTGTTAAAATGGCACAATCCAGCCTGTTAACTCTACATTTCCAACGTCAGCCATGTCAGGCTAAATTGTGATATGTTCGGTTTTGGCCAGTAAAGCCAAGGCGAGATGTATTTGGTCTGGGAGAGGGTACAGAATGGGTTCAGAATGATAACGGGGCATACAGCGTTAATTTATCAGGATAGATTGCAGAGATTAAGATTGTATTTCCTGGAATCTAGAAGGTTGAGCAGTGATCTAGCCAGGATGCCTAAAATGTAAGGGAGTTTTGATTAAAGTAGATATTGAGAAACTTATTTCCTCTCATGGCAGAATCCAGAATAAGGGCTTGTAAATTTAAAATTCGATCCAGGTCATGTAGGAGCGAAAATCTGAAGCAATTTTTCACACGCAAGGTATGGAAATTTGGAAATCACTCCTCGAAAGGCTATGGATGCTGGGCGACAATTAGAATTCTCCAAACTGGAAGATAGATTTTTGTTGGGTATGGGTGTCGAGGGATATAGATCAAAGGTGGGTAAACAGAATTAAGGTAGAAATTACCTATTGTCAAATGGTGGAAGGGGCGTAAGGGGTTGAATGGCCTACTCTTTGTTGCCATGTGCACTGGTTCTACCTCTGAAACCTTTTGGTTTCTCTATCTAGATTCAGACCCATGTAGTGCCTCACGCTATTGTAATTTTGCCCAACACTGCTGGAATGGAAATGCTTCTGTGCTATGAAGATGAGGGAGTTTATGTGAACACCTACGGCCGTATCACCAAGGATGTGGTGTTGCAATGGGGTGAGATGCCGACCTCTGTTGGTAAGTTGCTCATGATATGACCTTTCTCTGGGGCTTTTCTTTTCACCTGTGACTGTCCTTTTACCTCTCCAAGGCAGGGAGACTGTAGCTGATAAGAGAGGCCATTGTGTGAGACATGAGGAGCGTCAACCCATTCAAGCATGGGACCATCATGACCAATCCCAGGCCTATTCTCTGGACACCCCCTTGCGAACTCTTTAAGCATTTGATATTTTACCTCGTTACCCTCAACACCTATTTTGCCGCCACACCCCCCCCGCAACCACATTTCAGCTCTCGAATTCCGAGCAGTTTCTTGATTTTGCAGTGCTATTGATTGCCTCATCGTGGTCATGGCTTCCTTAGAGCAGTTTCATCCACAGCCCTTTCATGTCACTTTCTATATGTATAAATCTTTAGAAATGGCTTTATAGCTCTTAGTTCTGGCATTTTAAAGATTAATCTTTTCCTTTAATGACCTAGCCAGGTTCTACAGAGACCTCAGCCTGACACAATTATCTGCAAAGGACACTTTGACATTAGATTCAGAAAAGGCAGTGTGCTGATCAAGGTGCCATTATTAACTGTAGCTAAGGGTTCAGAGAAATGATTGTTCCTACCGCAAGCAATACCGACGTTTGGTCAGGACGGGATTGTGCTGGGCTCTGATTCACAGCCCACAGTCAGTAAGGAGAATCTCCACTCTGTTGGCTGGTACCTGTGGAACTGCACGACAACGCAAGTCCACATTTCCTTCTTCCTCACTCCCGAATGAAGAAACATATAGGGTGTTCCCTCCCAAAGTTTAGATCAGGAGCACCATGTTTGGTCACTTCTTGCCATCAGAGAGACCTTGTAGCAGTTGTCAGTGCATTGCTATACTGAGTGGCAAGTTACACTACACTCCACCCTGCCTCACCTTGCACCTTGGCAGATAGATTCTGTTTTAAATGACTGAGTCTGAGATTTAAGCAGTCTGTCCTTAAGGTGTCACATTGGACACTGACAAGAGCTCCTGACCTCCTATTCAGGCCACCATGAAGGATGTCTATTTCCACCTCCGTAACATCTCCCAACTTCACCCCGTCTCAGCTCATCTGCTGCTGAAACCCTCATTCATGTCGTTGTTAGCTTTAGACTTTAACTATTCCAATAGCTTCCTCACTGGTCATCCAAAACCCTGCTGCCCATGTCCTAATTCGCACGGAGTCCTGTTCCCCTATCACCCCTGTGCTTGCTGACCTCCACTGGCTCCTGGGAAAACAACATCTCAATTTAAAAATTCTCATCCTTGTTTTCAAATCCCTCCATGGCCTTGCCTCTCCCTATCTCTCTCATCTGCTCCAGCCCTACAACCCTCCAAGATCTCGGTGATCCTCTGATTCCAGCCTCTTGAGCATCCTCGGTTTTAATCACTCCATCGTTAACAGCTGTGCCTTCAGATACCTAGGCCCCAGGCTCTGGAATTCCCTCCCTAAATTTCTCCGCCTCTCTACCTCACTTTCCTCCTTTAAGGCACTCCTTAAAGCCCATCTCACTGACCAAACTTTTGGTCATCTGTCCTTATTCCTCACGATGTGGCTCAAGATTGTACTTTGTTTTGTAAGGCTTTGTGAATTGTTGTTAAGTTAAAGGTGCTTTATCAATATAAGTTGTTGTTTAATACTGACTGACCTACAGGTGGAAGATGCGCCAGACCCTGTGAACAGTTCTCCTAAAGTCCAGTATCCATTGCTGGAGCTGACCACTTCCTATAATTCCTATGTAACTGTACGTTGTGTATTTATGCAGCATACATCTGCTCGAACCAGATCATGGGTTGGGGCGAGAAGGCAATCGAAATCCGCTCTGTTGAAACAGGTCACCTTGATGGAGTTTTCATGCACAAAAGAGCACAGCGGCTAAAATTCCTCTGTGAACGGAACGATAAGGTAATACGTGATATTGGGAATCACACGTGGGTTTTATGTAGAATGAAAAGTATCTGCTGGCTCTGTTAGTGAAGGTGGCGTGTAACTGAGTCTTTACAAAGTGGGAAACATTTCTGCTTCAATCCGATGAACCTACAGAGTACACACTGGGTGAGAGGACATAATAGTCATTGTATCAAGCTGAGGATAAACATTTAATTTGTAAAAGTTTGAAGGGGGAGACAACAAGGCTCTCTTAACCAAATAAACCCACATACTGACTTTTGACCAACACACCCACGTTGACCAAGAGAAAGCTAGTTTGTTTAACTCACTATGATTGGAGGTTGGGGGGGCAGGGATATCTCCTGCATGGGCTAAAAGACATTGCGTTCCACCAATGATTTGACCTCCCTCTCTTATGTTGACCCCCTTGACCCCACACAGATTGCTGTAGGCAGTGGGCTGGTCCAACACATCAATGCGATCAATGTTGCTCTTTGGTTGACCTTGTGAACCATCACATTTCAGCAACCTGTAACTTCTACCTCCTTTTCCCTATGACAGGCAAAGGACTGTGTGTTACCAACTTCCACACAACGTGACTCAGCCGGGAAAACTGTTTTTGCTTCACCCTTTTCTGCTTTCCTCCTCCCACTCACCCCCACCCCCAACCCTACTCCCCGACCCAAGAAGTGCGAGTATTCGTTGAGACTGCGATAATTGTATCAATCCTAAAAAGGTACAGGAGAAGGTGCAAGGAAGATTTGTTATGTATATTCTCCAGTTCTAGCGTCATTCCATCAGGAAAGGCTGAACAGGCTTGGATCCCTTCTCTCTAGAACAGAGAAGGCTGAGGGTTGATCTGACAGAGGTCTTTAAAATTATGAGAGGAGAGTAGATGTTATGGGCAAGATGAAAACTGATAAATCCAAAAGCAATTTCAGGAGAAACCTTTTTACCCATAGAGTGGGGAGAACCTGGAACTCAATATCACATGGAGTGGTTGGGATAAATAGTATCGACGAATTTGAGAGGAAGCTGGATAAACACGCAGGGGAAAGGAATGGAAGGATATGCTTATAGGACGAGGTGAAGAGGCTCATGTGGAACATAAACACCAGCATGGAACTGATGGGCTGAATGGCCTGTTTCTGTGCCATTTGTCGTTTGCGTTTATATTAGCTGGGGTTCACTTGCTGCTTGTTCCCATTTACAGTGGAAGTGAGGATTAATAAAATACACCAATGCCACAAGAAACAAGTGCGGCCTCTTGTTTGTGAAACTTTATTGTACCTATCTCACTCCTACCTTTTGATTTCTTGCAGGTATTTTTTGCCTCCGTCCGTTCTGGTGGAAGCAGTCAAGTTTACTTCATGACATTAAATAGGAACACAATCATGAACTGGTAAAGGACAACATGTTGGACTACTGAAGAGTTGGATACTGTAAATAAGTAGGACGGTGCGTTTTGTAGATCAGAGCTTTAAACAAGAGTTAAAAGGCCTCGGAAAGGTTTCTGTGGAACTTGCAGTGGATCTCGTGCCTCAAAAGACATTGTCAATGAAGCTGTTTCTTTTCAATTTAATGTTTTCCTTTCCCTTTCTGGAGAACGAATTTGACAGCTTGGCTGCAGTCACGTGACCCACCCAGCATGCTTTTCTCTCTGGAAGCCCAGGCTGCTTGTTATTGGTGGCAGATCACATGGAAAGAGTGTGCATTGGTTAAGGTTGTGTGGGGAGGGAATGGGGTGAAGAATAACGGGTCAAAGTGATTCTAAATGAGCCACTGTTCTAGTTGGGGTAGGGAGCACCAAATACTAGTGCGACCCAATCTGAGCCATTTCAGGCCACTTTCCAAGGATGGGTAGATAGGAAAACCTGGTTTGAGCCCAGACTGGCAGTTCGGCTGTTTTGGGTTATTTTCTTTTGCTTATTTTAGAGTAGAATTAAGGTTTAAAAAATAGTTTTGCAAATTCTTTTCATAAATCCAAACAAGTGACCAATTGTGCAGAAAGCGACTCGTTGTTCAGTCGCCTATTATTCGAGACGCTGAAAGGTGTGGGTCACCCTATTGTTGATTTGAGGGACCATTCAACTCCATTTAAGGATCATTTCAGCCTCAGGTAAGCTGGTTTTGAGGTGAGGGGAGAGAAAAGAAAACATATCAACCACCACAGTGCACCATTTTTATTAAAGTGCCATCTTACAATGTCTCCTCAAGGTGTGCCTGATTGGCAATGTTGGGCTGTCCATACAGTCTGGGCCTAATTGAGGAGAGTCCAGACCACTCAATATGCTTCTAAGTGTCTGGTAAAGTCTCCTCCTTCTCTGTCTCACCTACAAAGGTTTGGCATAGATTATTCACTTGTACATCCACTATCAAGTTAAATCTGACCTCTCTCTCTCTCTCTCTCTCTCTCTCTCTGTTGATTTTGATACCTGTTCATACAGATGACAGTGACAAAATGTGAAGGGCACAAGAAGGCTGTAACAGACCGAGCAGCCTCTTGGTACACTTCTCATCATTTATTCAATGTTGTTCTCTCCCGTGATTTCCATGGCCTTAAAAATGTTCCAAGAATTGTGTTTCCCAACTCTTTACAGCACCGGATTCAGTTCTCAAGAAACAATCACCTCCATTTTTTACGTCCCACACATGAATTGCTTTTCTTAAATCTCGCCAGGGAGTGGGATGATGGGGCGCAACAAGAAATAATCAATGTGTAAGTGAAACAGCAGGTCTGAAATTAACCCCTTAAATGGTCAGATGTTGCCATGGAAACTCTAGAATCTTCTCAGTTGAGTCTTGCTGGCTGCCTTTTATAGGGAAAGATGTGCGGGCCGCAGTTTTAAAATTCATAATCAATGCTTCCTCGGCAGGTGTTCCCTGAAATGGTGTCAGGTCTCTATTCTGTTCATTGTCTGCAAAGTTCTTTGTGTACTGTCCAGCCAGTGTAGCTCATTGTTATAACATAGGAACAGGAGTAAGTCATTCCGCCTCTCAAACCTGGTCCCTCATTCTGGCTGATCTGTACCTCCACTTCACTTCTCTCCTTTGCTCTGCATTCTTTAATACACTTGCCCTTCCAGCTTTCCAGTGTTCATCTGTTCCTTCGATTGTGCATGATCATGTTGCTCAGATTTCTCTCTCCCTCCATCCATTACGATGTCTCTCCACCACCCCAGCCCAGCCCAGTCTCCACCTCAATCACTAGATCAGGGGCCCTCTAGAATGATTTGAGTTTTTGCTTCCACTGCACCACCCCAAAGACCATTCCCAATATGAATCAGGAACCTGGGAAAGATTGAAGTCTCTGGACCCAGTGACTTAGACGAGAAGATGGAAGAGTGCAGTTGATTTGACGCAGGGGTTTGAGATGGGGCTGAAGTTGTACAGTCGTATGACATCAGCACACTGGATAGGGCCAAACGAAGAGAGTCGGGCATCGTCTACCACACTTAGAAGAATCAGCTGCATGCTATAGGTGTTTGATCAGGCCAGGTGTCAGAATGGCATATCTACGGAGCCTTTTCCCGGTTGTTGTTTCGCAAGGGACCAAGATTGTGAGGAAGAGAAGTTGGGAATGTTTTAATATGGCCAGACGTACTGTGAACTGTTCTGTGTGAACTGACTTTTCAGCCTGATGGCCTTTTTAAAATCAATGATGCCATGCTCCAGCGATAGACTTGTTTCCATGTTGTCTGTACGTTGTATTGTGCTGCTGTTATTTGGCAAGAGAATTAATTCGCTTGGTTTTGTCAGAAAATTCTATTGATTTGGCTGTTAAACGAGATTTGTGCAGTTGACTTGTCAGAGTATGCAGTGGTGTATTATGGTGTTTGGGTTCAATAGGTTTGTCTGCAGCTCATGTACATATATTTTGAGTTTTTTCTTTAATACTACATTGAAGCTCACACAATGTTATCATGGAATAAAAATGATTTGGAAAGAATCCAATTGTGGTGAACTTTAATGATGCTCCACTCAGTTCTCACCCTGTGTCCCCGGGAACATCCTTGTCTGTAACTCTGCAGCCTCTGTTTCTGCTTGAAGCCGGCCAGAAACCCATGCCCTAACAGTTTAACAACCTGACCAAACAGAATGATTTTTCTTTGCCTTCCATTGAAGGAGGGAGATTACGATGCCATTTCAAGGTGGGCTTAGTTTGTGCAATAGCCCGTTAATCATGGAGCGGAGTTTACATTGTTGTAATTGCAGTTTTCAGGTTTCCAATTCTGAATTTAATATATTGCTGAACGCAGTAGTTCCATCGTTGATTCTATACCAAGGACAGCACCAAAATTGAAGAGCTCAGGACCTTGAAGACTTTTTGCTGTAGCAAAGGTCAGGCAGCAGGAAAGGTCATTAAATGGGGGACAGCAGCTCATGGTTTTGATCCACCTGTTGAGTGTGGATGCGGGGAGTGCGGGGTAGTGGTGGGTGGGGGGGTAGAGAGATTGAAGGGTCTCGTGGGAGTGTTTGTACTTTCTTCACTCCCCGACTGGTGAAGAATGAGATCGCAGGTGTGAAAGGAACATGATTACTTTGGCAAATGGGGTTGAGCAATTGATTGAACACAGATATGTAAAGACGAATGGTTTGCGCACTGATGATAGATAAAGATGCTGTCCATAAAGGATTAAAGAGTTAATAATTGATCTCCTGTGGCATGCACCCAGGGATTCCAAGCTGATGTCGTCATAGAGTGAAGCTTCAGGAGGGTGGGGGTTAATTTGACCACTGTGTGCCAATGTAATTCAGTTTCCATGTTCAATTCACACATTCCATCCTTATTGTTGTGTGTACGTCTGTTATAAACTCCAATGTAAAGTGCCTGTGTAAACCTGTCACACTTTAATGATATCCTCCTGCCAATAATGCCCTTAATTCCAGGAGTTGGAAAGAGCAACAAAATAACTCCTAAATCAACTTTCAGACAAAGTCTCCACATAAGGCTGCCAGCTTTCTTGACCCAAATAGTTAATAGCCCTTTTGGGAAATATGCCACCATAAACACTGAGCTATAATGCAATTCCAACGGGTCACATTGCTGGCCGAGCAAGAAACATCACACTTAGTCAACAGGATACTGCTTACATTTGACTTTTGTTTTGAAATTTGAGCCTCGGAGGAAGACAGCTCAGTCATCTTTTCATTGCCTTTATTTGGAAAAGTTTGGGGCTTGGGGTGGAGGTGTTGGCGTGGGGCAGGGGAAATAGAGAAGACAGACCTCGATTGATTTGGGGTATTTGCTGCTCGTGCTGGGCCTCACCGTAGACCTCAGCCATGTCATTTTATCCTCCTTTTCACCCAACAATTTGCAGATGTGGTAAACTCTTGCAACACTTTTGAAGTGCAAGAGTTTTTCCTTGTCTAGTCTTAAGAACTGCCTGGAATTTGGAAGCTTTAAATTCCCACACTGCTGCGGGCAGGGTGTGGCCCCTGCCCCCAAGGTTGTCGTGTTCAGAAGCAGCAACCATTTGTACTGACCGCAGTGTAATAACAGCTTCCCAGCACTTGTTTCAGCTGAACTGTACCCACACAATTCATGCTGTGTGATGTCTGCGATTGCTGTTTTCTCTCTCTAACTCGGTATCAGAATCAGGGCTTATCATCATTTATTGTTGGGCCCTTTCTCCGCCATTTGAGAAACTGTACAGCTTTGACTCAAAGAGGACATATTCCATTTAAAGGAAAATCTTTCCTCCCCCACCCCTGCCCCCCCCCCCCCCCCCCCCCCCCTGTAAATAGTTTGAAATGTTAATCATACACTTTGGGGTCAAAGTGTTGTGTGAACTAAGTTTTCTTTTTTGCAGAAGAAAAGGCATTAGACAATCGAGACAAGGGTGAGTGTTTGGATACTGAATGTACTCGCATGTAGGTTTCATGTGTGTTCAAGAGCTAACGTTTGATTAGGATGAATGGTCAATGTTACCTGAATTTCCCTGACTGTTAGGGAATCTGGCTGTTTTCTCTCAAGTTATTCCTTTCAAGGAGGAGGTGATGGGAACAAGTCTTTTTAAAGGTTAATGATTGAAGTACTGAGCCCTTCTTGCATGACATAGTTTATGGTCAATATTAAGTCATGCACTGTTCTATAACATTCCCAGTATTTTTTTAATACGTTGCATTTTTCTGGGCAAACCAGTGCCCTGAATATACAAACATCAGGGCTTACTGGTGTTTGCTGATGGAATGAGTCACATTCTGTTTTTCTTTCTTGTGCTAAAATATATTTTGAGGTTACTCTCTGTTCTTTCATCTATTCTTTTCCCTGACCATTGTGAAGGAGTGGTATTGAACTCGATACTTTTAATATGCTTCTGTTGCTCAAGGGCTGCACAATTTGAAAGGCTTTTCCAGTCAGCCTTAACTAGCTTCCTTTTTCCTTCAAGTAAGGATTCCTCTCTCAATACCTTGGGTAGAGTTTGCTGGTGCATGATTGCTACATGATTCATATCTGACAGCCAAGAGGTGTATTTCTCTCTTGTTCTGTCCTTGCATCTTTGCTTTGTTGATCTTCAGCTGGAAACAGAGAAGAAGCTCATGGTGGGTTTGAAATGGTAAGTTTGAAGATTGCTTTCTTCTGGTTTTCTGGGTGCAGAGAGGCAAGTATCTTCCATGCTGAGAAATTCCCTTTAGTTTTTTTCCTTTTGAATCTTGATGCCCTTTTTGAAGATCCATCAACGTTTTAAGTAGGTACAGAACAATGGGATGGTTAGCATGCTACATGAGAAACACAGTAGATGTCCCAATTTCATTAACCCATCTGACATGGAGATAATCTACAGAGCACACAGGAAACTGTTCAATCTACACTGCCTTCAGTCCAAACCCACTTCAATCTCGGTCACACAGCTTCAGGATGCAGATGGCTCTTGTGTCTGTGATCATTCAGAAACTGAGCTCCAGGTCACTGTCGCCTCCTCCTCTGAAGCATTTGAGAAAGTTGGCTTTTCACTAAACACTGGGAAAACTATGGTCTTCCAAACAGTTCCACAGCAAAACACCGCCGCCGCTCCCCCCCCCCCCCCCCCCCCCCCCCCGGATTAAGATCAAAGGTGGCATCGTGGAAAATGTCAAACATTTTCCGTATTGTGGGAGCATCCTCGCATTGAAGGCAGACACAGGTGACAATTCATTATCACCTCCAGTGCATCAGTTCAGCCTTCAGCCAACTGAGGAAAAGAGTATTAAGAGGACCAGGATCTCAAGCCCCTGACGAAGGTCGTGGTTTACCAGACAGTCGTAATCCGCACTCTCCTGTAAGCTTCAGAGACTTGGACATCCTACAGCAAGTACCTCAAAGCACTGGAGAGGTACCTCCAGCGGGGCCTTTGAAAGATCCTCCAAATCCGTGGGGGTGGGGGGGTGCAGAAAGGCGGCCCAACAGCAGTGTCCTCTCCCGGGCAAAACTGTCCAGCGTTGAGGCACTAATCACTCTCATATCCCTGACACCAGACTCCTGAAACAACTTCTCCACTCAGAACTCGGTCGTGGCAGGAGACTCCCAGGAGGACAGCGGAAACACTTCAGGGATGTCCTCAAAGCGTCCCTGAAAAGGTCAAACATCCCGCCGACCCATGGGAGTCCCTGACTTGTGACTGACCAAGATGGGGAAGGTTCGTTCAGGAAGGCACTGAACACACCGAGATCTTTCGTCGGGAACACGCAGAGGAGAGGTCGAGGCGTCAAAACAACCCGTCTACCCAACCCTTCCAGCATCACCTGCCCCACATGTGGCAGAGTCTGCAGATCGGGCATTGAAATTATCAGCCATCTCAGAACCCATCGAATAGCAGTGGAAGCGAGCCATCCTCGATCCTGAGGGGCTGGATAAGAAGAAGGCCTGAGAGTCCCAGGGCTAGGGAGATGGGTTAATGTCAAGCGTGGTGTAGGATCCCTTTTCTCTCTCGCTCTGAGTACAAAAGGTCAAAGATCAGGCAAGGCACTATTATTTTCTAACCTTAGAGAATTAAACTTGACAGAATCAAGCACTTCCCAGTAAACAGCGAATAGTTCTTCTTGCAACCAGTTTCGAGTGGGCACAAGTCAAGACAAGAAAATTATCGAGCTTTTTATTCTTGGGAGAAATGAAAAGATGCCCTTCCTATGCTAGCTTGACCTGCTGTTGCAAATGGCTCTCCTAAAAACCCATCAAGAATGGCTGTTTTGTATGGTATTCTTTGAAGTCTGCTCCTTTGACCATCATGCCATATATGGGATGTTTTAAACACTAAAAAATTTCTCATCAATTTGCAAGTCTTGCATGTTTATCTGTGTTTCTTATCAGTTACTCACGTTTTATTGCCTACCAAAGGCTTCATCCTGTCTTGCTGACGTATACACTCCTCTGTCCTAATGTCCTGGACATGAAGCAATGATCATCATGCACCCTGATGAGGGTCAAGCTGACTGCTCTGTGCTCTTTAGCCAAGTAATCGGGGGGTTTCATGTCCATTATTGTAATCATGTGTAAAATGGAAGTCAATATTGAAAAGTCCAAAATATTCAGTGGTCTCTTTTCCTGATTGATGTCCAGAGACCCCGTATGGGCATTGGGTAAATATGGGATATAGTTTGATTGCGTTGATCTCCTGCTGGTAACTAGCCAGCCAGCACGTGATATCTGGAGGGTAACCGAGAACTGAAGGCATTGGCCCCCAATCAAGGCGTAGCAGCTTCGGGAAGGGGAGGGAGAAAATCCAAAGGTGGTACGTGGGAGGTGATGCCTGGTTTCTTCAGTTCCCCACTTCTGGTAATGAGGCATGAGAAAACGAATAGAAAGCTTGCTCTGGGGATGTGGGTCTCCTGAATGCACCGTCTCCATTCATAATGGCAAAGGCAACACTGGAGAGGTTGACAGTTGTTAGCTTCTGATTGATCATGGAGACAAATAAACAATACATAAAGGGCTACATGTAAACAATTTGAAAATATCTAGCCTCCACTTGACCACATTACCAATGAGCATTTGACTGCAAGACTTGACGCTCGTGTTAACATGTATGCGAGTACAGAAAGTGGAACAACACGATGGCCTCCCTTGTAGCCATTAATGTGCAATCTAACGCTGTGGAGTCTTGTTTCTTTGCTATTTAGTTTGAATTAATGTTTGCAAAAAGAACTGACAATCTTGTTTTCTTTCCAAACTGAGTTGACTGCTTTGATTTACAAGCCGGCGTAGTGCAGGGGGCTAACGATGGATTGTGGAGGGGTGATTGCATGCTGCAGAACCTTTTGAGCTCCAATATCATTGGCAATACAGCTTCTTGTTTCTCACATTCTTGGTGTCTTTGCAGTAAGGTAAACAAATTAATCTAGAACTGAACCAAGCATTGCTGGTATCTGTACAGTATGTTGTACCTGGGAAGGGACTGGTACTGGGATTTACTGGCCTGGCCTTGCTTTTCATTCAGGGGGCAGGGTACACGGCGCCACTGTCAAGGCTGAGAAAGCCATCAGGATTTCCTGGCTTGCCGACTTGGAATGTTTCACACGGACAAATCTTCACAATGTGGAAGGCCATTTTCACTTGTGCACCCAGAAAGCAATCGTGCCTCGTCACCACAACTCCCAGTTGATGAAGTGATTTCAAGGCATTTGTTTCAACTACCCTGTCCCGAAATTCACGATTCTTTTTGAGTGTAAAATATTGTTGACATAAAGTCCTCAATCGTCCTTTTGCTGGTTTGACCACGTACCATTTGTTACCCAAGATTTAACTTTTGCGTCTGTTTGTTTTTATTTCCCTGGCTCTGATCTTCCACTTGGTCAACTCCCCTCAAAACTAAACAAAGCTCCACTTGAAGTTTTATCCTATTGAAATATAACTGAGGCCAGTGTGTCTCCGCTGTGGTTAATACGTTATTGTTCCTTGCACTGCAGCTCTGTAACATGGGGAGGCAACGACTGAAAGAAAGGACATTGGGACCCTCAATGGCAATTTCAACATTTAATTCAAATAACTGGACTCGAGACAATGAAACTGGAATGATCCAAAAAGGCTGCAGATTGACCTGAGAACTTTAAGGCCACATGTTTTCACTCTGGGCTTTGAGGGTGTGGAAGGATGTTTGAGATCATTGCACTGTGTTGGTGAAGAGAGCCAGCCTTTTTTGAGCGATCATAATACTCATGAATTTAAACCAACCACACATATTTAACCCAGACTGTACTTAACATGCTGGACATCTTGACCATGAAGTTAAATTTGCGCCAAACTCGCTTGATCTCTTTCTTACCTTCCACACACTCTCTCCACAACCCCGACCCCCCCTCAACCCCGCGCCTTGGCCCTCTCAAGGAACATATCTTAGCAATTACAGCCTCACTAGCCACTAATTATTCACAACAAATGCCCTGTTGAGATGGGGTTGCGATGCCCTTTGCCTCCGGTCACTGCAACGCACGGCCCGGCTGGCTTCAAGTACCAGTCTGCTCCCAATTTTAACCCTTTTCAACTGTGGGTCAAATACTTTTTTTTAAAAGATGTATTACTTGCCTTACGAGGGATTTTTAACTCTTTTTGTTTCTTTTGTACCAGAGAATAAACCATTCCTTCTGCTCTTGTTTCTGAAGTTGAGTTTGACCCATTGCCTGGTGGCTGCAGGACGTTGGGGGTGAGATGACCCTGTTGTGTACCCACCCTGCCACCTCCCACACTGGTACTGTACTATAAAACTCTGGCTGGCACCCACCCTTTTGGGAATTGAGCTGCCGTTTTTAAACCTGTGGCCACATTGCCCCGGTTTGAAATGATTCTGTCCCTTTTGGAGTCCTGTCCAGTGATCGGCCTGTGACTGCCATAAGACTAAAGCCTTGTGTTCAAACCCAGGAGAGTTAAGAATCCCATGTAAGACGTTCTTTCTCTTCAATGAATGAATGTATCTTGTTTGACATAATTTATGGTTGGAAAGTTTTCTTTTTTGTTGAAAAATAAACTCTGCCCTCTGACACTGGCTTTGGGTGTTTAATGGATTGCTGAGGCTCACTTACTGATTCAGTCTGTGTGTTGTAGATATCCTTCCCGATTAAGTTCTCGCTTCCGATTTCTCCACGGTCTTTCCCCTCCCTAACCTCCGTAACCAGTCCTATACCTCTTTCCCCACCCCTCCTTCCCTCACCACCACACCCCACCCGCCAGTCTCTCCGTTCCTCTGACTCCTGTTCTTGTAACCGCTCTGCCCAACCAGTATCCCTATCCCACTATTGGTATCTGTGTCTTGCATTCCCAAGTCAAATCTTTCCACCTTCATTCCATATTTGAAAATTCTCCTTCAAGCTTTCCTCTTGGACCATAGCTCTGCTCACTCCTCTAAGACCCCGGCTTTGGCTCGGTGTCTATTTTCCCCAAAGCTGCTGAAGAGCTCTGGGATGTTTCCAATGTTTAAGGCACTACTGAATGAGTGGTATCTGAGGAAGAGAGGGTGAGAGGTGCTATCTTGGAGCTCGGTGCCTTGGCAGCTGAAGGTCTGGCTACCAACAGTGAGCCAAAGGAGATGGGGATGCACAGGAGGCCAGAGTTGGACGAATGCAGAGGTTTTGAAGGGTTGCAGCATTGGAGATGGCTCAAGATTGGGAGGGGTCTGGCCATGGGGGGGGAGATTTGAATGTAAGGAATGGGAACTTGAAGATGGGCCCCAGTCGGGCAATGCCTCAATGTATATCACTGAGCACAGAAGGTGATGGCTGAACAAGACTTGGTGAGAGTTTGGATACAGGCGGTCAAGTTTTTGGATCAGTTTACATATTTGGAGGGTGGAAGACGGTCACAGTTAGGCAGGATATCATTTGTGCCTTTGGCTAGGGCTAAATCAGCGTGACGAGATGTAAACCTGACTGGAGGGGTTGAAGTGTGGAGCTACAGGAAAGCTGAGCGCAAATTTGGGGATCAGCAACACGTTCCCGGACCTTGGGGAGGGAAGGGATGGTGTACGTTTTAAACAGGGTCAGTCAGGGCTGTGTGCTCCCACTCTGTTGCAGACTGGGAGGGTCAGGGCCAATATAAATAATCTGGCTAAGATGTGGCAGAGCAGATCCATGTGCCTGGACTGCTGGGGAGTTTGTGGCCAGCGAATCTGCCCTGAAGCCGCATTTGCCCATTATTTCAGCACACTGCCCATATTCCTCAAGCCTGCTCGTGTTCTCTTCCCTGTTTACTACACCACTCATTTGTGTGGCATCTGTAAACTTTGAAGTGATGCCCTGTGAACCCAAGTCCAGTTCATTAATATAGAGCGGAAAAAGCAGTGCCTCATATATTTGTATTCTTTCATGGGATGTGGGCATCGCTGACAAACCCAGCAATTTGTTGCCCATCCCTAAATGCCCTTGAACTGAATGGTTTGCTGGATCATGTCAGAGGGCAGGTAAGAGTCAACCACATTTCTGCGAATCTAGAGTCACGTGTAGACCAGACCAGGTAAGGACAGCAGATTTCCTTCCCTAAAGGATGTTAGTGAAGCAGATCGGGTTTTAACAACAATTGATGGCAGTGTTACGGTCACTATTCCTGAGACTAACTTTATAATTCCTGATTAATCCCTTCTGAACTCGGTATTCAAATATGAGACATTGTCTCCTCCCCATGAAGACATTGGCCCCAGCACTCTCCATTTCTACCGTCCCATCAAAAATCCCAGTCAGGTATAGCAAAGGTTGCATACAAAGTAAAGTTCTTTCTGAACTAGCCTGTGAAACTTTCCCAGGTCAGGTACAGCAGGGGGTGAGATATGGACTACCCCTTTCAAAAGCTGTTTGTTTTACTATCATCAGCATTTTACAGACTGCAGTTTGCCAAACATTGACATGTTTATAAACATTTTCACAAGTGTTTTGAAATAGTTTCAATCTTTTATCAAAGTTTTTCTCCGATTTCCATTAAACACTGAACACCTCTCTCCTCTCCATGTTGAACTTGGTGTCTGTGTTGATGTTCCTGTCATTTTGGATCAATGCTGTGTGATGCTCCCTCCTTCTTATTGAATTCCAGAGGCTTTCCCTGCTTGTGCAGTAGCTTCCATACACGGCCACCCTCTGCTGGCGAAACACTTTAACCACAAGACAGACAAACAGGTTTGAGAAAGAGATGCTTTGGCCCTTTTTTAAATTCATTCACCCCCCCCCCCCCACCCCAGACAAAAGATCTCCCATTGCAGAAGCCCAGTTGAAATGACTTTTAGGCTTTTTCACTCCCAATGCCAAATCAGTTCCTGAAATTATATTTTCTTTTTTCTCCCTGTAATGATCTTTCTCTGCAGGGATTGATCCAATTTCCACTTGAAAGTTAATATTGACAGCAGCTGATTCACAGAATGAGTGAGGGGGAGAGGGGACAGGATGATTTACCTGGACAGGTGAGTGAGGGGGAGAGGGGACAGGATGATGTACCTGGACAGGTGAGTGAGGGGGAGAGAGGGCAGGATGATGTACCTGGACAGGTGAGTGAGGGGGAGAGGGGGCAGGATGATGTACCTGGACAGGTGAGTGAGGGGGAGAGGGGACAGGATGATGTACCTGGACAGGTGAGTGAAGGGGAGAGGGCAGGATGATGTACCTGGACAGGTGAGTGAGGGGGAGAGGGGGCAGAATGATGTACCTGGACAGGTGAGTGAGGGGGAGAGGGGGCAGGATGATGTACCTGGACAGGTGAGTGAGGGGGAGAGGGGGCAGGATGATTTACCTGGACAGGTGAGTGAGGGGGAGAGGGGACAGGATGATGTACCTGGACAGGTGAGTGAGGGGGAGTGGGGGCAGAATGATTTACCTGGACAGGTGAGTGAGGGGGAGAGGGGACAGGATGATGTACCTGGACAGGTGAGTGAGGGGGAGAGGGGGCAGGATGATGTTCCTGGATAGGTGAGTGAGGTGGAGAGGGGACAGGATGATGTTCCTGGATAGGTGAGTGAGGGGGAGAGGGGACAGGATGATGTACCTAGACAGGTGAGTGAGAGGGAGAGGGGACAGGATTATGTACCTGGACAGGTGAGGGAGAGGGGACAGGATGATGTTCCTGGACAGGTTAGTGAGGGGGTGAGGGCACAGGATGATGTACCTGGACAGGTGTGAGGGGGAGAGGGGACAGGATGATGTTCTTGGATAGGTGAGTGAGGTGGAGGGGGGACAGGATGATGTACCTGGACAGGTGTGAGGGGGAGAGGGGACAGGATGATGTTCCTGGATAGGTGAGTGAGGTGGAGAGGGGACAGGATGATGTACCTGGACAGGTGTGAGGGGGAGAGGGGACAGGATGATGTACCTGGACAGGTGAGTGATGCTCCCTGAGGCCCATCAGCCAGGGCTGTGCCCATCCGGCATTCCCAAGACTCTCCGAGACAGCAGCCAGTTCACCCAGTGAGTGTGTTTATATAAAACATAGACAGAAACAGACGCGCACACACACAGTCTCACCTTCTGCAGTCTCCCTCTGCTGGTTACATTCATAATCACACACACTGCACACACACAAACAGCTCCATGACGCAGGACACAAGTAACACGCCAGCAATAATTGTAAATCGGGGGTTAACACTAGTGAAGAACTTAAAACAATTCCACTCATTGCGGAAAGGGCACTGACAAAAGTATTAGAACTAAAAGCTTACAAATCCCCAAGACCTGATGCACTTCATCCAAGACTCTTAAAAAATAAGTGGTTGCTGAGATAGTAGATGTGTTAGTGTTAATTTTCAAAACTTTCCTAGATTCTGGAAAGCTCCCATCAGACTGGAAAATACCAAATCCGACTCCTTTATTCAAGAAAAGAGGGAGACGGAAAGCAGGAAACTACAGGTCAGTTAACTTAACATCAACCAGAGGGAAACTCCTGGAATCTATTATTAAGGAGGTTATAGTGGGGCACTTAGAAATTCCTAATGCAATCAGGCAGAGTCAACATGGTTTCGTTAAAGGGAAAATAGTGTTTGACCATTTTATTGGAGTTCTTTGCAGAAGTATATACACACAAAGTCTCACCAGTTTTACAGGAATATTGAAACAGGTGATGTAGAGATGTACTACTGAGAGGCTTCTTTAGTTGAACAATGAACGTTATTTACAGAGCTGCCAGATTAGCTGCCTGCCTCTAGCGAGGCTACGATACACTCTCTAGACTAGGAAAACTCTGCCCCTTTATAAACTTCCTTACACTCGATGTTGATTGGCTGTTCTGACCACATGACCCTTACTCAGTAAGGCTGGCCTTAAAGCAACAATCACCACATCCCTCCCCACTAATTCCTTGTTTTACATTCCTTATTTACACAAATTACTTTAAACAGATGAATAGAAAACAATATCAAAATCTTTGAAATAATCACACTGGCACTTTGTCTTGGATTCAGATTCTACATTTATATACATAGGCCCGGCAATTGCTAATTCAGTCGTTGAGGGAGCTGTTCTGGGTAGAGCAGCGTAACTGGGGCTGTCCTACAGGATTGACTCTAACAGGAACTGCGATAACGGGTACCTCTTTTGGCACAGGCAGCTCATCACTATTTGATTTAACGGAGACATCAGTTATGTCTATACCAGGTACTTGGGTATTTACAGGTTCAACAACATTCCTTGGTGGCAACACTGACTGTGGAAGCGTCTCCCTGCTCCTCAGGGAATCCACATGTTTACAAACAATCCCGCATTCCACATCTACTTGGTATGAAAGGGGTCCGGTCTCACAGACAATAATTCCTGGGGTCCAACTTGGCCCGCTGCAAAGTTTCTTACATACACGGCTTCATCTACTATAAATTTCCAGGCTCTATGATGCAAATCGTGGCTTGTTTTCTGATTACCTTGGTTCTCCTCTACCCTCCCTGGCAAATGTGGAAATACGAGGCTCAGTCTCTCTCTGAGACGATGCTTCATGAGCAGTTCTGCTGATGGAACTCACGTTGTTGCTGGTGGAGTCGTGTGGCGGCTAAGAAGGAAAAGTGAGGTTTTGGTTTCCAAGCTTCTCCACGCAACAATTTTTTTTAGTCCTGACTTGAAAGTTTGGCCGTCTCTCCCGGCTAGTCTGTTTGATGCTGGGTGGTAAGGTGCAGTTCCGATGTGTTTAATACCGTTTAGATTGGTGAAGTTCTGAAATTCAGCCCTTGTAAATACGGCTCCGTTGTCTGATACAATGACTTGGGGCAACCTGTGAGTCGAAAAGCATTGGCCTAACCTTTGGATGGTAGCATGTGGCGTAGGTGATTTCACCTCCAAAAATCTCCATCCATTTTGAGTGTACGTTGATTATGAGCCTGGGAATGTCTAGGATTGTGCCTCGGAATAGACCCACGTAGTCCCTATGGATCCACACCCATGGCCGGACAGCCCATTCCCAAGGGTGTAGTGGGGCAACTTTTGCTGCAATTGGCTTGAGCAGCTCCTTGATATCTGTACCTATACCAGGCCACCACATGTAACTCCTGTTGAACATTTTCATCTTAGAAATGCCAGAATGAGTGCTGTGTAATTCAGGAGCAGATCCCTGCTTGGCACAGGAACAACTACTCTTGCCCCACAGAGTATGATGCCATTCTAACAACTCAATTTGTATTGGGGGTAAGAAATGGTTTCATGTCCTCGGAGACTGGCTCATTTAACCATCCAGTAAGTATCTGGTCTCTCACTTTGGACAGAAACGGATCTCGATTGGTCCAGTTCCTGATCTGCTTCGTGCCGACGGATGATGTGTCTAAAAAATTCAATGCAAGGCCGATTTCTTGGAGTACGCGAGGTGCTTTCTTACAAGGGTAGGTGGCTAAGGGCGTCCGGGTTCGCGATGTGTATCCCAGGTCGGTGCTTGAAAGTGTGTTCGTTGGCGGAGAGTATTAATGGCCATTGCTGAATTCTCGCCAATACCATCGGCAGGATCGCCTCATCTTTGAAAATGCCCAACAACGGTTTATGATCGGAGATGACAGGAAAGTGCCTGCCATGTAAGTACTGGTGAAATTTTTAAAGTCGACGATTGACAGTCCCTCCTCCTCCTCAATCAGCCACTGAGAGGGTTCTTGATACGTAACCTATTGGTCTCTCAGAGTCGTCATCCATTTCATGGGACGACACTGCTCCAAATCCATATGGAGAGGTGTTGCAGGTCTAAATGCACTAACAAGGCTGAGGAGTGCAGCAGTTGTTTTACTCTGCTGAAGGCTGCCTCCTGTGGAGCCTTCCAGGACCAATGATGGTGTTTCTTCAGCAGTATGTGTAAGGGGGGCCAGTACAGTCGATAGATTGGATAAAAATTGCCTGTAGTAGTTTACCATCCCTAAAAGTGATTTGTGTTTGGTGATATTTGTGAGGAAAGTGCCTCCTTTATCGCCTTAACCTTTTCTTCCATGGGGTGTAATCCTTGTGCGTCTATGTGGTGCCCAGATCGGTAAACTCGCTGGCTCGCAAAGTGCATTTCTCTATTTTTAAGCGGACTCCCGCTTCCAGAACTATTTTTAATGCCTCCTCTAAATTCGCTAAACGCTCGGTCTCTGTCGATCCAGTTATGAGAACATTGTCAAGGTTATACTACACCCCGTGGTCATCTGTGTAGCAGACTCTCCATCGTCTTTTGAAATATTACACATGCTGAGGACATGCCAAAAGGTGGACGCGTACACTGGAACAGGCCTTTGTGTGTGTTTATTGTGACATCCACCCCGGGATGTGTTATCTAACTCGAGTTGCTGGTCCACGTGGCTCATATCCAACTTAGTGAAGGATTGACCTCCTTTGGCCAGCTTTGTGTGCAAGTCTTCAATTTTGGGAATTGGATATTTATCCAACTTGGTGGCCCGATTAACTGTTAGCTTATAATTGCCGCAAATGTGGACAGTCTTATCCGGTTTCAGTACAGGGACGATAGGTGCTGCTTATTCCGAAAATTGGACGGGTTGTATGAAGCCTGGTTCCTCCAACCTGTTTAACTCAGCATCTGCTTTTTCTCTTCTGGTACTGGTCTTCCCTTTAAAAATCAGGGAGTTACCTCTGGATCAACATAAATCTTGGCTTGTAAGCCTTTGATTTTTCACAGTTCGCTATGAAAGACACTTTTTTGTTTTAACAAATCTAGCATTCCTCCTGCTCGCACCGGAAGAATCTCGGACCAATTTAACTTGATTTCTTTTAGCCAATCACAACCCAGAAGGCTTGGTCCTTCCTCAGTTATTGGGAGCTGGGCTGACGGCTGCCTTTGGCTCACAGGTGCCATGGCGATGGTGCCTCTTACTCTTATGGCTTCTCCTGTGTAAGTCTTCAACTGGGTAGAAGTTCTCTCCAGACTGAAGGGTTGGGTACCTTCTCTCAGGTACTGAAATGTGCGCTCACCCATCACTGGGGCTGATGCCCCTGTATCCACCTCCATAACTAGAGGCTTCTCATTTACATGGAGTGTGACAGTAACAGGGTCTGCCTTGACTGATTTAAGATTAAAAGAGAGTGAATGTCAGAATCAGATACTTCAGGCTCTCTAACGTTATGTCCTAACATCTTTACTGCTGGTTATTGGGCAGTCTGGACTTAGCTCTGCGCTGCTTGATCAAATGTCCTCTTTTGCGACAGTAATAGCACTCAGCCTCTCTAAATCTACATTTCACGAGTGTTGTTACCCCCCAAATTGCTAACGTCAACTTCAGGATCGTTGTCTGATTGCCTCGGTATATATATTTTTGATTTCTGGGTGATTGGGAATGATTCCCGCTTTGCAGCTGCTTCTGTGGTTTTGGCGCCATTATTGGCTGCAGGTTCCCGCCCTAACTGGTAAACAACGCCATTTTGCAAGCTCTGTAGCTCCTGCGAATCTTTTTCAGTGGTTTCCATGGCCAGCGCTATCTCCACTTCTCGTTTAAAATTTATATTGACTTCTGCCAGCAATCGATGCTGAATGGCGTCATTGCGCACACCACAAACTAACCGATCTCGTAGCCTGTCATTCAAGGTTGCTCCGAAATCACAACACTCCGACAGTCGCTTCAACTTAGCAACATAAATCATGATCGATTCGCCTGGGGCCCTAACCCTCGTATTAAATTTGGCTAATGGTTTGGGCTGAAAATGGCCCTTCACTAAATCCATGAGCTCACTGAACAGTTTGGAGTCGTGCGCGCTTGGGGTTGTGAGACTGCGAGTAAGGTTGTATTGACTCCCACAGATGCTTAAGGAGATAAAAACAAAAAGCTAGAAGCTACTTAAGGAGAATTGCTTTGTGCTTTGCCTCATACCCTATTTTGTTGGCCTGGAAGTAAAACTTGAGGGGCTCGATGTATTGAGTCCAGTCCTCCGTGGAGGAGTCAAATTGGTCGATCCTCCCGAAGAGAGACATCCTGGTGAGTATATATTTTTTACTTCTTTGAAACGAGATACTCAGTTGTAGGGTGAGAGGCAGCACCAGGATCATTTATCCTCGTCACCAGATGTCGAGACGTACTCCCAAGAGGCTTCTTTAGTTGAACAATGAACTTTATTTACAGAGCTGCTGGATTAGCTGCCTGCCTCTAGCAAGGCTACAATACACTCTAGACTAGGAAAACTCTGCCCCTTTATAAGGTTCCCCCCGCTTGGTGTTGATTGGCTGTTCTCACCATGTGACCCTTACTCAGGCTGGCTTTAAAGCAACAATCACCACTTCCCTCACACACAATAAACACACTGTGGCTGGACTATACCTCAATTATATTTTGAACTGTTAGTACCCAGAGCACACAGGGCGGTTAAAGTGATTCTGTTTCAAAGGTGAAATGTGTTGCTGCTTTATAATCTCAATCTCACTCTCGTCAACCAGGGATTATATTAGAAGAATAACACAAGCAAAGTTGAAAATATTTGTGGGTTATATTCTGAAATTAGGTAATGAAAATATATTTCTATAGCTCAGGGTCGAAGGGCAATTGATGATTGAATTGCTCCCTGACCCCAAAACAAAGATTAAATTTGACATATTAAAAGGTGAAATTTTAATATATAAAAGGTGTGAAATATCTCAGACCACAGTTGATGTGATTAAGGGGGAAACAGACTGGGAATGAGGGTGAAGCTGCTCTGCAGAGTGAATGGTTCTTGTTGGTGGTGAATTTAGAAGCTGAAGTTTATATTTGAAGAGGTTCCCAGAGCCTCAAACAACTGAACTGGGGGGGGCTTTGGGAAGAGAGACGGTTCCTGCTGCTGTTTCCCGTCCTGTCCGCTAGGAGCCGCTCTCACTCTCCTCTGGTCCTCCCAGAGTCCCCTCTTTCCCTCCCCCGGCCTGGCCGCTGCTCTTTGTCGAACTCGGCCACGTGCGGCCGCCATGTCTTCGTGACGTCACCGACACCACTATTATTTTACATCGAATGGCGAAAGGAAGAAGCGAATCTTCAGAATCGAGAGGGAACCGAGAGTCTGACCGGGGAGGAGGTGAATAATAATTAAATCAACTGCGGGGGAAGCGGGTGGTAAAGCTGCGCATGTGCGGAGGATTCTCCCTCCCAGAGGGCAGCGCGGTTCGTGTCACTGATAGAGGCCTTTCCCAGCCGCGGGGGAGTGTGGGAAATCCAGGTGCCATTGCTCCATCGTCAACTGAGTCAACTGGATTGTAACCTCCAGGGGGAGGAGTGAAAGACAGAAAGCGGAGCATGAACAGGTCATTCAGCCCTTTGAGCCTGTTCAATGGGACCATGGCAGATCTACCTCATCTCCACTTTTCTGAACTCTGCGCATATCCCTGATTCCCTCAGTATCCGAAATCGGGTCTGTCATATCTTCAATGACTGAGCATCCACAGCAGGGTATTCCAACGATTCACTACCCTTCGAGTGAAGAAATTTCTCCCCAGCTCAGTCCTAAATGGCCAACCGCCTACTCTGAGCCTGTGACCATGTGTTAACTTCCCAGCCCAGGACCAACTCTATCAAACACCTTAAAAATTTTAAATGTTTCAATTAGATTACCACTCATTCTTCCAAACTGTATCAGTGACACGGGCCTCATCCCAGGAATCAGTCTAGTGAACTCCCATTATGCTCCCTTGAAAACATTTAGATCCTCCGTTAGGTATGGAGACCAAATTCCATGTGATGGAATACTCTCCACTTGCCTGGATGAGTGTAACTCCAACCACACTCAAGAAGCTTCACACCATCCAGGACAAGGCAGCCGACTTGATTGGCACCTCATCCACATACATTCACTCCCTCCACCACCGACGCACAGTAACAGCAGTGTGTACCATCCGTCAGATCCACAGAAGAAACTCACCAAAGCTCCTTCGACAGCACCTTCCAAAACCACAACCCGAAGGACAAGGGCAGCGGACACATGGGAACACCACCACCTGCAAGTTCCCCCTCCCAAGCCACTCACCATCCTGACTTGGAAATATATCACCGTTCCTTCACTGTCACTGGGTCAAAATCTCGAACTCCTTCCCTAACAGCACTGTGGGTGTACCTACACCTCAGGACTGCAGCGGTTCAAGAAGGCAGCTCACCACCACCTTCTAAAAGATAATTAGGGATTGGCTACAAAGACTGGCCTAGCCAGTGATGCTCACATCCCGTGAATGAACGAAAAAAATCTGTATTGTTATATATATATATTGCCCTAGATACATGAGATAAACACAGAGTAAAGTTCTCTCCACACTGACCCAATTGAACATTCCCAGGGAAGATAGAGCACGGGTTAGATACTCGGTTAAGCACCCTCGACAGTATCCCATCAAACACTCCCAAGGAACCACTGCATGGTGTTAGATCCAGAGTAAACATATCCCTAAACTGTCTCTGCCAACGCTCCCAAGGGAATTACTGCACGGGTTTCTATATAGAGTAAAGCTCCATCTACACTGTCTCCATCAATCACGCCCAGGACAGGTACAGAATTAAGCTCCCTCTGCACTCTCCCCAATCAAACGGTCCCATGCCAGGTACAGCACAAGAACCATTATACGGTAATGCTCAATTTCCAAAGTCCCCATTAATCCTGCACCGGGATAAATACAGAATAAAGCTCCCTGTATATCGTCCCCATCAAATACTCCCAGGACAGGTACAGCTCGGGGTTAGATACATAGAAAAGCTCCCTCCATCCCATCAAATACGCACAGAGCTGGTGCAGCACAGGGTTAGATACCGAGAAGAGGTCCCTCCACGCTGTCCCCATCAAATACTCCCAGGACAGGGACAGGACGGGTTAGATACAGAGTAAAGCTCCCTCTACACTGTCCCCATCAAACACTCCCAGGACAGGTACTGCACGGGGTTAGATACAGAGTAAAGTTCCCTCTACACTGTCCCCATCAAACACTCCCAGGACAGGTACAGCACGGGGTTAGATACAGATTAAAGCTCCATCTACACTGTCCCCATCAAACACTCCCAGGACAGGTACAGCACGGGGTTAGATACAGAGTAAAGCTCCCTCTACACTGTCCCCATCAAACACTCCCAGGACAGGTACAGCATGGGGTTAGATACAGAGTAAAGCTCCCTCTACAGTGTATAGCCAGCAGATGCTTCATCCATATTCAGATTTTAATCACCCTTCTCTCCCCCCCTCATTCTTTGTGTCCTGCCCTTTCCCTCACTGGTCACCAGCCAGCGGTGAGCTGTGGAAACAACCTCCTTCTATTTATGAGTTTCTTAAACAGTACAATGAGTGTGTGGAGGCTAATGCCTCTAGTCAGCTGTGATTCAGTGGGTAACACTCTTGTCCCACACCAGAGATTTGAGCACATAATCCAGACTAATAATTCCAAGCACTGATGGGAGAGTGTTACACTATTTGAAGATGTGTCTTTCAGACTTCGTCAGAAGCAGCAGGGGCTGCAATGCGTGATCTTTTGTCTCTGGGTGAATGAATGAATTATAAAAGTGTCAAAGCCTCTCTCCTCCTCAAACCTGTTTCACTATTTTGTGATTAAACTGATGCAACGCCACCGTCTGCTGGTGGATCACAGTTACTACAGGCGCTGGTCTTTTAGCCTAAGAGAAGTTCATCTGGAGACAGATCGATGAACTGTGAATATTGAACAATATTATAAGGGATTGAAGTTTATAGCGGGAGTTCCGGTGGTGCATTCACCCTTTTATCAGCAGACACTGTACCTGAACTGAGATGAGAAGTATCCTTTTGAAAAACTGTTTTATTTTTGTCAGCAATTTAAGAAAACGCACTTTGCCATACATTGACAAAGTTCTTTGAAATAACTTAAGTTTTTATCAAAATTTTTCTCAGATTTCCATTAAACATTGAACACCTCTCTCTCTCCAAGCTGAGCTTGTGTCTGTGTTGATGTTCCTGTCATTTTAGATCAATGCTGTATGATGCTCCCACCCTCTTATTGAATTCCCGATAGTTACCCCTCTGCTTGTGCAGTAGCGTCCATTCGCCAGCAGATGGTGGCAGTGTATCACTTTAATTACAAGTCAGAAGCAGGTTTGAGGAAGAGACACTTGGAGCCTTTTTTAATTCATTCACCCGCCAGACAAAATATCTCCCATTGCAGCAGCTCCAGCTGCATCGGAAGTGATTTTTAGGCTTTTTCACTCCCAATTCCAAATCAGTTCCTGAAATGATATTTACTTTCTTCTCCCTGTAATGATCTTTCTCTTAAGGGATTGATCCAATTTCCACTTGTAGTTAATATTGACAGCAGCTGATTCACAGAATGAGTGACAGGGAGAGGGGGCAGGATGATGTACCTGGACAGGTGAGTGAGAGGGAGAGGGGACAGGATGATTTACCTGGACAGGTGAGTGAGGGGGAGAGGGGGCAGGATGATGTACCTGGACAGGTGAGTGAGGGGGAGAGGGGGCAGGATGATGTACCTGGACAGGTGAGTGAAGGGGAGAGGGGGCAGGATGATGTACCTGGACAGGTGAGTGAGAGGGAGAGGGGACAGGATGATGTACCTGGACAGGTGAGTGAGGGGGAGAGGGGACAGGATGATTTACCTGGACAGGTGAGTGAGAGGGAGAGGGGACAGGATGATTTACCTGGACAGGTGAGTGAGGGGGAGAGGGGGCAGGATTATGTACCTGGACAGGTGAGTGAGGGGGAGAGGGGACAGGATGATTTACCTGGACAGGTGAGTGAGAGGGAGAGGGGACAGGATGATTTACCTGGACAGGTGAGTGAGGGGGAGAGGGGACAGGATGATGTACCTGGACAGGTGAGTGAGGGGGAGAGGGGGCAGGATGATGTACCTGGACAGGTGAGTGAAGGGGAGAGGGGGCAGGATGATGTACCTGGACAGGTGAGTGAGGGGGAGAGGGGGTAGGATGATGTACCTGGACAGGTGAGTGAGGGGGAGAGGGGACAGGATGATGTACCTGGACAGGTGAGTGAAGGGGAGAGGGGACAGGATTATGTACCTGGACAGGTGAGTGAGGGGGAGAGGGGACAGGATGATTTACCTGGACAGGTGAGTGAGAGGGAGAGGGGGTAGGATGATGTACCTGGACAGGTGAGTGAGAGGGAGAGGGGGTAGGATGATGTACCTGGACAGGTGAGTGAGGGGGAGTGGGGACAGGATGATGTACCTGGACAGGTGAGTGAGGGGGAGAGGGGGTAGGATGATGTTCCTGGACAGGTGAGTGAGAGGGAGAGGGGGTAGGATGATGTACCTGGACAGGTGAGTGAAGGGGAGAGGGGACAGGATGATGTACCTGGACAGGTGAGTGAGAGGGAGAGGGGGCCGGATGATGTACCTGGACAGGTGAGTGAAGGGGAGAGGGGACAGGATGATGTACCTGGACAGGTGAGTGAGGGGAAGAGGGGACAGGATGATGTACCTGGACAGGTGAGTGAGAGGGAGAGGGGGCCGGATGATGTACCTGGACAGGTGAGTGAAGGGGAGAGGGGACAGGATGATGTACCTGGACAGGTGAGTGAGGGGAAGAGGGGACAGGATGATGTACCTGGACAGGTGAGTGAGAGGGAGAGGGGACAGGATGATGTACCTGGACAGGTGAGTGAGGGGAAGAGGGGACAGGATGATGTACCTGGACAGGTGAGTGAGAGGGTGAGGGGACAGGATGATGTACCTGGACAGGTGAGTGAGGGGGAGAGGGGACAGGATGATGTACCTGGACAGGTGAGTGAGGGGAAGAGGGGACAGGATGATGTACCTGGACAGGTGAGTGAGAGGGTGAGGGGACAGGATGATGTACCTGGACAGGTGAGTGAGGGGAAGAGGGGACAGGATGATGTACCTGGACAGGTGAGTGAGGGGAAGAGGGGGACAGGATGATTTACTTGGACAGGTGAGTGATGGGGAGAGGGGACAGGATGATGTACCTGGACAGGTGAGTGAGGGGAAGAGGGGACAGGATGATGTACCTGGACAGGTGAGTGAGGGGAAGAGGGGAACAGGATGATGTACTTGGACAGGTGAGTGACGGGGAGAGGGGACAGGATGATTTACCTGGACAGGTGAGCTATTAAGTTATACGACATAGCTACAGGCCCTTTGGCTCATCACATCCATTCTGATCCCATTTTCCAGCACTTGCCCTGTCGCCCTGTAAGCTTTGGTGTTTCAAGTGCTCATCTAAATTCTTTTTAAATGCTGTGAGGGTTCCTGCCTCTACCACCCCCTCAGGCAGTGAGTTCCAGATTCCAACCCCCCTCTGGGTGAAAAAAGCTTTCCTCAAATTCCCTCAAATCCTCCTGCCCCTTACCTTAAACCTATGCCCCCCTGGTTATTAACACCTCCGCTAAGGGGAAAAGTTTCTTCCTATCTACCCTATCTGTGCCCCTCATAATTTTGTTTACCCCTATCTGGACCCCCCTCAACCTTCTCTGCTCTAAGGGAAACAACCCCAGCCTATCCAGTCTCTCTTCATAGCTGAAACTCTCCAGCCCAGGCAACATCCTGGTGAATCTCCTCTGCACCCTCTCCAGTGCAATCACATCCTTCCTATAGTGTGGCAACCAGAACTACACACAGTACTCCAGCTGTGGCCTAACTAGTGTTTTATACAGTTCCAACATAACCTCCCTGCTCTTATTATCTATGCCTCGGCTAATAAAGGCAAGTATCCCATATGCCTTCTTAACCACCTTATCTACCTGTGCTGCTGCCTTCAGGGATCTATGGGCATGTACACCAAGGTCCCTCTGATCCTCTGTGCTTCCTGGGGTCCTACCATTCATTGTGTATTCCCTTGCCATGTTAGTCCTCCCAAACTGCATCAGCTCCCATTTCTCAGGATTAAATTCCATTTGTCACTGCTCTGCCCATCTTACCAGCCCATCTATATCCTCCTGTAATCTAAGGCTTTCCTCCTCACTATTTACAACACCACCAATTTTTGTGTCATCTGCGAACTTACTGATCATGCCTCCTATATTCACATCTAAATCATTCATGTACACTACAAACAGCGAGGGTACCAGCACCGATTCCTGTGGTATACCACACGTCACAGGCTTCCAATCACAAACACAACCTTCGACCATCACCCTCTGTCTCCTGCCACTAAGCCAATTTTGGATCCAATTTGCGAAATTGCCCTGATCCCTTGGACTCTTACCTTCCTGACCATTCTCCCATGCGGGATCTTGTCAAAAGCCTTACTGAAGTCCATGTAGACTACATCAACTACACTACCCTCATCTACACACCTAGTCACCTCCTCAAAAAATTCAATCAAATTTGTTAGACATGATCTCCCCCTGACAAAGACATGCTGACTATCCCTGATTAATCCCTGCCTCTCCGAGTGGAGATTAATCCTGTCCCTCAGAATTTTTTTCCAATAGTTTCCGTACCACTGATGTTAGACTCACTGGCCTGTAATTACCTGGTTTATCCCAACTACCCTTCTTGAATAATGGTACCACATTGGCTGTCCTCCTGTCCTCTGGCACCTCTCCTGTGGCCAGAGAGGATTTGAAAATGAGTGTCAGAGCCCCTGCTATCTCTTCTCTTGCCTCACATAGCAACCTGGGATACATCTATCTGGGCCTGGAGATTTATCCACTTTTAAGCCCATTAAAACCGTTAATATCTCCTCCCTTTCAATGGTGGGTGAGCATGAGTATGAGGGTTGGTGGGTGAGGTTGGGTGTGTGAGGGTGGGTGTGAGGTTGGGTGGGTGAGGTTGGTTGGGTGAGTGGGAGGTTGGGTGGGTGAGGGAATGAGGGTGGGTGGGTGAGTGGGAGGGTGGATGAGTGTGAGGGTGGGTGAGTGTGAGGGTGAGTGAGTGAATAAGGGTGGGTGTGTGTGAGGGTGGGTGAGTGTGAGGATGAGCGATTGTGAGGTTGGGTGGTTGAGTGTGAGGATGGGTGAGTGTGAGGGTGAGTGATTGTGAGGTTGGATGGTTGAGTGTGAGGGTGGGTGAGTGTGAGAGTGAGTGATTGTGAGGTTGGGTGGTTGAGTGTGAGGGTGGGTGAGTGTGAGGGTGAGTGATTGTGAGGTTGGGTGGGTGAGTGTGAGGGTGGGTGAGTGTGGGGGTGGGTGAGTGTGAGGTTGGGTGGTTGAGTGTGAGGGTGGGTGAGTGTGAGGGTGAGTGATTGTGAGGTTGGGTGGTTGAGTGTGAGGGTGGGTGAGTGTGAGGGTGAGTGAGTGTGAGGGTGGGTAAGTGATTTACATACAGACAATGTCTCTGAACCACGCGGTAGTTGGATTTTCATCTCAGGTTGTCTGTTACTGCACGATCCAATTTGTCTTAGCAAAACTCCAGCATTGAACACCCATCCTGATGGATTATTGATATAAATTTTACTGTAAATATCCAATCCAAAGGCCTGACTGAACTAATGTTTACTGTTATTATCCATCCAAATACAGGACTGATCATTGTAAGAGCGCGTGTGTGTGAGAGAGGGGTGACTGTGTGTGTGTGTGTGTGTGTTTGTATGGGAGAGCGGAGTGAGTGTGTGAGGGAGAGCGGAGTGAGTGTGAGGGAGAGCAGAGTGAGTGTGAGGGAGAGCAGAGTGAGTGTGAGGGAGAGAAGAGTGAGTGTGAGGGACAGCAGAGTGAGTGTGAGAGACAGCAGAGTGAGTGTGAGGGAGAGCGGAGTGAGTGTGAGGGAGAGCAGAGTGAGTGTGAGGGAGAGCGGAGTGAGTGTGAGGGAGAGCGGAGTGAGTGTGAGGGAGAGAGGGGTGTGTGTGAGGGAGAGAGGAGTGAGTGTGTGTGTGTGAGGGAGAGAGGGGTGTGTGAGGGAGAGCGGAGTGAGTGTGTGTGTGAGGGAGAGAAGAGTGAGTGTGTGTGAGGCAGAGAGGGGTGAGTGTGAGGGAGAGCAGGGTGAGTGTGTGTGAGGGAGAGAGGAGTGAGTGTGTGTATGTGAGGGAGAGAGGAGTGAGTGTGTGTGTGTGAGGGAGAGAGGGGTGTGTGTGTGAGGGAGAGAGGAGTGAGTGTGTGTGTGTGAGGGAGAGAAGAGTGTCTGTGAGGCAGAGAGGGTGAGTGTGAGGGAGAGCAGGGTGAGTGTGTGTGAGGGAGAGAGGAGTGAGTGTGTGTGTGTGAGGGAGAGAGGGGTGTGTGTGTGTGAGGGAGAGAGGAGTGAGTGTGTGTGTGTGTGTGAGGGAGAGAGGAGTGAGTGTTTGTGTGTGAGGGAGAGAGGGGTGAGTGTGAGGGAGAGAGGGATGAGTGTGAGGGAGAGAGGGGTGAATGTGAGGGAGAGAGGAGTGAGTGTGAGGGAGAGAGGGGTGAGTGTGTGTGTGAGGGAGAGAGGGGTGAGTGTGTGTGAGGGAGAGAGGAGTGAGTGTGTGTGAGAGGGAGAGAGGAGTGATTGTGTGAGGGAGAGAGGAGTGAGTGTAAGGGAGAGAGGGGTGAGTGTGTGTGTGTGAGGGAGAGAGGAGTGAGTGTGAGGGAGAGAGGGGTGTGTGTGTGTGAGGGAGAGAGAGGAGTGAGTGTGTGTGAGGGAGAGAGGAGTGAGTGTGTGTGTGTGAGGGAGAGAGGAGTGAGTGTAAGGGAGAGAGGGGTGAGTGTGTGTGTGTGTGAGAGGGAGAGAGGAGTGAGTGTGAGGGAGAGAGGGGTGTGTGTGTGTGAGGGAGAGAGGAGTGAGTGAGTGTGTGTGTGTGTGAGGGAGAGAGGAGTGAGTGTATGTGAGGGAGAGAGGAGTGAGTGTAAGGGAGAGAGGGGTGAGTGTGTGTGTGTGTGAGGGAGAGAGGGGTGAGTGTGTGTGTGAGGGAGAGTGAGTGTGAGGGAGAGAGGGGTGTGTGTGTGAGGGAGAGAGGAGTGAGTGTGTGTGTGAGGGAGAGAGGAGTGAGTGTGTGTGTGTGAGGGAGAGAGGAGTGAGTGTGTGTGTGTGAGGGAGAGAGGAGTGAGTGTGTGTGTGAGGGAGAGAGGAGTGTGTGTGTGTGTGAGGGAGAGAGGAGTGAGTGTGTGTGTGTGAGGGAGAGAGGAGTGAGTGTGTGTGTGTGAGGGAGAGAGGAGTGAGTGTGTGTG